>NW_026909080.1:0-315000 GCF_033115175.1 Lepus europaeus | reverse complement strand
ATCCAAAATATTTCTACAGCCTCTGTGTTTGTGTTTTCAGGATATTATCGATGGACTTTATTGTTTTGAATGTTTTTAGCAGGGAATATTTAATTAGTACCGTAGAAACACTAATTGGTTTATCATGGGGACACCAGCTCTAATTATTCGTATTTTCTAGGGAGAAAGCTAGAGGAACTGTGGCAAACAAACATGATATTTCTGTTTGTATCGATGACATTTTATGCACTTGCCTAACAAAAAGACTTTGCTTTTCTCCAAAACCATTTCTACTGTGATTTTCTCGGTCCATTGTGTGACAAAAAAACATGATATTTCAGTTTCTATCGATGATATTTTATGCACTTGCCTAATGAAAATACTTTGCTTTTCTCCAAAACCATCTTTACTGTGATTTTCTCGGTCCATTGCATACGAATTCCACACCACTTTGTCCGGATATGACTGGATGAAACCGGTAATATCCAGTTGTGTTTTGGCTAACTCAATCCAAAATATTGCTGCAGGCTCTATGTTTGCTTTTTCTGGATATTATCCACAGACTTCATTGTTTTGAATGTTTTTTATCGGGGAACATTGTATTTTTTGCTGTGAAACAATAATTAGTTCCACATGGAAACACCAGCTGCACATATTCGTATTTTCTATGGAGAAAGCTAGAGGAGCTGCGGCAAACAAACATGATATTTCTGTTACTATCGATGACATTTTATGCACTTGCCTAACGAAAAGACTTTGCTTTTCTCCAAAACCATTTTTCTGTGATTTTCTCGGTACACTTCATATGAATTCCACACAAGTTTGTCTGGATATGACTGGATGAAACCGGAAATATCCCGTTTTGTTTTGGCTAACTCAATCCCAGATATTGCTACAGCCTCTGTGTTTGTGTATTCCTGATATTATCCATGGACTTTATTGTTTTGAATGCTTTTTATCAGGGAACATTTAATTTTATACGGTTGAAACACTAATTGGTTCATCATGGGGACACCAGCTCTACACATTCGTATTTTCTAGGGAGAAAGCTAGAGGAACTGCAGAAAACATGATATTTCTGTTCGTCCAGATGACATTTTTTGCCTTTCCTAACAAAAATACTTTGCTATTCTCCAAAACCATTTTTACTGTTATTTTCTGGGTACACTTCATATGAATTCCACACAAGTTTGTCCGGATATGACTGGATGAAACCGGAAATATCCCATTTTGTTTTGGCTAACTCAATCCCAGATATTGATACAGCCTCTGTGTTTGTGTATTCCTGATATTGTCCATGGACTTTATTGTTTTGAATGTTTTTTTTATCAGGGAACATTTAGTTTTGTGCTTGGAAATACTAATTGGTTCCACATGGAGACACCAGCTCTACACATTTGTACTTTCTAGGGAGAAAGCTAGAGGAACTGCGGCAAGCAAACATGATATTTCTGTTTGTATCGATGACATTTTATGCACTTGCCTAACAAAAAGACTTTGCTTTTCTCCAAAACCATCTTTACTGTGATTTTCTCGGTCCATTGCATACGAATTCCACACCACTTTGTCCGGATATGACTGGATGAAACCGGTAATATCCAGTTGTGTTTTGGCTAACTCAATCCAAAATATTGCTGCAGGCTCTATGTTTGCTTTTTCTGGATATTATCCACAGACTTCATTGTATTGAATGTTTTTTATCGGGGAACATTGTATTTTTTGCTGTGAAACAATAATTAGTTCCACATGGAAACAGCAGCTGCACATAATCGTATTTTCTAGGGAGAAAGCTAGAGGAGCTGCGGCAAACAAACATGATATTTCTGTTACTATCGATGACATTTTATGCACTTGCCTAACGAAAAGACTTTGCTTTTCTCCAAAACCATTTTTCTGTGATTTTCTCGGTACACTTCATATGAATTCCACACAAGTTTGTCTGGATATGACTGGATGAAACCGGAAATATCCCGTTTTGTTTTGGCTAACTCAATCCCAGATATTGCTACAGCCTCTGTGTTTGTGTATTCCTGATATTATCCATGGACTTTATTGTTTTGAATGCTTTTTATCAGGGAACATTTAATTTTGTACCGTTGAAACACTAATTGGTTCATCATGGGGACACCAGTTCTACACATTCGTATTTTCTAGGGAGAAAGCTAGAGGAACTGCAGCAAACATGATATTTCTGTTTGTCCAGATGACATTATTTGCCTTTCCTAACAAAAATACTTTGCTATTCTCCAAAACCATTTTTACTGTTATTTTCTCGGTACACTTCATATGAATTCCACACAAGTTTGTCCGGATATGACTGGATGAAACCGGAAATATCCCATTTTGTTTTGGCTAACTCAATCCCAGATATTGCTACAGCCTCTGTGTTTGTGTATTCCTGATATTGTCCATGGACTTTATTGTTTTGAATGTTTTTTTTATCAGGGAACATTTAGTTTTGTGCTTGGAAAAACTAATTGGTTCCACATGGAGACACCAGCTCTACACATTTGTACTTTCTAGGGAGAAAGCTAGAGGAACTGCAGCAAGCAAACATGATATTTCTGTTTCGATAGATGACATTTTATGTACTTGCCTAACGTAAAGACGTTGCTTTTCTCCAAAACCATTTTTACTGTGATTTTTTCGGTCCATTACATACGAATTCCACACCACTTTGTCCGGATATGACTGGATGAAACCAGCAATATCTGGTTTTGGTTTGGCTAACTCAATCCAAGACATTGATACGGCCTCTGTGTTTGTTTTTTTCTGGATATTATCCACAGACGTTATTGTTTTGAATGTTTTTTTATCGGGGAACATTTTATTTTGAGCTTGGATACAGCAATTGGTTCCACATGGAGACACTAGCTCTACATATTCGTATTTTCTAGGGAGAAAGCTAGAGGAACTGCGGCAAACAAACATGATATTTCTGTTACTATCGATGACATTTTAGGCACTTGCCAAATGAAAAGACTTTGCTTTTCTCCAAAACCATTTTTCTGTGATTTTCTCGGTACACTTCATATGAATTCCACATAAGTTTGTCCAGATATGACTGGATGAAACCGGAAATATCCTGTTTTGTTTTGACGAACTCAATCCCAGATATTGCTACAGCCTCTGTGTTTGTGTATTCCTGATATTGTCCACGGACTTTATTGTTTTGAATGCTTTTTATCAGGGAACATTTAATTTTGTACCATTGAAACACTAATTGGTTCATCATGGGGATACCAGCTCTACACATTCATATTTTCTAGGGAGAAAGCTAGAGGAACTGCGGCAAACAAACATGATATTTCTGTTTGTCCGGATGATATTTTTTGCCTTTCCGAACAAAAATTCTTTGCTATTCTCCAAAACCATTTTTACTGTTATTTTCTCGGTACACTTCATATGAATTCCACACAAGTTTGTCCGGATATGACTGGATGAAACCGGAAATATCCCGTTTTGTTTTGGCTAACCAAATCCCAGATATTGCTACAGCCTCTGTGTTTGTGTATTCCTGATATTATCCACAGACTTTATTGTTTTGAATGTTTTTTTTTATCAGGGAACATTTAATTTTTTGCTTGGAAATACTAGATGGTTCCACATGGAGACACCAGCTCTACACATTTGTACTTTCTAGGGAGAAAGCTAAAGGAACTGCGGCAAACAAACATGATATTTCTGTTTCGATAGATGACATTTTATGTACTTGCCTAACGTAAAGACGTTGCTTTTCTCCAAAACCATTTTTACTGTGATTTTTTCGGTCCATTACATACGAATTCCACACCACTTTGTCCGGATATGACTGGATGAAACCAGCAATATCTGGTTTTGGTTTGGCTAACTCAATCCAAGACATTGATGCGGCCTCTGTGTTTGTTTTTTTCTGGATATTATCCACAGACTTTATTGTTTTGAATGTTTTTTTATCGGGGAACATTTTATTTTGAGCTTGGATACAGCAATTGGTTCCACATGGAGACACTAGCTCTACATATTCGTATTTTCTAGGGAGAAAGCTAGAGGAACTGCGGCAAACAAACATGATATTTCTGTTACTATCGATGACATTTTAGGCACTTGCCAAATGAAAAGACTTTGCTTTTCTCCAAAACCATTTTTCTGTGATTTTCTCGGTACACTTCATATGAATTCCACATAAGTTTGTCCAGATATGACTGGATGAAACCGGAAATATCCTGTTTTGTTTTGACGAACTCAATCCCAGATATTGCTACAGCCTCTGTGTTTGTGTATTCCTGATATTGTCCACGGACTTTATTGTTTTGAATGCTTTTTATCAGGGAACATTTAATTTTGTACCATTGAAACACTAATTGGTTCATCATGGGGATACCAGCTCTACACATTCATATTTTCTAGGGAGAAAGCTAGAGGAACTGCGGCAAACAAACATGATATTTCTGTTTGTCCGGATGATATTTTTTGCCTTTCCGAACAAAAATTCTTTGCTATTCTCCAAAACCATTTTTACTGTTATTTTCTCGGTACACTTCATATGAATTCCACACAAGTTTGTCCGGATATGACTGGATGAAACCGGAAATATCCCGTTTTGTTTTGGCTAACCCAATCCCAGATATTGCTACAGCCTCTGTGTTTGTGTATTCCTGATATTATCCACAGACTTTATTGTTTTGAATGTTTTTTTTTATCAGGGAACATTTAATTTTTTGCTTGGAAATACTAGATGGTTACACATGGAGACACCAGCTCTACACATTTGTACTTTCTAGGGAGAAAGCTAGAGGAACTGCGGCAAACAAACATGATATTTCTGTTTCGATAGATGACATTTTATGTACTTGCCTAACGTAAAGACTTTGCTTTTCTCCAAAACCATTTTTACTGTGATTTTTTCGGTCCATTACATACGAATTCCACACCACTTTGTCCGGACATGACTGGATGAAACCAGCAATATCTGGTTTTGGTTTGGCTAACTCAATCCAAGACATTGATACGGCCTCTGTGTTTGTTTTTTCTGGATATTATCCACAAACTTTATTGTTTTGAATGTTTTTTTTATCGGGGAACATTTTATTTTGAGCTTGGATACAGCAATTAGTTCCACATGGAGACAACCGCTATACATATTTGTTTTTTCTAGGGTGAAAGCTATCAGAACCGCGACAAACAAACATGATATTTCTGTTTGTATAGAATACAATTTATGCACTTGCCTAATGAAAAGACTTTGCTTTTCTCCAAAACCATATTTACTGTTATTTTTTTGGTCCATTGCATATGATATCCACACCAGTTTGGCTGGATATGACTGGATGAAATCGGAAATATCCAGTTGTGTTTTGGCTAACTCAATCCGAAATATTGTGAAAGCCTCTGTGTTTGTCTTTTCTGGATATTATCGATGGACTTTCTTGTTTTGAATGTTTTTTTCAGGGGACATTTAATTTTGTACCGTAGAAACACTAATTGATTCATCATGGGGACACTAGCTCTACACATTCGTATTGTCTAGGGAGAAAGCTAGAGGAACTGCGGCAAACAAACATGATATTTCTGTTTGTATCGATGACATTTTATGCACTTGCCTAACGAAAAGAATTTGCTTTTTTGCAAAACCATTTTTACTGTGATTTTCTCGGTCCATTGCATACAAATTCCACACCAGTTTTTCCGGAATCACTGGATGAAACCAGCAATATCTGGTTTTGGTTTGGCTAACTCAATCCAAGACATTGATACAGACTCTGTGTTTGTGTTTTCTGGATATTATCCTCAGACTCTATTGTTTTTAATGTTTTTTATGGGGGAATATTTTATTTTGAGATTGGATACAGCAATTGGTTCCACACGGAGACACCAGCTGAACATATTCGTATTTTCTAGGGAGAAAGCTAGAGGAACTGCGGCAAACAAACATGATATTTCTGTTACTATCGATGACATTTTATGCAGTTTCCAAATGAAAAGACTTTGCTTTTCTCCAAAACCATTTTTCTGTGATTTTCTCGGTACACTTCATATGAATTCCACACAAGTTTGTCCGGAGATGACTGGATGAAACGGGAAATATCCAGTTTTGTTGTGGCTAACTCAATCCCAGATATTGCTACAGCCTCTGTGTTTGTGTTTTCCGGATATTATCCACGACTCTATTGTTTTTAATGTTTTTTATCGGGGAACATTTTATTTTGAGCTTGGATACAGTATTTGGTTACACATGGAGACACCAGCTGAACATATTTGTATTTTCTAGGGAGAAAGCTAGAGGAACTGCGGCAAACAAACATGATATTTCTGTTACTATCGATGACATTTTATGCACTTGCCAAATGAAAAGACTTTGCTTTTCTCCAAAACTATTTTTCTGTGATTTTCTCGGTCCATTTCGTAAGAATTCTACACCACTTTGTCCGGATATGACTGGATGAAAACAGAAATATCCGGTTTTGTTTTTGCTGACTCAACGCGAAATATAGTGAAAGCCTCTGTGTTTGTGTATTCTGGATATTATCAATGAACTTTACTGTTTGGGATGTTTTTATCAGGGAACATTTAATTTTGTACCGTAGAAACACTAATTGGTTCATCATGGAGACACCAGCTCTACACATTCGTATTTTCTAGGGAGAAAGCTAGAGGAACTGCGACAAACAAACATGATATTTCTGTTTGTATAGATGACATTTGATGCACTTGGCTAATGAAAAGACTTTGCTTTTCTCCAAAACCATTTTTACTGTGATTTTCTTGGTCCATTGCATACGAATTCCACACCACTTTGTCCAGAAATGACTGGATGAAACCGGAAATATCCGGTTTTGTTTTGGCTAACTCAATCCAAAATATTGCTACAGCCTCTGTGTTTATGTTTTCAGGATATTAACGATGGACTTTATTGTTTTGAATGTTTTTATCAGGGAACATTTAATTTTGTACCGTTGAAACACTAATGGTTTCATAATGGGGACATGAGCTCTACACATTCGTATTTTCTAGGGAGAAAGCTAGAAGACTTGCAGCAAACAAACATGATATTTCTGTTTCTATACGTGACATTTTATGCACTTGCCAAACGTAAAGACTTTGCTTTTCTCTAAAGCCATTTTTACTGTAATTTTCTCGGTCCATTGCATACGAATTATACACCACTTTGTCCGGATAAGACTGGATGTAACCGGAAATATCTGGTTGTGTTTAGGCTAACTCAATCCCAGATATTACTGCAGCCTCTATGTTTGTTTTTTTCTGGATATTATAAACAGACTTTATTGTTTTGAATGTTTTTTATCGGGGAACATTTTATTGTGAGCTTGGATACAGTAATGGGTTCCACATGGAGACACCAGCTCTACATATTCGTATTTTCTAGGGAGAAAGCTAGAGGAACAGCGGCAAACACACATGATATTTCTGTTTGTTTAGATGACATTTTATGCAGTTGCCTAATGAAAAGGCTTTGCTTTTCTCCAAAACCATTTTTACTGTGATTTTCTCAGTCCATTGCATACGAATATCACACCACTTTGTTCGGATATGATTGGATTGAAATGGCTAACTGAGGGACAAAATTGAGGAACTAAGGCTAACCGCATTTTTCTTGCTTCTGTACGAGTTGGCGAAGCTTGCATGCGATGTCTTTAAAATAAGAAAGGACGGAAACACCCCAACCCTTATCCTGTTGTGACATACCAAGGTTTTACTGCCATCCTCGTCCTTGCTTGCTTAAGCTGATAAGGAAAGAAGAAAAACCGCAAAGCACAGACAGCCCGTACTACCCCTGCCCTGCTTGCTTTAGCTGATAAGAAGAAACTGCCTCCATTCCAAGCCCCTTACCTAGTAACCATTAACATATCCAATAAAATTGTAACACAACTTTTATCTTGCCATATAGGATTGTAACATAACTAAGTATGCTAATGCTGTGGTTTTAAGCTTTAAATACCCTGTGAAGCTGGTGTTCGGGGCCGTTCTCTTCGCACCGCACTAGTGGGTGCTACTGAGACGGTCCATTTGCAAATGAAATAAACTTCCTCTTGCTATTGCATCAGTTGGAGTGGAGTCTGTGTTTCTGGGGTCCGGTCTGTGGGACACCTGCTTCGGGGGTCCTACATCTTGGGGGCTCATCCGGGATTTGAGACCCCAGACCCACACTCCGTCCTCCAATCGGAGGTAAGTTCCTTCTTTCAAATTTTGTAGTCTTGTTGATTGTTTGTGTGTTTGTGTGGGCGCCCAAATCGAGAAGAGGTGAAGAGCCAGTAGTAGGAAGGGACAGACGTGTCCAAGACCCCTGGCTCAAGCCTGGAGTACACTCCAGCGGTGTTCTCGGAAGAAGGGAAGGACTTCATCTCCCTCCTTCCCCCGGAGGGGCTGGCGAGGCAGCCTCTCCCATCTGGAGTTTTGGTTTCAGTTTTGTCTCGTTCCATTGTTGCGTGCAGTGTGTTTGTGTGTCTTGTGATTGTTTTCTGTGTTATAATCTACTTGCCTTTTGCTGTTAACATGGGACAAGGACTACCTACACCCTTTAAGCCTTACTTTAGGCCACTGAAAAGAAGTTCAAAACTGCATGCACAATCAGTCGATCGACGTCAAAAGTAAAAAGTGGGTGACTTTCTGTTCCTCGGAATGGTCAATCTTTGAGGTCGGCTGGCCTGGCCGAGGGACAGGAACTTTAATGCTGTTATTATCCCACAGGTCAAGGCATGAATCTTTCAACCAGGACCCCACGGACACCCTGACCAGGTTCCCTATATTACCGTGTGGGAAGACCTGATCCAAGACCCTCCCCTAATAAAGGCTATAAAGACTCCATTACAGATGCAGGAAATAGGGTTAAAAAAGGTGAGCCACAGAACAGTTCATTGATGCCATAGGAATAGTCAGTCCTTGGTTCGCAGAAGGAGTCATGGATGAGCAACATTAAAATGTACTCAAAAAAGATTTAAATGTGCATTTAAAGAAACAAAACAAGCCGTGACAAAGGCTGGAGAAACTTTATTGCAGATGTAGAGGATAGGGTTAAAGAAACAAACCGTAGAGCAATTTATCAGCGCTGGTAAAAAAATTTGCCCTTGGTTTGCTGAAGAGGGTGTTGTAAATAAGAAACACTGGGTGTAAAAAAATATAAATCAGTGTACACTGGACAGCCCTCACCCTGTATTTAAATATTTTACTTAAAGTAAATGTTACCTGTTGTAAAATTAATATTACTATGTAAAATGAGAAATTGTGGTAACAAAGTGTCCGGACTACCCATTCTATTTTTGTATTATGTGTTAACTCTACCCTATTATTAATAGGAATGCTTGAACAGATTATGCTTGGTTTGCTTTACAAAAAATTGTAAATCAAAATATGCTGCAAATAGTTAAGATTGCACAAACCTACAAGAATGTAACAATTACAGATAGTAAGAGGCTACTATCATTATGGCTAAATGGTTACCCACCGTGTTCCATCCGCTGAAAAATTTGTTGTCTTATCAAAAAGAGATGTTACAAATATTTAATGAAACCCGAATCACTAATTTCAGAGTAATGCAAAATGTTAGCGCATTTGTTAATTGGACTGTGTGCGCCTCAACATGTCTGTTTAACAAGTAACAATGCCTCAGATCTCCATGCCATGGGATTGTCTAGCCAGTTCTTAGGCTATCTGCAGCAGCTTGAGTTGTTGTATTGAAATGGTACTGTTTTTCTATGTCCCTGAAATGGGTGCCCAAGAAGCTAATTCCCCCTCAGATATGTTTCAATTTATCCTTAAAATGCCTTAAATATTATTGTGTTTGCTAAATGTATACTTGTATAAAAAAGTTGTATTGCATTCTTATAATTTGTTAATTATGTCCACCTCTCAATGCAACCCTAGGGCCAAATGTAAGGACAGATTTTTGGGATGGAGAGGCTTGTATCTAGGTTCAGCTCTGGTAGACAAGTAACTTTGCTGCCGGATGACCTTCTCCTACTCCTTGGGAGCCTGGCCAGTTCCCGGGGAGGAGGATAAAGGAATGTTTCTGATACACAGGTGGGCATGCTTCGTGTCTCGGCTCTCTGGCCAAGATCCGGATGGGACACACTGCTTGCCTACAATCTTGGCAATGAGCCACCCTTGTCCTTGGGGCTTTAAGAGGGAGCCGCAGCAAGCCTCTGCTGCTGCTGTTCCATCCCAGGGGAACACACAGTCAAGCTAAATGTTAAACATGCCTGTAATGATTACTGATAATGTCTGATTCTCAGTATGGATCCTTTTCCGGTGCTTTGTGATGATTGCCTAGTGATGCCCACAGTACTATAAATTCTGCTAAACATAAGTACAATGTAAACATGGATCGATTGGCTACTATGGCTGAGGTGTTCTGTAACAGTCCCTTTGATAAGGGATTAACAAAATGGATTCACTTAAAAACAGGACATTCAGGACCTGCCGCTCTACAGGGACATGTACAAAAATTGTCCAAAAGTCAACAATCAAAATAAGGCTCCTCCTGGGATTTTCCCCCGGTGCTAAAGGGAAAGGCATTGGGCCAATTAATGTCACCCCAAAACTGATTTAAAAAAAAAGGTAATTCACTAAAAAACAGAGTTCGGGAAAACTGGAAGCGGGGCCAGCCTCAGGCCCTCCCTACAGGGATCAGTGGACTCTCTTGCTATAATATCATTATAGCAATGGAGCCATGTTTGTTGCAACATTCTGTTAATCTATGCTCCTTTACTGTCTTTCCTCTAAATAATTTTAGTGTGCACTACAAGGCTTGCAGCGTATTTCTTACAGATTAAACTAAAAGTAACTAAGTCTGTGCACAGCAGATAGCAGAAAAATAATTTGCTGTCACAAATTGGCAAAGTTGGCAGGATCTGCAAGTATACAAAGCAATGCCTTTCTTTAAAAAGAAAACTAAAGTTGCATATGTAGCCTGTGATGTTCCTGGCTGGAAAGACACTCAGTTGGCCTCTTTGGCAAAAAAATGGGCTCTCTGCTCAGGATTAAGTAAAAATTAAAATGACAAGTTACGGAGTGCACAGCCTCCACAAGTTATTGAGGTTTGCAATCAGTGCCAGTAAAAAAGGGAAATAAACTATAGGCTTTGGGGGAGGTGAGGATGGATTTTGTTATCTGCATACTGATGCTTGTGTAGGCAATCTTTAAAAAGGGGTACAAAATAAATATAAATTAAAAAATGCTGCCCTTTGGAGTCAAACCGCTAGGTGGTAATAAAAAAATTATCTAATTTGGCATGTTAAAAAATCAGGTAAAACCTGGAAAATGACTGTGGATTACAGAAGGTTTGAGTAAGTTACAAAAGGTTCGAGTAAGTTACAAAAGGTGTGAAAAAGTTACAAAATGTTATGGAAAAAAGACATTTTCAGTTATAAAACTATTAGTCTATTTTCTTTGACATAAAATCAAAATCTGATCCTCTGTTAAAGCAATGAGTTAAAGTAATCTATTATTTTCAAGTCTTGATGTCTCTGTTAAATGCTAACTGTTTAAAATAGCTGTGAAAAGAGCAAAGGTGAAATGGAGGGATCCTATCACCAATCAATGGAATGGACCTGATCCGGTACTGGAATGGGACGCGGGCTCCTAAGGGATGGGTTTTTCTAGGCAGCCAATATGCCTTTACATCATTAGCCTCTGATAACTTCCGCAATTGCTTCCTGGGCCATGTGGCACCGATGCTGACATCTGTATTTACAGCGGCGGATAGAGCGCGTCGGCGGCATGCTTCACCTGAAGACTGTAATGGCAATGTCATCCTAATAGGAGAGGACACTGCCCTTGTCGTGGCTGTATCAGTAGTAAGTGTTCCTGGACTGGCCTTTGGAAATAACTGTGGACTGCGAAGGCTTGCATGTTTAGTGACCAAAACAATCTTACTGCTACTGGACTGTCCAATATAGCCGAAGAATTGGTTCAAGTTTGCTACCAAACCTCCTTTGTAATCAAAATAATTAATATTTGGCTGTATGTTTCATCTCTCACCTAATGTCAGACTGGAATGGTACTCAAAGACGGGTAAGACACTCAGCATCCTGTACCAACCTAAGACAGGGCTCTAGGCCAAGCTGCCAGAGTTACCGATGACAGGTAAGGACAGGAATGACTGAGGGCAACCTAAGACAGAGGCCATTCTCAATTAAATAAAAAGGGTTTATGTGCTGTCCTAAAAAAAGTGCTACTTCTACACTGATCATTCAGGGGTCATCAGGGACTCTATGGCTAAACTAAAAAAAGCCCCGTAAAATTTTAAGATTAAAATTGGTCAAAAACAAGAGGAGGGAATGAAAGGGCTAACTGAGGGACAAAATGGACGAACTAAGGCTAACCGCATTTTTCTTGCTTCTGTACGAGTTGGCTAAGCTTGCATGCGATATCTTTAAAATAAGAAAGGACGGAAACTCCCCAACCCTTATCCTGTTGTGACATACCAAGGTTTTACTGCCATCCTCGTCCTTGCTTGCTTAAGCTGATAAGGAAAGAAGAAAAACCACAAAGCACGGACAGCCCATACCACCCCCGCCCTGCTTGCTTTAGCTGATAAGAAGAAACTGCCCCCATTCCAAGCCCCTTACCTAGTAACCATTAACATATCCAATAAAATTGTAACACAACTTTTATCTTGCCATATAGGATTGTAACATAACTAAGTATGCTAATGCTGTGGTTTTAAGCTTTAAATACCCTGTGAAGCTGGTGTTTGGGGCCGTTCTCTTTGCACCGCACTAGAGGGTGCTACGGAGACAGTCCATTTGTAAATGAAATAAACTTCCTCTTGCTATTGAATCGGTTGGAGTGGAGTCCGTGTTTGTGGGGTCCGGTCTGTGGGACACCTGCTTCGGGGGTCCTACAGGATGAAACCGGAAATATCCGGTTTTGTTTTGGCTAACACAATCCCAATCCCAGATATTGCTACAGCCTCTGTGTTTGTTTTTTTCCTGATATTATCAACAGAATTTATTGCTTTGAATGTTTTTTATCAGGGATCATTTTATTTTGTGCTTTGAGACACTAATTGGTTCCACACGGAGACATCACCTGTACACATTCGTATTTTCCAGGGAGAATGCTAGAGGATTTGTGGCAAACAAATATGATATTTCTGTTTGTATAGATGATATTTTATGCACTTGCCTAACGAATAGACTACTTTTCTCCAACACCATTTTGACTGTGATTTTCTCAGCCCATTGCATACGAATTCCACACAGGTTTGTCTGGATACGACTGGATGAAAACAGAAATATCCGGTTGTGTTTTGGCTAACTCAATCCGAAATATTGTGAAAGTCTCTGTGTTTGTGTTTTCTGGATATTATCGATGAAGTTTATTGTTTTGAATGTTTTTTATCAGGGAACATTGCATTTTGTACCGTAGAAACACTAATTGGTTCATCATGGGGACAGCAGCTCCACACATTCGTATATTCTAGGGAGAAAGCTAGAGGAACTGTGGCAAAGAAACATGATATTTCTGTTTGTCTAGATGACATTTTATGCACTTGCCAAATGAAAAGACTTTGCTTTTCTCCAAAACCATTTTTAGTGTGATTTTCTCGGTCCATTTCATACGAATTCCACACCAGTTTGTCCAGATATGACTGGATGAAACTGGAAATATCCGGTTTTTTTTTTGGCTAACTCAATCCCAGATATGGCTACAGCCTCTGTGTTTGTGTTTCCTGGATATTATCAATGGACTTTATTGTTTTGAATGTTTTTTTATGAGGGAACATTTAATTTTGTGCTTGGAATCACAAATTGGTTCCACATAGGGAAACCAGCTCTACACATTCGTATTTTCTAGGGAGAAAGCTATAGGAACTGCGACAAACAAACATGATTTTTCTGTTTGTATAGATGACATTTTATGCACTGGCCTAATGAAAAAATATTGCTTTTCTCCAAAAGCATTTTTACTCTGATTTTCTTGGTCCATTGCATAGGAATTTCACAGCAGTTTGTCCAGATATGACTAAATGAAAACAGAAATATCCGGTTTTGTTTGGCTAACTCAATGCGAAATATTGCTACAGCCTCTGTGCTTGCATTTTCTGGATAGTATCAATGGACTTTATTGTTTTGATTTTTCTTATCAGGGAACATTTCATTTTGTACCGTAGAAACAATAATGGGTTCATCATGGGGACACCAGTTCCACACATTCGTATTTTCTATGGAGAAAACTAGAGGAACTGCGGAAAACAAACATGATATTTCTGTTTGTATAGATGACATTTTTTTGCAGTTGCCTAACGAAAAGACTTTACTTTTCTCCAGAACCATTTGTACTGTGATTTTCTCAGTCCATTGCATACGAATTCCACACCACTTTTTCCGGATATGACTGGATGAAAACAGAAATATCTGGTTGTGTTCTCGCTAACTCAATCACAGATATTGCTACAGCCTCTGTGTTTGCGTATTCCTGATATTATCCACAGACTTTATTGTTTTGAATGTTTTTTATCAGGGAACATTTAATTTTTACCGTTGAAACACTAATTGTTTCCACCCGGAGACACCAGCTCTACACATTCGTATTTTCTAGGGAGAAAGCTAGAGGAACTGCGGCAAACAAACATGATGTTTCTGTTTGTATACATGACATTTTATGCACTTGCCTAACGAAAGACTTTGCTTTTCTCCAAAACCATTTTTACTGAGATTTTTTGCTTCATTGCATACGAATTCCACACCATTTTGTCCGGGTATGACTGGATGAAACCAGAAATATCCGGTTGTGTTTTGGCTAACTCAATCCGAAATATTGTGAAAGCCTCTGTGTTTGTGTTTTCTGGATATTATCAACAGACTTTATGTTTTTTTCTTTTTTTTTTTAGCTTTTATTTAATGAATATATATTTCCAGTTTATAGGTTATGTTTTACAATGTCTTCCCCCTCCCATAACTTCCCTCCCACCCGCAACCCTCCCCTCTCCTGCTCCCTCTCCCCTTTCATTAGCATCAAGATTCATTTTCAATTCTCTTTATATACAGAAGATCAATTTAGTATATATGAAGTAAAGATTTAAAGAGTTTGCACCCACATAGAAACACAAAGTGAAACATACTGTTTGAGTACTAGTTATAGCATTAAATCACAATGTACAGCACATTAAGGACAGAGATCCCACATGAGGAGCAAGTGCACAGTGGCTCCTGTTGTTGACCCAACAAATTGACACTCTAGTTTATGGCGCCAGTAACCACCCTAGGCTGTCATCATGAGTTGCCAAGGCTATGGAAGCCTTCCAAGTTTACCGACTCTGATCATATTTAGACAAGGTCATAAAAGACAGAGTGAGGATAGTAAACAATGATCCTAAGAGTGGCATTTACCAGGTTTGAACAATTGTACAGCATTAAGTGGGGAAGAGGACCATGAGTACACACAGGTTGGGAGTAGAGCCATTGGTGGTAGAGTAGAGGTTATGATTACAAAGGAATGAGGCCCAAGTGCACTAGACAGGGCCTAGAACAAAGGACAGAGTCATTATTAGAGGAGCTAAGAAAGGTGCTGTCTAAGCTATAATTAAGTTTTCTGATTGAGAGGCAAATAGAACCTGATAGAAGGGGCTTGATAATAATCTGGTGGGCTTTAGGCCTTGTAAATTAAGAGGCCCAGACCTATCTATCTCTTCACAAGGGGTATATCCTAAGGGAGGTGTGAAGCTCCTAGGGGAAGGCACTCTGTTGACTTTCATTACTTGGCTGTCCTGGGAGGAGCGCTGGCCAGGTAAAGGCAGGGGGCATCTCTAACAAGAAATTGACAGTTCTTTTGCAATGTTGCTGACCCTACTTGACCAAACCCTCAGCTGCAGTGGTCACTTTGGAAGTTGGGCTGAGTGAAGGGCTTTTCAGCTTAGAGCCAATAAGATCTGTGGCTCTGACCTGGGCATCCTACGACTCCAGGGCAGGTGCATTTCCAGTGATCCAACTCTTGGCAGAGCTACCAGGGCTCTTCACAAGCTGACTTCTGCTGAAGCCCAGGCTTACCTCATTGAAAGCCACTGCAGTGGACTGGCCTGTTGGGTCTCCTTGAGGGCAGATCACTGTACAGATCAGCCATTAATAGGCCTGCCACCCATTGCTTCTGATGCCCAGCTTTCTTTTCCTCCTGGTTTGTCTTAAAGCAGACCAGAGGATGCAAGTCAAGGGAGTGCCCAAGTCCCATCTCTAATCTTCTGCGGCCTGAACTACAAGTCTATAGTCACAGGCATGTTCTGCAGTAGTTTTTCTAAGGTAGACAATGCCCATGAGGAAAATTATATTCTCACTTGAAAACTTTCTTTCCCTTTGGTCTGAAAGGGAGGTTTTTTTCTACTTACTGTATACTTCGCTGATGGCAAAGTTAATCTACTAGGAGATTATTATTTAAGTTCTTATTTTGGCTATGCTATGACAGAAAATGTTAGCCATCTCTTTTATAAGGTCTAAAGATTACATTGTGCATCCTACAGATTCCTTTATAATAGAATTAGTTTCCTACCTTGAAGAGAATAGAGAAATGAAAGAACAAGTTGGGCTTAGAATAGAGAAATGAGGGAGCAAGTCCTAGATCGCTTACTGACAATAGCAATATTACATGAATACTTAGCAAACCATTTCAACCATTAGATAACAACTTAAGAAAACATTTACCAGAAGGTCCAATGCCTTCTATAAATTTTAAGAATCATGTATTTGAAAACACCTCTTAAATATCTAACATGGTGTAGTTTGTTTAGCCAGTAAACTTAAGCACAACCATCTAAAATGATTTTAGTTTCTTTCTACCAACAAGTCTAAAACATATGATACAGAGATCCAGGTCACACCAATTAAAATGTATCTTTGATTGATTTTAGCATCTTAAATTTATGGACAATCTTATCTATAAGCCATGTAAAATAAAACTCTTAATAAAATTTCCCCATGGGGACATACAATATGTACACACATATAACATAGCATAATAGACCAATATAGCAATTTTAATAATAGCTTTTAAAATCTTTAACTCTTTTTCTAGATTGCCAATGGATTTGAATTGCTTTTTGTTTTTAGTAACCTCAGTTTACCATACTTTCTCTCAGTTGGTACTGTTAATACATTATTGGCTTCATCTGTTTACAGAGCCATCCCAAAGTACTGAATACAATAAAAGTGGCTGGAAAAAGTCCATAGGAACCTATAGGAGGACAGCTAAACACAGAACCAACAACGCTTTAGTTTTATGAGCAGCACATCCTATATAACTAGGGATGACAAAAGACTTTAAGTCGCCATGTTTAAAATTATAAACTCATCAACCAACAAGAGGCACTTGCTTACTTCACAGTATTTTTGAAAGCACCTGTAGGATTTTACAAGTATTTACCCCTTTAGGCCTCTGGGGCTTTCTCATTAAGATAACTATCATGTCTAGTAACACAAGATCATTAGACTTTTTAATTCGCAAACATTTGTATTAATAGCATTTTCCATTATAGAAACTTAAAGTCTGGTACCACATCACATCCTGACAGTCCTTCTAATATAATCCAAATAGCCTGCTTAGTTGGTGTCTCTATAAGATGAGAGACATAGGTCCTTCGATTTTTTCAGTTGGGCCCAAACTGGAAAAACCAAAGTCCAGGATTTACTGGAAATTTTAGAGACCAGATTGTTTGAAACTTTGATTTTCTGAATGCCTGTCAAGAATGCCAAGAAGGCTCAAAATCCAAAATATCTGGTTGAAATAAGATTCCTTAAAATCATGACATAACATAGACCAAATTTGATCACTGTTACAAAGTGACTATTCAAATCTTTGAAAATAAGCACATATTTAAATAACCCATAGCTCTTAGTAAAAATTCAGCTGTTTTTGAACAATTAGAATTTAACAGACATCAAGAGCACATAATAGATTACTTTAACACATTGCTTTAGCAGAGCATCAGAGTTTAATTCTATGTCAAAGAGAAATTGAGTTTCCTGTGATGTTTTGCTGTGAGGTTTCCTTCCTTTACCTTCTTTCATATTGGTGACCGTGTTTCTGTGTTTCTGTGTGTAACACATCTTTAAGCATCTTTTGCAGGGCAGGATGAGTGGCAACAAATTCTTTCAGTTTCTGTTTGCTATGAAAAGTCTTAATTTCACCTTCATTCACAAATGAGAGCTTTGCAGGATATAGTATTCTGGGCTGGCAGTTTTTCTCTCTTAATACCTGGGCTATGTCTCGCCATTCCCTTCTAGCTTGTAGGGTATCTGAGGAGAAGTCTGCTGTGAGTCTAATTGGAGATCCTCTAAGAGTAATCTGATGTTTCTTGCATATTTTAGGATCTTTTCTTTCTGTTTCACTGTGGTGAGTTTGATTACAACATGTCGTGGTGAGGATCTCTTTTGGTCATGTTTATTAGGGGTTCTATAAGCTTCCTGTACTAAGATGCCTCTGTCCTTCTCCAAACCTGGGAAATTTTCTGCTAGTATCTCACTGAAAATGCCTTCTAATCCTTTCTCCCTCTCCATGCCTTCAGGAACTCCTAGAACCCGAATGTTGGGTTTTTTAATAGTATCCTGTAGATTCCTGACAATATTTTTTAGATTTCTGATTTCTTCTTCTTTTCTTTGGTTTGCCTGTTTCCTTTCCTGTTCTCCGTCTTCTAAGTCTGATATTCTCTCTTCTGCTTCGCCCATTCTGTTTTTAAGGCTCTCTAATGTGTTTGTCATTGGATCGATTGAATTCTTCATTTCATTATGATTTCTCATCACTATCACCGTTTCTTGTTCCACTAGTTGTTTCATTTCATTTTGATTCCTCCTTAATATTTCATTTTCACGAGAGAGATTTTCTATCTTGTCCATTAAGGATTTCTGTAGTTCAAGAATTTGTTTTTGAGAACTTCTTAATGTTCTTATCAATTTTTTGAGATCCGCTTCTTGCATTTCTTCGATCTCATCGTCTTCATAATCTTGAATTGGGGTGTCTTTTTCATTTGGGGGCGTCATAGTGTCTTCCTTGTTCTCGTTAGCTTGGTTTTTGTGTTTGTTGTTTGGCATGTTGGAGATATTTGGTTTCTTCACTGTGGTGTTTTTACTTGTTACACTATGGCTCTATATTAAGTGGACTGTCTGCTTTCAGTGGAGTCTTAGAGGCTTGAGATGAGTGTGGACTGAGAGCTGTGTTTGGTTCCTCAGGGTGGAGGGTGTGTCAAAGATGACACTCCCAGGTTAGGTGTGGTAAATGTCTCTTTCTTTTTTTTTTTGATTCAAAAGGGAAGTAATTCTGCACAGCTGAACGTAATTGGAGGTAGTTAGCAGGCAAATGATATACCCACAGGAGCCAGAGATCGGAAGCTCTTTCCCAAGGACCACACAGGAAATCTGTGCTGCCCTCAGTGTGGGCTCCAATTCTCCTGCAGTCTCCCACTGGGTTGCCAAGTTAGATCCTCACCTCCTGTTATTTCACCCCTCCCCCAGAGTCAGGTGTTTCTGCTAGGCTCAGGGCCGGTGCAGACCTGAGGTCGCCCTGCTTATGACGTATGTCCAAAATGGCGCCTGCTCTATCTTGCTCACCTTTGAGAGGTGAGCGGAGAGAGAGAAACTTGTGTCCGTATCGGTCACTTTTTTTATTTTTTTCCTCTCTCTCTTCTAGTTAGCCTGGTGAATTTTTCCCCACGGAGTTTCAAGCCTCGTTCCCTTTAGCCTCCTCTTTCCACTTGCCCGCTGGTGTCTCGGGCTATTGAGGTTCGGCTCACCTCACGTTCCAGCGCTCGTGTGTTGAGTCTGCCGCTGGTGTCCTGAACTTGGGCTCCCACGCTCTCCATGCAGGTACACTGTGAATCACTGGTTCCAGAAGTGTTTCCTCTGCTGTTTCATCCCAACTCTTCCTTGACACTGCAGTATCTCCACTTATATTAAACTGTCTCTCCCCTGGACTAATAGTGTGCACCCTGCACATTCCGCCATCTTGCCGCTCTCCTAATTTCCTATCCGGATTTTATTCATTTGAATGTTTTTTATCGGGGAACATTTTGTTTTGATCTTGGATACTGTAATTGGTTCCACATGGAGACACCAGCTCTACACATTCGTATTTTCTAGGGAGAAAGCTAGAGGAACTGTGGCAAACAAACATGATATTTCTGTTTGTCTAGATGACATTTTATGCACTTGCCTAACGAAAAGACTTTGCTTTTCTGCAAAACCATTTGTACTGTGAATATCTCTGTCCATTGCATACAAATTCCTCACCAGTTTACAGGATATGACTGGATGAAACCGGAAATATCCGGTTTTGTTTTGGCTAACTCAATCCCAGATATTGCTACAGCCTCTGTGTTTGTGTATTCCTGATATTACCCCCGAACTTTATTGTTTTGAATGTTTTTTATCAGGGAACATTTAGTTTTGATCTTGGAAAAACTAATTGGTTCCACATGGAGACACCAGCTCTGCACATTTGTATTTTCTAGGGAGAAAGCTACAGGAACTGCGGAAAACAAACATGACATTTCTGTTTGTATCGCTGACATTTTATGCACTTTCCGAAGCAAAAGACATTGCTTTTCTCCAAAACCAATTTTACTGTGATTGTTTCGGTCCATTGCATAGGAATTCCAAACCAGTTTGTCCGGATATGACTGCATGAAACCAGGAATATCCGGTTGTGTTTTGGCTAACTCAATCCCACGTATTGCTATAGCCTCTGTGTTTGAGTTTTTCGGATATTATCAACGGACTTTTTTGTTTCGAATGTTTTTATCAGGGAAAACTTAATTTTGTACCATCAAAACAGCAATTGGTTCATCATGGGGACACCTGCTCTACATATTCGTATTTTCTAGGGAGAAAGCTGGAGGAACTGCGGCAAACAAACATGATATTTCTGTTTGTATAGATGATATTTTATGCACTTGCCTAACGAAAAGACTTTGCTTTTCTCCAAAACCATTTTTACTGTTATTTTCTCGATCCATTTCATACGAATTCCACAGCAGTTTGTCCGGATATGACTGGATGAAACCGGAAATATCTGGTTTTGTTTTGGCTAACTCAATCCAGATATTGCTACAGCCTCTGTGTTTGTGCATTCCTGAAATTATCCATGGACTTTATTGTTTTGAAAGTTTTTTATCAGGAAACATTTAATTTTGCACCGTTGAAACACTGATAGGTTCATCATGGGGACACCAGCTCTACACATTCTTATTTTCTAGGGAGAAAGCTAGAGAAACTGCCGAAAACAAACATGATATTTCTGTTTGTCTAGATGACATTTTATGCACTTGCCTAACAAAAACATTTTGCTTTTTTCCAGAGCCATTTGTACTGTGATTTTCTCGGTCCATTGCATACGAATTCCACACCACTTTGTCCAGATATGACTGGATGAAACCAGAAATATCTGGTTGTGTTTTGGCTAACTCAATCCCACATATTGATACAGACTCTGTGTTAGTGTATTGCTGATATTAACCACAGAATTTATTGTTTTGAATGTTTTTTTTCAGTGGACATTTAATTTTTACCGTTGAAATCTAATGGTTTCCACATGGAGATTCCAGCTCTACACATTCGTATCTTCTAGGGAGAAAGCTAGAAAACTGCGGCAAACAAACATGATATTTCTGTTTGTCTAGATGACATTTTATGCACTTGCCTAACGAAAAGACTTTGCTTTTCTCCAAAACAATTTGTACTGTGATTTTCTCGGTCCATTGCATACGAATTCCACACCAGTTTGTCCGGATATGACTGGATGAAACCAGAAATATCCGGTTGTGTTTTGGCTAACTCAATCTGAAATATTGCTACAGACTCTGTGTTTGTGTATTGCTGATATTTTCCACAGAATTTATTGTTTTGAATGTTTTTATTCAGTGAACATTTAATTTTTACCGTTGAAATTTAATGGTTTGCACATGGAGACACCAGCTCTACACATTCGTATTTTCTAGGGAGAAAGCTATAGGAACTGCAGCAAACAAACATGATATTTCTGTTTGGCTAGATGACATTTTATGCACTTACCTAAAGAAAAGATTTTGCTTTTCTCCAAAACCTTTTTACTGTGATTTTCTCGGTCCATTGCATAGGAATTCCACACTACTTTGTCCGGATATGACTGGATGAAACCAGAAATATCTGGTTTTGTTTTGGATAACTCAATCCCAGATATTGCTACAGCCTCTATGTTTGTGCATTATTGATATTATCCAAAGACTTTATTGTTTTGAATGTTTTTATCAGGAAAAATTTAATTTTGTACCGTTGAAACACTAATTGGTTCATAATGCAAACACCAGCTCTACACATTCGTATTTTCGAGGGAGAAATCTAGAGGAACTGCGGAAAACAAACATGATATTTCTGTTTGTCTAGATGACATTTTATGCAATTGCCTAACGAAAGACTGCTTTTCTCCAAAAACATTATTACTGTGATTTTCTTGGTCCCTTGCATACGAATTCCACACCAGTTTGTCCGGATATGACTGGATGAAACCAGAAATATATGTTTTCTTTGGCTAACTCAATCCGAAATATTGCTACAGCCTCTGTGTTTGTGTATTCCTGATATGATCCACGGACTTTATTTTTTGAATGCTTTTTTGTTCAGCGAACATTGAATTTTGTGATTGGAAACACTAATTGTTTCTACATGGAGACACCAGCTCTACACATTCGTATTTTCTAGGGAGAAAGCTAGAGGAACTGCGGCAAACATACATGACATTTCTGTTTGTATACATGACATTTTATGCACTTGCCTAACGAAAAGACTTTGCTTTTCTCCAAAACCATTTTACTGTGTTTTCTCGTTACACTTCATATGAATTCCACACCAGTTTCTCCGGACATGACTGGATGAAACGGGAAATATCCGGTTGTGTTTTGGCTAACTCAATCCCAGATATTGCTACAACCTCTGTGTATGTGTATTCCTGATATTATCCACGGAGTTTATTGTTTTCAATCTTTTTTATCAGGAAAATTTAATTTTGTGCTTGGAAACACCAATTGGTTTCACAAGGAGACACCAGTTCTAAACATTCGTATTTTCTATGGAGAAAGCTAGAGGTACTGCGACAAACAAACATGATATTTCTGTTTGTATAGATGACATTTTATGCACTTGCCTAACGAAAAGACTTTGCTTTTCTCCAAAACCATTTTTCCTTTGATTTTATTGGTCCATAACATACAAATTCCACAACAGTTTGTCCAGATATAACTGGATGAAACCGGAAACATCCGATTTTGTTATGGCTAACTCAATCCCAGAGGTTGATATAGCCTCTGTGTTTGTGTACTCCTGATATTATCCACGGACTTTATTTTTTGGAATGTTTTTTATCAGGAACATTTTATTTTGAGCTTGGATACACTAATTGGTTCCACATGGAGACACCAGCTCTGCACATTCGTATTTTCTAGGGAGAAAGCTAGAGGAACTGCAGCAAACAAACATGATATTTCTGTTTGTATAGATGACATTTTATGCACTTGATGAACGAAAAGACTTTGCTTTCTCCAAAACCAATTTTACTGTGATTTTCTCGGTCCATTGCATATGAACTCCACACCACTTTGTCCCAATATGACTGGACGAAACAGGAAATATCCGGTTTTGTTTTGGCTAACTCAATCCCAGATATTGCTACAGCCTCTGTGTTTGTGTTTTCTGGATATTATCCAAAGACTTTATTGTATTGAATGTTTTTATCAGGGAACATTTAATTTTGTACCATAGAAACACTAATTGGTTCATCATGGGGACACCAACTCTACACATTCTTATATTCTAGGGAGAAAGCTAGAGGAACTGCAGCAAACAAACATGATATTTATGTTTGTGTAGATGACATTTTATGCACTTGCCTAACGAAAAGACTTTGCTTTTCACCAAAACCATTTTTACATTGATATTCTAGGTCCACTGCATAGGAATTCCACACCAGTTTACCAATATGACTGGATGAAACCGGAAATATCCGGTTGTGTTTTGGCTAACTCAATCCGACATATTGTGAAAGCCTCTGTGTTTGTGTTTTCTGGATATTATCGATGGACTTTATTGTTTTGAATGTTTTTATCAGGGAACATTTAATTTTGTACCGTAGAAACTCTAATAGGTTCATCATGGGGACACCAGCTCTACACATTCATATTTTCTAGAGAGAAATCTAGAGGAACTGCGGCAAACAAACATGATATTTCTGTTTGTATATATGACATTTTATGCACTTGCCTAACGAAAAGACTTTGCTATTCTCTAAAATCATTTGTACTGTTCTTTTCTCAGTCCATTGCATACGAATTCCACAACAGTTTGTCCAGATATGACTGCATGAAACTGGAAATATCCGGTTTTGTGTTGGCAAACTCAATCCCACATATGGCTACAGCATCTGTGTTTGTGTATTCCTGATATTATCCACAGACTTTATTGTTTTGAATGTTCTTATCAGGGAACATTTATTTTTGTACCGTAGAACCACTAATTGGTTCAGCATGTGGACACCAGCTCTACGTATTCGTATTTTCTAGGTAGAAAGCTAGAGGAACTGTGAGAAACAAACATGATATTTCTGTTTGTATCGATGATATTTTATGCACTTGCCTATTGAAAAGACTTTGCTTTTCTCCAAAACCATTTTCACTGTGATTTTCTTGGTCCATTGCATGCGAATTCCACACCACTTTATCCAGATATGACTGGATAAAACCAGAAATATCCAGTTTTGTTTTGGCTAACTCAATCCCAGATATTGCTACAGTCTCTGTGTTTGTTTTTTCTGGATATTATCAATGGAGTTATTGTTTTGAATGTTTTTATCAGGGAACATTTCATTTTGTGCTTGGAAACTCTAATTGGTTCCACATGGAGACACCAGCTGTACATATTTGTATTTAATAGGAAGAAAGCTAGAGGAACTGCGGCAAACAAATATGATATTTCTGTTTGTATCGATGATATTTTATCTGCTTACCTAATGAAACGACTTTGCTTTTCTCCAAAACAATTTTCACTGTAATTTTCTCGGTCCATTGCATACGAATTCTACACAAGTTTGTCCGGATATGACTGGATAAAACCAGAAATATCTGGTTGTGTTTTGGCTAACTAAATCCCAGATATTGCTACAGCCTCTGTGTTTGCGTACTCCTGATATTATCCACAGACTTTATTGTTTTGAATGTTTTATATCAGGGAACATTTAATTTTCTGCTTGGAAACACTATTTGGTTCCACATGGAGACACCAGCTGTACACATTCGTATTTTCTAGGGAGAAAGCTAGAGGAACGGCGGCAAACACACATGATATTTCTGTTTGTATAGATGACATTTTATGCACTTGCCTAACGAAAAGACTTTGCTTTTCTCCAAAACCATTTGTACTGTGATTTTCTCGGTCCATTTCATATGAATTCCAAACCACTTTGTCCAGATATGACTGGATGAAAACAGAAATATCTGGTTGTGTTTTGGCTAACTCAATCCGAAATATTGTGAAAGCCTCTGTGTTTGTGTATTCCTGATATTATCCACAGACTTTATTGTTTTGAATGTTTTTTATCAGGGAACATTTAATTTTGTGCTGCGAAACACTAATTGTTTCCACATGGAAACACCAGCTCTACACATTCGTATTTTCTAGGGAGAAAGCTAGAGGAACTGCAGCAAACAAACATGATATTTCTGTTTGTCTAGATGACATTTTATTTTATGCACTTGCCTAACGAAAAGACTTTGCTTTTCAACAAAACCATTTTTACTGTGATTTTCACAGTACATTGCATATGAATTCCACACCACTTAGTCCGGATATGACTGCATGAAACGGTAAATATACGGTTCTGTTTTGCTAACTCAATCACAGATATTGCTACAGCCTCTGTGTTTGTGTATTCCTGATATTACCCACAGACTTTATTACTTTGAATGTTTTTTTTTCAAGGAACATATAATTTTGTGCTGCGAAACACTAATTGTTTCCATATGGAGACACGAGCTCTACACATTCGTATTTTCTAGGGAGAAAGCTAGAGGAACGGTGGCAAACAAACATGATATTTCTGTTTGTATCGATGACATTTTATGCACTTGCCTCACGAAAAGACTTTGCTTTTCTCCAAAACCATTTTACTGTGATTTTCTCGGTCCATTGCATACGATTTCCACACCAGTTTGTCCGAATATGACTGGATGAAACCAGAAATATCTGGTTGTGTTTTGGCTAACTGAATCCGAAATAGTGCTACAGCCTCTGTGTTTGTGTATTCCTGATATTATCCACAGACTTTATTTTTTTGAATGTTTTCTTTTCAGAGAACATTTAATTTTGTGCTTGGAAACCCTGATTTGTTCCACATGGAGACACCAGCTCTACACATTCGTATTTTCTAGGGAGAAAGCAAGAGGAACTGTGGCAAACAAACATGATATTTCTGTTTCTATACATGACAGTTTATGCACTTGCCTAACGTGAAGACTTTGCTTTTCTCCAAAACCAATTTTACTGTGATTTTCTCGGTCCATTGCGTCTGAATTCCAAATGACTTTGTCCAGATATTACTGGATGAAACCAGAAATATCCGAAAAGTTTTGGCTAACTCAATCCCAAATATTGTGAAAGCCTCTGTGTTTGTGTTTTCTGGATATTATCGATGGACTTTATTGTTTTGAATGTTTTTATCAGGGAACATTTATTTTTGTACCATAGAACCACTAATTGGTTCAGCATGTGGACACCAGCTCTACGTATTCATATTTTCTAGGTAGAAAGCTAGAGGAAATGTGAGAAACAAACATGATATTTCTGTTTGTATCGATGATATTTTATGCACTTGCCTATTGAAAAGACTTTGCTTTTCTCCAAAACCTATTTCACTGTGATTTTCTTGGTCCATTGCATGCGAATTCCACACCACTTTGTCCAGATATGACTGCATGAAAACGGAAATATCCAGTTTTGTTTTGGCTAACTCAATCCCAGATGTTGCTACAGTCTCTGTGTTTGTTTTTTCTGGATATTATCAATGGAGTTATTGTTTTGAATGTTTTTATCAGGGAACATTTCATTTTGTGCTTGGAAACTAATTGGTTCCACATGGAGACACCAGCTGTACATATTTGTATTTAATAGGAAGAAAGCTAGAGGAACTGCGGCAAACAAATATGATATTTCTGTTTGTATCGATGATATTTTATCTGCTTACCTAATGAAACGACTTTGCTTTTCTCCAAAACAATTTTCACTGTAATTTTCTCGGTCCATTGCATACGAATTCTACACAAGTTTGTCCGGATATGACTGGATAAAACCAGAAATATCTGGTTGTGTTTTGGCTAACTAAATCCCAGATATTGCTACAGCCTCTGTGTTTGCGTACTCCTGATATTATCCACAGACTTTATTGTTTTGAATGTTTTATATCAGGGAACATTTAATTTTCTGCTTGGAAACACTATTTGGTTCCACATGGAGACACCAGCTCTACACATTCGTATTTTCTAGGGAGAAAGCTAGAGGAAATGTGGCTAGCAAACATGATATTTCTGTTTGCATAGATGGCATTTTATGCGCTTGCCTAACGAAAAGACTTTGCTTTTCTCCAAAACAATTTTTCTGTGATTTTCTCGATACACTGCATACGAATTCCACACCAGTTTACCGGGTATGACTGGATGAAACCGCAAATATCCGGTTTTGTTTGGGCTAACTCAATCCCAGATATTGCGAAAGCTTCTGTGTTTGTCTATTCCTGATATTATCCACAGACTTTATTGTTTTGAATGTTTTTTATGAGGGTACATTTTATTTTGAGCTTGGAAATGCTAATTGGTTCCACATGGAGACACTAGCTCTACATATTCCTATTTTCTAGGGAGAAAGCTAGAGGAACTACGGCAAACAAATATGACATTTCTGTTTGTGTAGATGACATTTTATGTAGTTGCCTAACGTAAAGACATTGCTTTTCTCAAAAATCATTTTTACTGTGATTTTCTCAGTCCATTGCATATGAAGTCCACACCAGTCTGTCTGGATATGACTGGATGAAACCAGAAATATACGGTTGTGTTTTGGCTAACTTATCCGAAATATTGTGAAAGCCTCTGTGTTTCTGTTTTCTGGATATTATCGATGGACTTTCTTGTTTTGAATGTTTTTTATCAGGGAACATTTAATTTTGTACCGTTGAAATACTAACTGGTTCATCATGGGAACACGAGCTCTACACATTCGTATATTCTAGGGAGAAAGCTAGAGGAACTGCGGCAAAGAAACACGATATTTCGGTTATTATCCATGATATTTTATGCACTTGACTAATGAAAAGACATTGCTATTCTCCAAAACCATTTATACTGTGATTTTCTCGGTCCATTGCATATGAATTCAACACCAGCTCGTCCGGACATGACTGGATGAAACCGAAAATATCCAGTTTTGTTTTGCATAACTCAATCCCAGATATTGCTACAGCCACTGTGTTTGTGTTTTCTGGATATTATCAACAGACTTAATTGATTTGACTGTTTCATATCAGGGAACTTTTAATTTTTTCCTTGGAATCATTAATTGGTTCCACATGGAGACACAACCTCTACACATTCGTATTTTCTAGGGAGAAAGCTAGAGGAACGGCGGCAAACAAACATGATATTTCTGTTTGTCTAGATGACATTTTATGCACTTGGCTAGGGAAAAGACTTTGCTTTTCTCGAATACCATTTTACTGTGATTTTCTCAGCCCATTGCATACGAATTCCACACCAGTTAGTCCCAATATGACTGGATGAAACCAGAAATATCCGGTTGTGTTTTGGCTAACTCAATCCGAAATATTGCTACAGCCTCTGTGTTTGTGTATTCCTGATATTATCAATGGACTTTATTGTTTTGAATGTTTTTTATCAGGGAACATTTAATTTTGTACCGTTGAAACACTAATTGGTTCATAATGCGAACACCAGCTCTACACATTCGTATTTTCTAGGGAGAAAGTTAGAGAAACTGCGGCAAAGAAACATGATATTTCTGCTTGTATAGATGACATTTTATTTACTTGCCTAAGAAAAAGACTTTGCTTTTCTCCAAAACCATTTGTACTGTTATTTCCTTGGTCCATTGCATACGAATTCCAAACCACTTTGTCTGCATATAACTGGATGAAACCAGAAATATCCGGTTGTGTTTTTGCTAACTCAATCCCAGATATTGCTACAGCCTCTGTGTTTGTGCATTACTGATATTATCCACAGACTTTATTGTTTTGAATGTTTTTTATCAGGCAACATTTAATTTTGTACCATTGAAACACTAATTGTTTCCACATGGAGACACCAGCTCTACACATTCGTATTTTCGAGGGAGAAATCTAGAGGAACTGCGGAAATCAAACAAGATATTTCTGTTGGTCTAGATGACATTTTATGCACTTGCCTAACGAAAGACTACTTTTCTCCCATACCATTTGTACTATGATATTCTTGGTCCCTTGCATATGAATTCCACACCGGTTTGTCCAGATATGACTGGATGAAACCGGAAATATCTGGTTTTCTTTTGGCTAACTCAATCAGAAATATTGATACAGCCTCTGTGTTTGTGTATACCTGATATGATCCACGGACTTTATTTTTGAATGTTTTTTTTTCATGGAACATAAAATTTTGTGCTTCGAAACACTAATTGTTTCCACATCGACACACCAGCTCTACATATTCGTATTTTCTAGGGAGAAATCTAGAGGAACTGCGGCTAACAAACATGACATTTCTGTTTGTATACATGACATTTTATGCACTTGCCTAACGAAAAGTCTTTGCTTTTCTCCAAAAAATTTGTACTGTGACTGTTTCGGTCCATTGCATACGAATTCCACACCACTTTGTCTGGATATGACTGGATGTAACCAGAAATATCTGGTTGGGTTTTGGCTAACTCAATCCGAAATATTTTTACAGCCTCTTTGTTTGTGTATTCTTGATATTACCCACGGACTTTATGTTTTTGAATTTTTTTTTTTCAGGGAACATTTAATTTTGTGCTTGGAAACACTAATTGGTTCCACATGGAGATATCAGGTCTACACATTCTTATTTTCTAGGGAGAAAGCTAGAGAAACTGCCTAAAACAAACATGATATTTCTGTTTTTCTAGATGACATTTTATGCACTTGCCTAACGAAAAGACTTTGCTTTTCTCCAAAACCATTTGTACTGTGATTTTCTCAGTACACTGCATACAAATTCCACACCATTTTCTCCGGACATGACTGGATGAAACGGGAAATATCCGGTTTTCTTTTGGCTAACTCAATCCCAGATATTGCTACAACCTCTGTGTATGTGTATTCCTGATATTCTCCACGGAGTTTATTGTTTTCAATCTTTTTTATCAGGAAAATTTAATTTTGTGCTTGGAAACACCAATTGGTTTCACAAGGAGACACCAGTTCTAAACATTCGTATTTTCTATGGAGAAAGCTAGAGGTACTGCGACAAACAAACATGATATTTCTGTTTGTATAGATGACATTTTATGCACTTGCCTAACGAAAAGACTTTGCTTTTCTCCAAAACCATTTTTCCTTTGATTTTATTGGTCCATAACATACAAATTCCACAACAGTTTGTCCAGATATAACTGGATGAAACCGGAAACATCCGGTTTTGTTATGGCTAACTCAATCCCAGAGGTTGATATAGCCTCTGTGTTTGTGTACTCCTGATATTATCCACGGACTTTATTTTTTGGAATGTTTTTTATCAGGAACATTTTATTTTGAGCTTGGATACACTAATTGGTTCCACATGGAGACACCAGCTCTGCACATTCGTATTTTCTAGGGAGAAAGCTAGAGGAACTGCAGCAAACAAACATGATATTTCTGTTTGTATAGATGACATTTTATGCACTTGATGAACGAAAAGACTTTGCTTTTCTCCAAAACCAATTTTACTGTGATTTTCTCGGTCCATTGCATACGAACTCCACACCACTTTGTCCCAATTTGACTGGACGAAACAGGAAATATCCGGTTTTGTTTTGGCTAACTCAATCCCAGATATTGCTACAGCCTCTGTGTTTGTGTTTTCTGGATATTATCCAAAGACTTTATTGTATTGAATGTTTTTATCAGGGAACATTTAATTTTGTACCATAGAAACACTAATTGGTTCATCATGGGGACACCAACTCTACACATTCTTATTTTCTAGGGAGAAAACTAGAGGAACTGCAGCAAACAAACATGATATTTATGTTTGTGTAGATGACATTTTATGCACTTGCCTAACGAAAAGACTTTGCTTTTCACCAAAACCATTTTTACATTGATATTCTAGGTCCACTGAATAGGAATTCCATACCAGTTTACCAATATGACTGGATGAAACCGGAAATATCCGGTTGTGTTTTGGCTAACTCAATCCGACATATTGTGAAAGCCTCTGTGTTTGTGATTTCTGGATATTATCGATGGACTGTATTGTTTTGAATGTTTTTATCAGGGAACATTTAATTTTGTACCGTAGAAACTCTAATTGGTTCATCATGGGGACACCAGCTCTACACATTCATATTTTCTAGAGAGAAAACTAGAGGAACTGCGGCAAACAAACATGATATTTCTGTTTGTATATATGACATTTTATGCACTTGCCTAATGAAAAGACTTTGCTAATCTCTAAAACCATTTGTACTGTGCTTTTCTCAGTCCATTGCATATGAATTCCACAACAGTTTGTCCAGATATGACTGCATGAAACTGGAAATATCCGGTTTTGTGTTGGCAAACTCAATCCCACATATGGCTACAGCATCTGTGTTTGTGTATTCCTGATATTATCCACAGACTTTATTGTTTTAAATGTTTTTTATCAGGGAACATTTCATTTTGTGCTTGGAAACACAAATTGTTTACACATGGAGACACCAGTTCTACACATTCGTATTTTCTAGGGAGAAAGCTAGAGGAAGGGCGGCAAACAAACATGATATTTCTGTTTGTATAGATGACATTTTATGCACTTGCCTAACGAAAAGCCTTTGCTTTTCTCCAAAACCATTTGTACTGTGATTTTCTCGGTCCATTTCATATGAATTCCAAACCACTTTGTCCAGATATGACTGGATGAAAACTGAAATATCTGGTTGTGTTTTGGCTAACTCAATCCGAAATATTGTGAAAGCCTCTGTGTTGTGTATTCCTGATATTATCCACAGACTTTATTGTTTTGAATGTTTTTTATCAGGGACCATTTAATTTTGTGCTGCGAAACACTAATTGTTTCCACATGGAAACACCAGCTCTACACATTCGTATTTTCTAGGGAGAAAGCTAGAGGAACTGCAGCAAACAAACATGATATTTCTGTTTGTCTAGATGACATTTTATTTTATGCACTTGCCTAACGAAAAGACTTTGCTTTTCACCAAAACCATTTTTACTGTGTTTTTCACAGTACATTGCATATGAATTCCACACCACTTTGTCCAGATATGACTGCATGAAACAGTAAATATACGGTTCTGTTTTGCTAACTCAATCACAGATATTGCTACAGCCTCTGTGTTTGTGTATTCCTGATATTACCCACAGACTTTATTACTTTGAATGTTTTTTTTTTCAAGGAACATAAAATTTTGTGCTGCGAAACACTAATTGTTTCCATATGGAGACACGAGCTCTACACATTCGTGTTTTCTAGGGAGAAAGCTAGAGGAACGGCGGCAAACAAACATGATATTTCTGTTTGTATCAATGACATTTTATGCACTTGCCTAAGGAAAAGACTTTGCTTTTCTCCAAAACCATTTTACTGTGTTTTTCTCGGTCCATTGCATACGATTTCCACACCAGTTTGTCCGAATATGACTGGATGAAACCAGAAATATCTGGTTGTGTTTTGGCTAACTGAATCCGAAATAGTGCTACAGCCTCTGTGTTTGTGTATTCCTGATATTATCCACAGACTTTATTTTTTTGAATGTTTTCTTTTCAGAGAACATTTAATTTTGTGCTTGGAAACCCTAATTTGTTCCACATGGAGACACCAGCTCTACACATTCGTATTTTCTAGGGAGAAAGCAAGAGGAACTGTGGCAAACAAACATGATATTTCTGTTTCTATACATGACAGTTTATGCACTTGCCTAACGTGAAGACTTTGCTTTTCTCCAAAACCAATTTTACTGTGATTTTCTCGGTCCATTGCGTCTGAATTCCAAATGACTTTGTCCAGATATTACTGGATGAAACCAGAAATATCCGAAATGTTTTGGCTAACTCAATCCCAAATATTGTGAAAGCCTCTGTGTTTGTGTTTTCTGGATATTATCGATGGACTTTATTGTTTTGAATGTTTTTATCAGGGAACATTTATTTTTGTACCGTAGAACCACTAATTGGTTCAGCATGTGGACACCAGCTCTACGTATTCGTATTTTCTAGGTAGAAAGCTAGAGGAAATGTGAGAAACAAACATGATATTTCTGTTTGTATTGATGATATTTTATGCACTTGCCTATTGAAAAGACTTTGCTTTTCTCCAAAACGATTTTCACTGTGATTTTCTTGGTCCATTGCATGCGAATTCCACACCACTTTGTCCAGATATGACTGCATGAAAACGGAAATATCCAGTTTTGTTTTGACTAACTCAATCCCAGATATTGCTACAGTCTCTGTGTTTGTTTTTTCTGGATATTATCAATGGAGTTATTGTTTTGAATGTTTTTATCAGGGAACATTTCATTTTGTGCTTGGAAACTCTAATTGGTTCCACATGGAGACACCAGCTGTACATATTTGTATTTAATAGGAAGAAAGCTAGAGGAACTGCGGCAAACAAATATGATATTTCTGTTTGTATCGATGATATTTTATCTGCTTACCTAATGAAACGACTTTGCTTTTCTCCAAAACAATTTTCACTGTGATTTTCTCGGTCCATTGCATACGAATTCTACACAAGTTTGTCCGGATATGACTGGATAAAACCAGAAATATCTGGTTGTGTTTTGGCTAACTAAATCCCAGATATTGCTACAGCCTCTGTGTTTGCGTACTCCTGATATTATCCACAGACTTTATTGTTTTGAATGTTTTATATCAGGGAACATTTAATTTTCTGCTTGGAAACACTATTTGGTTCCACATGGAGACACCAGCTGTACACATTCGTATTTTCTAGGGAGAAAGCTGGAGGAACTGCGGCAAACACACATGATATTTCTGTTTGTATAGATGGCATTTTATGCACTTGTGTAACGAAAAGACTTTGCTTTTCTCCAAAAGCATTTGTACTGTGATTTTCTCGGTCCATTTCATATGAATTCCAAACCACTTTGTCCGGATATGACTGGATGAAAACAGAAATATCTGGTTGTGTTTTGGCTAACTCAATCCGAAATATTGTGAAAGCCTCTGTGTTTGTGTATTCCTGATATTATCCACAGACTTTATTGTTTTGAATGTTTTTTATCAGGGACCATTTAATTCTGTGCTGCGAAACACTAATTGTTTCCACATGGAAACACCAGCTCTACACATTCGTATTTTCTAGGGAGAAAGCTAGAGGAACTGCAGCAAACAAACATGATATTTCTGTTTGTCTAGATGACATTTTATTTTATGCACTTGCCTAACCAAAAGACTTTGCTTTTCACCAAAACCATTTTTACTGTGATTTTCACAGTACATTGCATATGAATTCCACACCACTTTGTCCAGATATGACTGCATGAAACGGTAAATATACGGTTCTGTTTTGCTAACTCAATGACAGATATTGCTGCAGCCTCTGTGTTTGTGTATTCCTGATATTACCCACAGACTTTATTACTTTGAATGTTTTTTTTTCAAGGAACATATAATTTTGTGCTTGGAAACACTAATTGTTTCCATATGGAGACACGAGCTCTACACATTCGTGTTTTCTAGGGAGAAAGCTAGAGGAACGGCGGCAAACAAACATGATATTTCTGTTTGTATCGATGACATTTTATGCACTTGCCTCACGAAAAGACTTTGCTTTTCTCCAAAACCATTTTACTGTGATTTTCTCGGTCCATTGCATACGATTTCCACACCACTTTGTCCAGATATGACTGCATGAAACGGTAAATATACGGTTCTGTTTTGCTAACTCAATCACAGATATTGCTACAGCCTCTGTGTTTGTGTATTCCTGATATTACCCACAGACTTTATTACTTTGAATGTTTTTTTTTCAAGGAACATATAATTTTGTGCTGCGAAACACTAATTGTTTCCATATGGAGACATGAGCTCTACACATTCGTATTTTCTAGGGAGAAAGCTAGAGGAACGGTGGCAAACAAACATGATATTTCTGTTTGTATCGATGACATTTTATGCACTTGCCTCACGAAAAGACTTTGCTTTTCTCCAAAACCATTTTACTGTGATTTTCTCGGTCCATTGCATACGATTTCCACACCAGTTTGTCCGGATATGACTGGATGAAACCAGAAATATCTGGTTGTGTTTTGGCTAACTGAATCCGAAATAGTGCTACAGCCTCTGTGTTTGTGTATTACTGATATTATCCACAGACTTTATTTCTTTGAATGTTTTCTTTTCAGAGAACATTTAATTTTGTGCTTGGAAACCCTAATTTGTTCCACATGGAGACACCAGCTCTACACATTCGTATTTTCTAGGGAGAAAGCAAGAGGAACTCTGGCAAACAAACATGATATTTCTGTTTCTATACATGACAGTTTATGCACTTGCCTAACGTGAAGACTTTGCTTTTCTCCAAAACCAATTTTACTGTGATTTTCTCGGTCCATTGCGTCTGAATTCCAAATGACTTTGTCCAGATATTACTGGATGAAACCAGAAATATCCGAAAAGTTTTGGCTAACTCAATCCCAAATATTGTGAAAGCCTCTGTGTTTGTGTTTTCTGGATATTATCGATGGACTTTATTGTTTTGAATGTTTTTATCAGGGAACATTTATTTTTGTACCGTAGAACCACTAATTGGTTCAGCATGTGGACACCAGCTCTACGTATTCATATTTTCTAGGTAGAAAGCTAGAGGAAATGTGAGAAACAAACATGATATTTCTGTTTGTATCGATGATATTTTATGCACTTGCCTATTGAAAAGACTTTGCTTTTCTCCAAAACCATTTTCACTGTGATTTTCTTGGTCCATTGCATGCGAATTCCACACCACTTTGTCCAGATATGACTGCATGAAAACGGAAATATCCAGTTTTGTTTTGGCTAACTCAATCCCAGATGTTGCTACAGTCTCTGTGTTTGTTTTTTCTGGATATTATCAATGGAGTTATTGTTTTGAATGTTTTTATCAGGGAACATTTCATTTTGTGCTTGGAAACTAATTGGTTCCACATGGAGACACCAGCTGTACATATTTGTATTTAATAGGAAGAAAGCTAGAGGAACTGCGGCAAACAAATATGATATTTCTGTTTGTATCGATGATATTTTATCTGCTTACCTAATGAAACGACTTTGCTTTTCTCCAAAACAATTTTCACTGTAATTTTCTCGGTCCATTGCATACGAATTCTACACAAGTTTGTCCGGATATGACTGGATAAAACCAGAAATATCTGGTTGTGTTTTGGCTAACTAAATCCCAGATATTGCTACAGCCTCTGTGTTTGCGTACTCCTGATATTATCCACAGACTTTATTGTTTTGAATGTTTTATATCAGGGAACATTTAATTTTCTGCTTGGAAACACTATTTGGTTCCACATGGAGACACCAGCTGTACACATTCGTATTTTCTAGGGAGAAAGCTAGAGGAAATGTGGCTAGCAAACATGATATTTCTGTTTGCATAGATGGCATTTTATGCGCTTGCCTAACGAAAAGACTTTGCTTTTCTCCAAAACAATTTTTCTGTGATTTTCTCGATACACTGCATACGAATTCCACACCAGTTTACCGGGTATGACTGGATGAAACCGCAAATATCCGGTTTTGTTTGGGCTAACTCAATCCCAGATATTGCGAAAGCTTCTGTGTTTGTCTATTCCTGATATTATCCACAGACTTTATTGTTTTGAATGTTTTTTATGAGGGTACATTTTATTTTGAGCTTGGAAATGCTAATTGGTTCCACATGGAGACACTAGCTCTACATATTCCTATTTTCTAGGGAGAAAGCTAGAGGAACTACGGCAAACAAATATGACATTTCTGTTTGTGTAGATGACATTTTATGTAGTTGCCTAACGTAAAGACATTGCTTTTCTCAAAAATCATTTTTACTGTGATTTTCTCAGTCCATTGCATACGAAGTCCACACCAGTCTGTCTGGATATGACTGGATGAAACCAGAAATATACGGTTGTGTTTTGGCTAACTTATCCGAAATATTGTGAAAGCCTCTGTGTTTCTGTTTTCTGGATATTATCGATGGACTTTCTTGTTTTGAATGTTTTTTATCAGGGAACATTTAATTTTGTACCGTTGAAATACTAACTGGTTCATCATGGGAACACGAGCTCTACACATTCGTATATTCTAGGGAGAAAGCTAGAGGAACTGCGGCAAAGAAACACAATATTTCGGTTATTATCCATGATATTTTATGCACTTGACTAATGAAAAGACATTGCTATTCTCCAAAACCATTTATACTGTGATTTTCTCGGTCCATTGCATATGAATTCAACACCAGCTCGTCCGGACATGACTGGATGAAACCGAAAATATCCAGTTTTGTTTTGCATAACTCAATCCCAGATATTGCTACAGCCACTGTGTTTGTGTTTTCTGGATATTATCAACAGACTTAATTGATTTGACTGTTTCATATCAGGGAACTTTTAATTTTTTCCTTGGAATCATTAATTGGTTCCACATGGAGACACAACCTCTACACATTCGTATTTTCTAGGGAGAAAGCTAGAGGAACGGCGGCAAACAAACATGATATTTCTGTTTGTCTAGATGACATTTTATGCACTTGGCTAGGGAAAAGACTTTGCTTTTCTCGAATACCATTTTACTGTGATTTTCTCAGCCCATTGCATACGAATTCCACACCAGTTAGTCCCAATATGACTGGATGAAACCAGAAATATCCGGTTGTGTTTTGGCTAACTCAATCCGAAATATTGCTACAGCCTCTGTGTTTGTGTATTCCTGATATTATCAATGGACTTTATTGTTTTGAATGTTTTTTATCAGGGAACATTTAATTTTGTACCGTTGAAACACTAATTGGTTCATAATGCGAACACCAGCTCTACACATTCGTATTTTCTAGGGAGAAAGTTAGAGAAACTGCGGCAAAGAAACATGATATTTCTGCTTGTATAGATGACATTTTATTTACTTGCCTAAGAAAAAGACTTTGCTTTTCTCCAAAACCATTTGTACTGTTATTTCCTTGGTCCATTGCATACGAATTCCAAACCACTTTGTCTGCATATAACTGGATGAAACCAGAAATATCCGGTTGTGTTTTTGCTAACTCAATCCCAGATATTGCTACAGCCTCTGTGTTTGTGCATTACTGATATTATCCACAGACTTTATTGTTTTGAATGTTTTTTATCAGGCAACATTTAATTTTGTACCATTGAAACACTAATTGTTTCCACATGGAGACACCAGCTCTACACATTCGTATTTTCGAGGGAGAAATCTAGAGGAACTGCGGAAATCAAACAAGATATTTCTGTTGGTCTAGATGACATTTTATGCACTTGCCTAACGAAAGACTACTTTTCTCCCATACCATTTGTACTATGATATTCTTGGTCCCTTGCATATGAATTCCACACCGGTTTGTCCAGATATGACTGGATGAAACCGGAAATATCTGGTTTTCTTTTGGCTAACTCAATCAGAAATATTGCTACAGCCTCTGTGTTTGTGTATACCTGATATGATCCACGGACTTTATTTTTGAATGTTTTTTTTTTCATGGAACATAAAATTTTGTGCTTCGAAACACTAATTGTTTCCACATCGACACACCAGCTCTACATATTCGTATTTTCTAGGGAGAAATCTAGAGGAACTGCGGCTAACAAACATGACATTTCTGTTTGTATACATGACATTTTATGCACTTGCCTAACGAAAAGTCTTTGCTTTTCTCCAAAAAATTTGTACTGTGACTGTTTCGGTCCATTGCATACGAATTCCACACCACTTTGTCTGGATATGACTGGATGTAACCAGAAATATCTGGTTGGGTTTTGGCTAACTCAATCCGAAATATTTTTACAGCCTCTTTGTTTGTGTATTCTTGATATTACCCACGGACTTTATGTTTTTGAATTTTTTTTTTCAGGGAACATTTAATTTTGTGCTTGGAAACACTAATTGGTTCCACATGGAGATATCAGGTCTACACATTCTTATTTTCTAGGGAGAAAGCTAGAGAAACTGCCTAAAACAAACATGATATTTCTGTTTTTCTAGATGACATTTTATGCACTTGCCTAACGAAAAGACTTTGCTTTTCTCCAAAACCATTTGTACTGTGATTTTCTCAGTACACTGCATACAAATTCCACACCATTTTCTCCGGACATGACTGGATGAAACGGGAAATATCCGGTTTTCTTTTGGCTAACTCAATCCCAGATATTGCTACAACCTCTGTGTATGTGTATTCCTGATATTATCCACGGAGTTTATTGTTTTCAATCTTTTTTATCAGGAAAATTTAATTTTGTGCTTGGAAACACCAATTGGTTTCACAAGGAGACACCAGTTCTAAACATTCGTATTTTCTATGGAGAAAGCTAGAGGTACTGAGACAAACAAACATGATATTTCTGTTTGTATAGATGACATTTTATGCACTTGCCTAACGAAAAGACTTTGCTTTTCTCCAAAACCATTTTCCTTTGATTTTATTGGTCCATAACATACAAATTCCACAACAGTTTGTCCAGATATAACTGGATGAAACCGGAAACATCCGGTTTTGTTATGGCTAACTCAATCCCAGAGGTTGATATAGCCTCTGTGTTTGTGTACTCCTGATATAATCCACGGACTTTATTTTTTGGAATGTTTTTTATCAGGAACATTTTATTTTGAGCTTGGATACACTAATTGGTTCCACATGGAGACACCAGCTCTGCACATTCGTATTTTCTAGGGAGAAAGCTAGAGGAACTGCAGCAAACAAACATGATATTTCTGTTTGTATAGATGACATTTTATGCACTTGATGAACGAAAAGACTTTGCTTTTCTCCAAAACCAATTTTACTGTGATTTTCTCGGTCCATTGCATACGAACTCCACACCACTTTGTCCCAATTTGACTGGACGAAACAGGAAATATCCGGTTTTGTTTTGGCTAACTCAATCCCAGATATTGCTACAGCCTCTGTGTTTGTGTTTTCTGGATATTATCCAAAGACTTTATTGTATTGAATGTTTTTATCAGGGAACATTTAATTTTGTACCATAGAAACACTAATTGGTTCATCATGGGGACACCAACTCTACACATTCTTATTTTCTAGGGAGAAAACTAGAGGAACTGCAGCAAACAAACATGATATTTATGTTTGTGTAGATGACATTTTATGCACTTGCCTAACGAAAAGACTTTGCTTTTCACCAAAACCATTTTTACATTGATATTCTAGGTCCACTGCATAGGAATTCCATACCAGTTTACCAATATGACTGGATGAAACCGGAAATATCCGGTTGTGTTTTGGCTAACTCAATCCGACATATTGTGAAAGCCTCTGTGTTTGTGATTTCTGGATATTATCGATGGACTTTATTGTTTTGAATGTTTTTATCAGGGAACATTTAATTTTGTACCGTAGAAACTCTAATTGGTTCATCATGGGGACACCAGCTCTACACATTCATATTTTCTAGAGAGAAAACTAGAGGAACTGCGGCAAACAAACATGATATTTCTGTTTGTATATATGACATTTTATGCACTTGCCTAATGAAAAGACTTTGCTAATCTCTAAAACCATTTGTACTGTGCTTTTCTCAGTCCATTGCATATGAATTCCACAACAGTTTGTCCAGATATGACTGCATGAAACTGGAAATATCCGGTTTTGTGTTGGCAAACTCAATCCCACATATGGCTACAGCATCTGTGTTTGTGTATTCCTGATATTATCCACAGACTTTATTGTTTTAAATGTTTTTTTATCAGGGAACATTTCATTTTGTGCTTGGAAACACAAATTGTTTACACATGGAGACACCAGTTCTACACATTCGTATTTTCTAGGGAGAAAGCTAGAGGAAGGGCGGCAAACAAACATGATATTTCTGTTTGTATAGATGACATTTTATGCACTTGCCTAACGAAAAGCCTTTGCTTTTCTCCAAAACCATTTGTACTGTGATTTTCTCGGTCCATTTCATATGAATTCCAAACCACTTTGTCCAGATATGACTGGATGAAAACTGAAATATCTGGTTGTGTTTTGGCTAACTCAATCCGAAATATTGTGAAAGCCTCTGTGTTGTGTATTCCTGATATTATCCACAGACTTTATTGTTTTGAATGTTTTTTATCAGGGACCATTTAATTTTGTGCTGCGAAACACTAATTGTTTCCACATGGAAACACCAGCTCTACACATTCGTATTTTCTAGGGAGAAAGCTAGAGGAACTGCAGCAAACAAACATGATATTTCTGTTTGTCTAGATGACATTTTATTTTATGCACTTGCCTAACGAAAAGACTTTGCTTTTCAACAAAACCATTTTTACTGTGTTTCTCACAGTACATTGCATATGAATTCCACACCACTTTGTCCAGATATGACTGCATGAAACGGTAAATATACGGTTCTGTTTTGCTAACTCAATCACAGATATTGCTACAGCCTCTGTGTTTGTGTATTCCTGATATTACCCACAGACTTTATTACTTTGAATGTTTTTTTTTTCAAGGAACATAAAATTTTGTGCTGCGAAACACTAATTGTTTCCATATGGAGACACGAGCTCTACACATTCGTGTTTTCTAGGGAGAAAGCTAGAGGAACGGCGGCAAACAAACATGATATTTCTGTTTGTATCAATGACATTTTATGCACTTGCCTAAGGAAAAGACTTTGCTTTTCTCCAAAACCATTTTACTGTGTTTTTCTCGGTCCATTGCATACGATTTCCACACCAGTTTGTCCGAATATGACTGGATGAAACCAGAAATATCTGGTTGTGTTTTGGCTAACTGAATCCGAAATAGTGCTACAGCCTCTGTGTTTGTGTATTCCTGATATTATCCACAGACTTTATTTTTTTGAATGTTTTCTTTTCAGAGAACATTTAATTTTGTGCTTGGAAACCCTAATTTGTTCCACATGGAGACACCAGCTCTACACATTCGTATTTTCTAGGGAGAAAGCAAGAGGAACTCTGGCAAACAAACATGATATTTCTGTTTCTATACATGACAGTTTATGCACTTGCCTAACGTGAAGACTTTGCTTTTCTCCAAAACCAATTTTACTGTGATTTTCTCGGTCCATTGCGTCTGAATTCCAAATGACTTTGTCCAGATATTACTGGATGAAACCAGAAATATCCGAAATGTTTTGGCTAACTCAATCCCAAATATTGTGAAAGCCTCTGTGTTTGTGTTTTCTGGATATTATCGATGGACTTTATTGTTTTGAATGTTTTTATCAGGGAACATTTATTTTTGTACCGTAGAACCACTAATTGGTTCAGCATGTGGACACCAGCTCTACGTATTCATATTTTCTAGGTAGAAAGCTAGAGGAAATGTGAGAAACAAACATGATATTTCTGTTTGTATCGATGATATTTTATGCACTTGCCTATTGAAAAGACTTTGCTTTTCTCCAAAACCATTTTCACTGTGATTTTCTTGGTCCATTGCATGCGAATTCCACACCACTTTGTCCAGATATGACTGCATGAAAACGGAAATATCCAGTTTTGTTTTGGCTAACTCAATCCCAGATGTTGCTACAGTCTCTGTGTTTGTTTTTTCTGGATATTATCAATGGAGTTATTGTTTTGAATGTTTTTATCAGGGAACATTTCATTTTGTGCTTGGAAACTAATTGGTTCCACATGGAGACACCAGCTGTACATATTTGTATTTAATAGGAAGAAAGCTAGAGGAACTGCGGCAAACAAATATGATATTTCTGTTTGTATCGATGATATTTTATCTGCTTACCTAATGAAACGACTTTGCTTTTCTCCAAAACAATTTTCACTGTAATTTTCTCGGTCCATTGCATACGAATTCTACACAAGTTTGTCCGGATATGACTGGATAAAACCAGAAATATCTGGTTGTGTTTTGGCTAACTAAATCCCAGATATTGCTACAGCTTCTGTGTTTGTCTATTCCTGATATTATCCACAGACTTTATTGTTTTGAATGTTTTATATCAGGGAACATTTAATTTTCTGCTTGGAAACACTATTTGGTTCCACATGGAGACACCAGCTCTACACATTCGTATTTTCTAGGGAGAAAGCTAGAGGAAATGTGGCTAGCAAACATGATATTTCTGTTTGCATAGATGGCATTTTATGCGCTTGCCTAACGAAAAGACTTTGCTTTTCTCCAAAACAATTTTTCTGTGATTTTCTCGATACACTGCATACGAATTCCACACCAGTTTACCGGGTATGACTGGATGAAACCGCAAATATCCGGTTTTGTTTGGGCTAACTCAATCCCAGATATTGCGAAAGCTTCTGTGTTTGTCTATTCCTGATATTATCCACAGACTTTATTGTTTTGAATGTTTTTTATGAGGGTACATTTTATTTTGAGCTTGGAAATGCTAATTGGTTCCACATGGAGACACTAGCTCTACATATTCCTATTTTCTAGGGAGAAAGCTAGAGGAACTACGGCAAACAAATATGATATTTCTGTTTGTGTAGATGACATTTTATGTAGTTGCCTAACGTAAAGACATTGCTTTTCTCAAAAATCATTTTTACTGTGATTTTCTCAGTCCATTGCATACGAAGTCCACACCAGTCTGTCTGGATATGACTGGATGAAACCAGAAATATACGGTTGTGTTTTGGCTAACTTATCCGAAATATTGTGAAAGCCTCTGTGTTTCTGTTTTCTGGATATTATTGATGGACTTTCTTGTTTTGAATGTTTTTTATCAGGGAACATTTAATTTTTACCGTTGAAATACTAATTGGTTCATCATGGGAACACGAGCTCTACACATTCGTATATTCTAGGGAGAAAGCTAGAGGAACTGCGGCAAAGAAACACGATATTTCGGTTATTATCCATGATATTTTATGCACTTAACTAATAAAAAGACATTACTATTCTCCAAAACCATTTATACTGTGATTTTCTCGGTCCATTGCATACGAATTCCACACCAGTTTGTCTGGTAATGACTGGATGAAACCGGAAATATCCAGTTTTGTTTTGGATAACTCAATCCCAGATATTGCTACAGCCACTGTGTTTGTGTTTTCTGGATATTATCAACAGACTTAATTGTTTTGACTGTTTCATATCAGGGAACTTTTAATTTTTTCCTTGGAATCATTAATTGGTTCCACATGGAGACACAACCTCTACACATTCGTATTTTCTAGGGAGAAAGCTAGAGGAACGGCGGCAAACAAACATGATATTTCTGTTTGTCTAGATGACATTTTATGCACTTGCCTAGCGAAAAGACTTTGCTTTTCTCCAAAACCATTTATACTCTGATTTTCTCAGCCCAAACCATACGAATTCCACACCAGGTTATCCGGATATGACTGGATGAAACCAGAAATATCCGCTTGTGTTTTGGCTAACTCAATCCGAAATATTGTGAAAGCATCTGTGTTTGTGTTTTCTGGATTCATCAATGGACTTATTGTTTTGAATGTTATTATGAGGAAACATTTAATTTTGTACGGTTGAAACACTAATTGGTTCATCAAGGGGGCACCAGCTCTACATATTCATATTTTCTAGGGAGAAAGCTAGAGGAACTGCGGCAAACAAACATGATATTTCTGTTTGTATAGATGACATTTTATGCACTTGCTAATGAAACGACTTTGCTTTTCTCCAAAACGATTTTTACTGTGATTTTCTCAGTCCATTGCATATGAATTCCACACAAGTTTGTATGGATATAAATAGATGAAACCGGAAATAATCAGTTTTGTTTTGGCTAACTCAATCCCAGATATTGCTAGAGCCTCTGTGTTTGTGTTTCCTGGATATCATCGATGTACTTTCTTGTTTTGAATGTTTTTATCAGGGAACATTTAATTTTGTACCGTTGAAACACTAATTGGTTCATCATGGGAACACCCACAGACTTTGTTGCTTTGAATTTTTTTATCAGGGAGCATTTTATTTTCAGCTTGGATACAGTAATTGGTTCCACATGGAGACACCAGCTCTACATATTCGTATTTTCTAGGGAGAAAGCTAGAAGTACTGCGGCAAACAAACATGATATTTCTTTTTGTGTCGATGACATTTTATGCACTTGCCTAACGAAAAGACTTTGCTTTTCTCCAAAACCATTTTTACTGTGATTTTCTCGGTCCATTGCATACAAATTCTACACCAGTTAAACGAATATGACTGTATGAAACCGGAAATATTCGGTTTTGTTTTGGCTAACTCAATACCAGATATTGCTACAACCTCTGTGTATGTGTATTCCTGATATGACCTACGGACTTTATTGTTTTGAATGTTTTTTTACCAGGGAACATTTTTTTATGCTTTGAAACGCTAATTGCTTCCACATGGAGGACCCAGCTCTACACATTCGTATTTTCTAAGGAGAAAGCTAGAGGAACTGCAACAAACAAACATGATATTTCTGTTTGTATCGATGACATTTTATGCACTTGCCTAATGAAAAGACTTTGCTTTTCTCCAAAGCCATTTGTACTGTTATTTTCTCGGTCCATTGCATACGAATAACACACCACTTTGTCTGGATATGACTGGATGAAACCGCAAATATGCAGTTGTGTTTTGGCTAACTCAATCCCAGATTTTGCTACAGCCTCTGTGTTTGTGTTTTCTGGATATTCTCAATGGACTTTATTGTTTTGAATGTTTTTTTTTCGGGAAACATTTTATTTTGAGCTTGGATACAGTAATTGGTTCCACATGGAGACACCAGCTCTACATATTCGTATTTTCTAGGGAGAAAGCCAGAGGAACTGCGACAAACAAACATCGTATTTCTGTTTGTATAATGACATTTTATGCAGTTGCCTAACGAAGACATTGCTCTTCTCCAAATCCATTTTTACTGTGATTTTTTCAGTCCATTGCATACGAATTCCACACCAGTTTTTCCGGATATCAGTGGATAAAACCGGAAATATACGCTTTTGTTTTGGCTACTTAAATCCAATTTTGCTACAGTCTCTGTGTTTGTGTTTTCTGGATAATATCGATGAACTTTCTTTTTTTGAATGTGTTTATCAGGGAACTTTTAATTTTATACCATTGAAACACTAATTGGTTCATCATGGGAACACGAGCTCTACACATTCGTATTTTCTAGGGATAAAGCTAGAGGAACTGTGGCAAACAAACATGATATTTCGGTTTGTATCCAACATTTTATGCATTTTCCTAATGAAAAGACTTTGCTATTCCCAAAACCATTTTTACTGTGATTTTCTCGGTCCATTGCATACGAATTCCACACCAGTTTGTCCGGACATGACTGGATGAAACCGGAAATATCCGGTTTTGTTTTGGCTAACTCAATCCCAGATATTGCTACAACCTCTGTATTCTGTTTTCTGGATATTATCGACGGACTTTATTGTTTTGAAATTTTTTTATAGGGGAACATTTATTTTGAGCTTGGATACAGTAATTGTTTCCACATGGAGACACCAGCTCTACGTATTCGTATTTTCTAGGTAGAAAGCTAGAGGAATTGCGGCAAACAAACAGGATGTTTTTGAATGTATAGATGACATTTTATACACTTGGTAATGAAAAGAGTTTGCTATTCTCCATACCATTTTTACTGTGATTTTCTCGGTCCATTGCATACGAATTCCACACCACTTTGTCCGAATATGACTCGATGAAACCGGAAATGTCCCGGCTTTTTGTGACTAACTCAATCCCAGATATTTCTAGAGCCTCTGTGTTTGTGTATTCCTGATATTATCCACGGACTTTATTGATTTGAATGTTTTTTATCAGGGAACATTTAATTTTGTGCTTGGAAATACTAATTGTTTCAACATGAGGACACCAATTCTACACATTCGTGTTTTCTAGGGAGAAAGCTAGAGGAACTGTGACAAACAAACATGATATTTCTGTTTGTATCGATCCATTTTATGCACTTGCCTAACAAAAAGACTTTGCTTTTCTCCGAAACCATTTTTAATGTGATTTTCTTGGTCCATTGCATACGAATTTCACACCAGTTTGTATGGATATAAATAGATGAAACCGGAAATATCCAGTTTTCTTTTGGATAACTCAATCTCAGATATTGCTACAGCCCCTGTGTATGTTTATTCTGGATATTATCACAGACTTTATTGTTTTGAATGTTTTTTATCGGGGAACCTTTAATTTTGGGCTTGGAATCACTAATTGGTTCCACATGGAGACACCAGCTCTACACATTCGGATTTTCTAGGGAGAAAGCTAGAGGAACTGTAACAATCAAACATGATATTTCTTTTTGTATCGAAGTCAGTTTATGCACTTGCCTAACGAAAAGCCTTTGCTTTTCCCCAAAACCATTTTTACTCTGATTTTCTCAGTCCATTGCATACGAATTCCACAACAGTTTGTCCTGATATGACTGGATGAAACCGGAAATATCCGGTTGTGTTTTGTCTAACTCAATCCCAGATATTCCTACAGCCTCTGTGTATGTGTATTCCTGATAATATCCATGGACTTTATTATTTTGAATGTTTTTTTATCAGGGAACATTTAATTTTGTGCTTGGAATCACCAATTAGTTCCACATGGAGACACCATCTCTACACATTCGTATTTTCTAGGGTAAAGCTAGAGGAACTGCAACAAACAAACATGATATTTCTGTTTGTATCGATGATATTTTATGCACTTGCCTAACGAAAAGACTTTGCTTTTCTCCAAAACCATTTATACTCTGATTTTCTCAGACCATTGCATACGAATTCCACACCAAGTTATCCGGATATGACTGGATGAAACCAGAAATATACGGTTGTGTTTTGGCTAACTCAATCTGAAATATTGTGAAAGCATCTGTGTTTGTGTTTTCTGGATATCATCGATGGACTTTATTGTTTTGAATATTTTTTTATCGGGAAACATTTTATTTTGTGCTTGGGTACAGTAATTGGTTCCACATGGAGACACCAGCTCTACATATTCTGAAATATTGCTACAGCCTCTGTGTTTGTGTATTCCTGATATTATCCACGGACTTTATTGATTTGAAAATTTTTTATCAGGGAACATTTTATTTTGTGCTTGGAATCAATAATTGTTTCATCATTGGGACACCAGTTCTACACATTCGTATTTTCTAGGTAGAAATCTAGAGGAACTGCAGTAAACAAACATATTTCTGTTTGTCTAGATGATATTTTATGCACTTGCCCGACGAAAAGACTTTGCTTTTCTCCAAAACCATTTTTACTGTGATTTTCTCGGTCCATTGCATACAAATTCTACACCAGTTAAACGAATATGACTGTATGAAACCGGAAATATTCGGTTTTGTTTTGGCTAACTCAATACCAGGTATTGCTACAACCTCTGTGTATGTGTATTCCTGATATTACCTACGGACTTTATTGTTTTCAATGTTTTTTACCAGGGAACATTTTATTTATGCTTGGAAATGCTAATTGGTTCCACATGGAGACACCAGCTCTACACATTCGTATTTTCTAGGTAGAAAGCTAGAGGAACTGCGGCAAACAAACATGATATTTCTGTTTGTATCGATGACATTTTATGCACTTGCCTAATGAAAAGCCTTTGCTTTTCTCCAAAACCGTTTGTACTGTGATTTTCTCGGTCCATGGCATACGAATAACACACCACTTTGTCCGGATATGACTGGATGAAACCGCAAATATGCAGTTGTGTTTTGGCTAACTCAATCCCAGATTTTGCTACAGCATCTGTGTTTGTGTTTTCTGGATATTTTCAATGGACTTTATTGTTTTGAATGTTTTTTTATCGGGAAACATTTTATTTTGAGCTTGGATACAGTAATTGGTTCCACATGGAGACACCAGCTCTACATATTCGTATTTTCTAGGGAGAAAGCTAGAGGATCTGCAGCAAACAAACATGGTATTTCTGTGTGTATAATGATATTTTATGCAGTTGCCTAACGAAGACATTGCTCTTCTCCAAAACCATTTTTACTGTGATTTTCTCAGTCCATTGCATACGAATTCCACACCAGTTTGTCTGGATATGACTGGATGAAAACAGAAATATACGGTTGTGTTTTGGCTAACTCAATCCGAAATATTGTGAAAGCCTCTGTGTTTGTGTTTTCTGGATAATATCGATGAACTTTCTTTTTTTGAATGTGTTTATCAGGGAACATTTAATTTTGTACCATTGAAACACTAATTGGTTCATCATGGGAACACGAGCTCTACGCATTCGTATTTTCTAGGGAGAAAGCTAGAGGAACTGTGGCAAACAAACATGATATTTCGGTTTGTATCCAACATTTTATGCGTTTTCCTAATGAAAAGACTTTGCTATTCCCAAAACCATTTTTACTGTGATTTTCTCGGTCCATTGCAAACGAATTCCACACCAGTTTGTCCGGACATGACTGGATGAAACCGGAAATATCCGGTTTTGTTTTGGCTAACTCAATCCCAGATATTGCTACAACCTCTGTATTCTGTTTTCTGGATATTATCGACGGACTTTATTGTTTTGAAATGTTTTTAGAGGGGAACATTTATTTTGAGCTTGGATACAGTAATTGTTTCCACATGGAGATACCAGCAATACGTATTCGTATTTTCTAGGTAGAAAGCTAGAGGAACTGTGGCAAACAAACATGATGTTTCTGAATGTATAGATGACATTTTATACACTTTGTAATGAAAAGAGTTTGCTATTCTCCAAAACCATTTTTACTGTGATTTTCTCGGTCCATTGCATACGAATTCCACACCACTTTTCCGAATATGACTCGATGAAACCGGAAATGTCCCGGCTTTTTGTGGCTAACTCAATCCCAGATATTTCTAGAGCCTCTGTGTTTGTGTATTCCTGATATTATCCATGGACTTTATTGATTTGAATGTTTTTTATCGGGGAACTTTTTTTTGAGCTTGTATACAGTAAGGGTTCCACATGGAGACAATAGCTCTTCGTATTCTTATTTTCTATGTAGAAAGCTAGAGGAACTGCGGCAAACAAACATGATATTTCTGTTTCTATCGATGACATTTTATGCACTTGCCTAATGAAAAGACTTTGCTTTGCTCCAAAATCAATTTTACTATGATTTTCTCGCTCCATTGCATACGAACTCCACACCACTTTGTCCCAATATGACTGCATGAAACCTGAAATATCCGGTTTTGCTTTGGCTAACTCAATCCGAAATATTGTGAAAGCCTCTGTGATTGTGTATTCTGGATATTATCGATGGACTTTACTGTTTTCAATATTTTTATCAAGGAACATTTAATTTTGTACCATAAAAACACTAATTGGTTCATATGGGGACACCAGCTCTAGACATTTGTGTTTTCTAGGGAGAAAGCTAGAGGAACCGTGGCAAACAAACATGATATTTCTGTTTGTATAGATGACATTTTATACACTTGCCTAATGAAAGACTTTGCTTTTCACCAAAACCATTTTTCTGTGATTTTTGTGTACACTTCATACGAATTCCACACCAGTTTGTCCGGATATGACTGGATGAAACCAGAAATATCCAGTTTTGTTTTGGCTATCTCAATCCCAGATATTGCTACAGCCTCTGTGTTTGTGTTTTCTGGATATTTTCAATGGACTTTATTGTTTTGAATGTTTTTTATCAGGGAACATTTAATTTTGATCTTGGAAACACTAATTGGTTCCAATGGAGACACCAGCTCTACACATTCGTATTTTCTCGGGAGAAAGCTAGAGGAACTGCGACAAACAAACATGATATTTCTGTTTGTATAGATGACATTTCATGCACTTGCCTAACGAAAAAACTTTACTTTTCTCCAAAACCATTTTTACTCTGATTTTCTCTGTCCAATGCATGCGAATTCCACACAAGTTTGACCGGATATGACTGGATGAAACCGGAAATATCTGGTTTTATTTTGGCTAACCCAATCCCAGATATTGCTACAGCCTCTGTGTTTGTATATTCCTGATATTATCCACGGACTTGATTACTTTGAAATTTTTTTTCAGGGAACATTTAATTTCATTCTTGGAAACGCTAATTGGTTCCACCTGGCGACACCAGCTCTACATATGCATATTTTCTGGGGAGAAACCTAGAGGATCTGCAGCAAACAAACATGATATTTCTGTTTGTATACATGACAGTTTATGCATTACCTAACGAAAAGACTTTGCTTTTCTCCAAAACCATTTTAATCTGATTTTCTCTGACACTGCATACAAATTCCACACCACTTTGTCCGGATATGACTGGATGAAACCAGATATATCCGGTTTTGTTTTGGCTAACTCAATCCAAAATATTGTGAAAGCCTCTATGTTTGTGTTTTCTGGATATTATCGATGTACTTTATTGTGTTGAAAGTTTTTATCAGGGAACATTTAATTTTGTACCATAGAAACACTAATTGGTTCATCACGGCGACACCAGCTCTACACATTCGTATTTTCTAGTGAGAAAGCTAGAGGAACTGCGGCAAGCAAACATGATATTTATGTTTGTATCGATGACATACTATGCAATTGACTAACAAAAAGACTTTGCTTTACTCCAAAACAATATTTACTGTGATTTTCTCGGTCCATTGCATAGGAATTCCACACCACTTTACCGGATATGACTGGATGAAACCAGAAATATCAGATTGTGTTTTGGCTAACTCAATCCCTGATATTGCTACAGCCTCTGTTTTTGTGTTTTCTGGATGTTATCAATGGAATTTCTTGTTTTGAATGTTTTTATCAGGAAACATTTTATTTTGTACCATAGAAACACTAAATGGTTCATCATGCGGACACCAGCTCTACACATTCGTATTTTCTAGGTAGAAAGCTAGAGGAACTCTGGCAAACAAACATATTTCTGTTTGTATAGATGACATTTTATGCACTTGCCTAATGAAAAGACTTTGCTTTTCTCCAAAACCATTTATACTGTGATTTTCTCGGTCCATTGCATATGAATTCCACACCAGTTTGTTCGGATATGACTGGATGTAACCGGAAATATCCGGTTTTGTTTTGGCTAACTCAAGCCAGATATTGCTACAGCTTATGTGTTTGTGCTTTCCTGATATCACCGGACTTAATTGTTTTGAATATATTTTATCGGGGAACATTTTATTTTGAGCTTGTATACAGTAATTGGTTCCACATGGAGGCACCAGCTCTACGTATTCGTATTTTCTAGGTAGAAAGCTAGAGGAATTACGGCAAACAAACATGATATTTCTGTTTGTATAGATGCCATTTTATGCACTTTCCTTACGAAAAGACTTTGCTTTTCTCCAAAACCATTTTTAATGTGATTTTCTCTGTCCATTGCATATGAATTCCACACCAGTTTGTCCGGATATGACTGGATGAAACAGGAAATATCCGGGTTTTTTTGGGCTAACTCAATCCCAGACATTGCTACAACCTCTGTCTTTGTTTATTCCTGATTATATCAGTGGATTTTATTGTTTTGAATGTTTTTTATCAGGGAACATTTAATTTGTGCTTGCAAACACTAATTGGCTCCACATGCAGACACACTTTCTACATATTCATATTTTCTAGGTAGAAAGCTAGAGGAACTGCGGCAAACAATCATGATATTTCTGTTTGTATCGATGACATTTTATCACCTGCCTAAGGAAAATTCTTTGCTTTTCTTCAAAACCATTTTTAATCTGATTTTCTCGGTCCATTGCATACGAATTCCACACCAGTTTGTCCGGATATGACTGGATGAAACCGGAAATATCCGGTTTTGTTTTGGCTTACTCAATCCCAGATATTGCTACAGCCTCTGTGTTTGTTTATTCCTGATATTATCCACGGACTTTATTGTTTTGAATTTTTTTCATCAGGGAACATTTAAGTTTGTTCTTCGAAACACTAATTGGTTCCACATGGAGACACCAGCTCTACGTATTCGTATTTTATACGTAGAAAGCTAGAGGAACGGCGGCAAACAAACATGATATTTATGTTTGTATAGATGACATTTTTTTTTATATTTGACAGGCAGAGTGGACAGTGAGAGAGAGACAGAGAGAAAGGTCTTCCTTTTGCCGTTGGTTCACCCTCCAATGGCCGCCACGGTAGCGCACTGCAGCCAGCGCACCGCGCTGATCCGATGGCAGGAGCCAGGCGCTTATCCTGGTCTCCCATGGGGTGCAGGGCCCAAGGACTTGGGCCATCCTCCACTGCACTCCCTGGCCACAGCAGAGAGCTGGCCTGGAAGAAGGGCAAGCGGGACAGGATCGGTGCCCCGACCGGGACTATAACCTGGTGTGCCGGCGCCGCAAGGCAGAGGATTAGCCTAGTGAGCCACGGCGCCGGCTTATATAGATGACATTTTATGCACTCGCCTAACGAAAAGCTTTTGCTTTTCTCCTAAACCATTTTTACTGTGATTTTCTCAGTCAAATGCATACGAATTCCACACGAGTTTGTCCAGATATGTCTGGATGAAACCGGAAATATCCGGTTTTTATTAGGCTAACTCAATCCCAGATAATGCTACAGCCTCTGAATTTGTGTATTCCTGATATTATCCACGGACTTTACTGTTTTGAGTGTTTTTTATCTGGGAGCATTTAATTTTGTGCTAGGAATCATGAATTGGTTCCACATGGAGACACCAGCTCTAAACATTCCTATTTTCTAGGGAAAAAGCTAGAGGAATTGAGACAAACAAACATGATATTTCTGTTTGTATAGATGACAGTTTATGCACTTGCCTAATGAAAAGACTGCTTTCCTCCAAAAACATTTTACTTGGTTTACACAGTCCATTGCATACTAATTCAACACCAGTTTGTCTGGATATGACTGGATGAAACCAGAAATATACGGTTGTGTTTTGGCTAACTCAATCCCAGATATTGCTACAGCCTCTGTGTTTGTGTTTTTCAGATATTATAGACGGAATTTACTGTTTTGAATTTTTTTTTTATCGGGGAACATTAATTTAGAGCTTGGATGCAGTAAATGGTTCCACATGGAAACACCAGCTCTATATATTTGTATTTTCGAGGGAGAAAGTTAGAGGAACTGCGACAAAAAAACATGATATTTCTGTTTGTACAGATGACATTTTATGCACTTGCCTAACGAAAAGACTTTGCTTTTCTCCAAATCCATTTTACTGTGCTTTTCTCGGTCCATTGCATACGAATTGCACACAAGTTTGTCCAGATATGACTGGATGAAACCGGAAATATCCGGTTCTCTTTTGGCTAACTCAATCCGAAATATTGTGAAAGCCTCTGTGTTTGTGTTTTCTGGATATTATCGATGGACTTTATTATTTTGAATGTTTTTATCAGGGAACATTTAATTTTGTACCATTGAAACAATAATTGGTTCATCATGGGAACACGAGCTCTACACATTCGTATTTTCTAGGGAGAAAGTGATAGGAAATGCGACAAACAAACATGATGTTTCTGTTTGTACAGATGACATTTTATGCACTTGCCTAACGAAAAGACTTTGTTTTTCTCCAAATCCATTTTTACTGTGCTTTTCTCGGTTATTGCATACGAATTGCACACAAGTTTGTCCGGATATGACTGGATGAAACCGGAAATATCCGGTTCTCTTTTGGCTAACTCAATCCGAAATATTGTGAAAGCCTCTGTGTTTGTGTTTTCTCGATATTATCGATGGACTTTATTGTTTTGAATGTTTTTATCAGGGAACATTTAATTTTGTATCGTTGAAACACTAATTGGTTCATCATGGGAGCACGAGCTCTACACATTCGTATTTTCTAGGGAGAAAGCTATAGGAAATGCGACAAACAAACATGATGTTTCTTTTGTATAGATGACATTTTATGCACCTTTCTAATGAAGTCTTTGTTTTTCTCCAAAACCAATTTTACTGTGATTTTCTCGGTCCAATGCATACGAATTCCACACCAGTTTGTGCGGATATGACTGCATGAAACCAGAAATATCCAGTTTTGTTTTGGCTAACTCAATCCCAGATATTGCTACAGCCTGTGTGTTTGTGTTTTCTGGATATCACCCACAGACTTTGTTGATTTGAATATTTTTTATTAGGGAACATTTTATTTTGAGCTTGCATACAGTAATTGGTTCCACATGGATACACCAGCTCTACACATCGTATTTTCTATAGAGAAAGCTAGAGGAACTGCGGCAAACAGACATGATATTTCTGTTCGTATCGATGACATTTTATGCACTTGACGAACGAAAAGACTTTGCTTTTCTCCAAAACCAATTTTATTGTGATTTTCTTGGTCCATTGCATACGAACTCCACACCACTTTGTCCCAATATGACTGCATGAAACCAGAAATATCTGGTTGTGCTTTGGCTAACTCAATCCGAAATATTGTGAAAGACTCTCTGATTTTGTATTCTGGATATTATCGATGGACTTTATTGTTTTGAATGTTTATTATTAGGGAACATTTAATTTTGTTCCGTAGAAACAATAATTGGTTCATCATGGGGACACCAGCTCTAGACACTCGTGTTTTCTAGGGAGAAAGCTAGAGGAACCGTGGCCAACAAACATGATATTTCTTTTTGTATAATTGACATTTTATACACTTGCCTAATGAAAGACTTTGTTTTTCACCAAAACCATTTTTCTGTGATTTTTGTGTACACTTCATACGAATTCCACACCAGTTTGTCCGGATATGACTGGATGAAACCAGAAATATCCAGTTTTGTTTTGGCTATCTCAATCCCAGATATTGCTACAGCCTCTGTGTTTGTGTTTTCTGGATATTTTCAATGGACTTTATTGTTTTGAATGTTTTTTATCAGGGAACATTTAATTTTGATCTTGGAAACACTAATTGGTTCCAATGGAGACACCAGCTCTACACATTCGTATTTTCTCGGGAGAAAGCTAGAGGAACTGCGACAAACAAACATGATATTTCTGTTTGTATAGATGACATTTCATGCACTTGCCTAACGAAAACACTTTGCTTTTCTCCAAAACCATTTTTACTCTGATTTTCTCTGTCCAATGCATGTGAATTCCACACAAGTTTGTACGGATATGACTGGATGAAACCGGAAATATCTGGTTTTATTTTGGCTAACCCAATCCCAGATATTGCTACAGCATCTGTGTTTGTATATTCCTGATATTATCCACGGACTTTATTACTTTGAAATTTTTTTATCAGGCAACATTTAATTTCATTCTTGGAAATGCTAATTGGTTTCACCTGGCGACACCAGCTCTACATATTCATATTTTCTGGGGGAGGAACCTAGAGGAACTGCGGCAAACAAACATGATATATCTGTTTGTATAGATGACAGTTTATGCATTACCTAACGAAAAGACTTTGCTTTTCTCCAAAACCATTTTAATCTGATTTTCTCGGACACTGCATACAAATTCCACACCACTTTGTCCGTATATGACTGGATGAAACCCTATGTATACAATTTTGGCTAACTCAATCCAAAATATTGTGAAAGCCTCTAAGTTTGTGTTTTCTGGATATTATCTCTGGACTTAATTGTTTTGAATATTTTTTATCGGGGAACATTTTATTTTGAGCTTGGATACAGTAATTGGTTCCACATGGAGGCACCAGCTCTACGTATTCGTATTTTCTAGGTAGAAAGCTAGAGAAATTACAGCAAACAAACATGATATTTCTGTTTCTATAGATGCCATTTTATGCACTTGCCTAACGAAAAGACTTTGCTTTTCTCCAAAACCATTTTAATGTGATTTTCTCGTTCCATTGCATGTGAATTTCACACGACGTTGTCCAGCTATGACTGGATGAAACCAGAAATACCTGGTTTTGTTTTGGCTAACTCAATCCAAAATATTTTGAAAGCCTCTGTGTTTGTGTTTGCGGGATATTATCAATGGACTTTCTAGTTTTGAATGTTTTTATCAGGGAACATTTCATTTTGTACCGTTGAAGACTAATTGGTTCATCATGGGAACACGAGCTCTACACATTCGTATTTTCAGGGGAGAAAACTAGACGAACTGCGGCAAACAAACATGATATTTATGTTGGTATAGATGACATTTTATGCACTTGCCTAACGAAAATACTTTGCCTTTCTCCAAAACAATTTTTACTCTGATTTTCTCGGTCCATTGCATGCGAATGCCGCACCACTTTGTACGGATATGACTGGATGTAACCGGAAATATCCGCTTTTGATTGGCTAACTCAATCCCAGATATTGCTACAGCCTCTGTGTTTGTGTTTTCTGGATATTATCATCGGACTTTATTGTTTTGAATGTTTTTTTATCAGGGAACATTTAATTTTGTGCTTGGAAACACTACTTCATTCCACATGGAGACACCATCTCTACACATTCGTATTTTCTAGGGAGAAAGCTAGAGGAACAGCGGCAAACAAACATGATATTTCTGTTTGTATCGATGGCATTTCTTGCACTTATCTAAAGCAAAGACTTTGCTTTTCTCCAAACCATTTTTACTGTGATTTTCTTGGTCGACTGCATACAAATTCCACACCAGTTTGTCCGGATATGACTGGATGAAACCGGAAATATCCAGTTTTGTTTTGGATAACTCAATCCCAGATATTGCTACAGCCTTTGTGTTTGTCTATACCTGATATTATCCACGGACTTTATTGTTTTGAATTTTTTTAATCAGGAAACACTTAAGTTTAATCTTCGAAACACTAATTGTTTCCACATGGAGATTCCAGCTCTACATATTCGTATTTTCTAGGGAGAAAGCTAGAGGAACTGCGGCAAACAAACATGATGTTGCTGTTTGTATAGATGACATTTTATGCACTTGCCTAACGAAAACTCTTTGCTTTTCTCTAAAACCTTTTTTACTGTGATTTTCTTGGTCCATTGCATAGGAATTCCAAACCAAGTTTCCCGTATATGACTGGATGAAACCAGAAATATCCGGTTGTGTTTTGCTAACTCAATGCAAAATATGTTGAAAGCCTCTGTGTTTGTGTTTTCTGGATATTATCGATGGACTTTATTGTTTTGAATATTTTTATCAGGGAACATTTAATTTTGTACCGTAGAAACACTAATGGTTCATCATGGGGACAGCAGCTCTACACATTTGTATTTTCTAGGGAGAAAGCTAGAGGAACGGCGTCAAACAAACATGATATTTCTGTTTGTATAGATGACATTTTATGCACTTTTCTAACGAAAAGACTTTGTTTTTCTCCAAAACCATTTTTAATGTGATTTTCTCTGTCCATTGCATATGAATTCCACACCAGTTTGTCCATATATGACTGGATGAAACCGGAAATATCCGGGTTTTTTTTGGCTAACTCAATCCCAGATATTGCTACAGCCTGTGTGTTTGTGTATTCCTGATTTTATCCGTGGATTTTATTGTTTTGAATGTTTTTTATCAGGGAACATTTAATTTGTGCTTGCAAACACTAATTGGCTCCGCATGCGGACACACTTTCTACGTATTCATATTTTCTAGGTAGAAAGCTAGAGGAACTGCCGCAAACAATCATGAAATTTCTGTTTGTATCGATGACATTTTATGCACTTGCCTAACGAAAAGCCTTTGCTTTTCTCCAAAACCATTTTTAATCTGATTTTCTTGAACATTGCATATGAATTCCACACCAGTTTCTCCGGATATGACTGGATGAAACCGGAAATATCCGGTATTGTTTTGGCTAACTCAATCCCAGATATTGCTACAGCTTCTGTGTTTGTGTATTCCTGATATTATCCACGGACTTTATTATTTTGAATGTTTTTTTATCAGGGAACATTTAATTTTGTGCTTGGAATCACCAATTGGTTCCACATGGAGACACCAGCTCTACACATTCGTATTTTCTAGGGAGAAAGCTAGAGGAACTGCGGCAAACAACATGATATTTCTGTTTGTATCGGTGGTATTTTATGCACTTGCCTAACGAAAAGACTTTGCTTTTCTCCAAAACCATGTTTTTCTCTGATTTTCTCGGTCCATTGCATACGAATGCCACACCACTTTGTCCGGATATGCCTGGATGTAACAGGAAATATACGGTTTTGTTTTGGCTAACTAAATCCCAGATATTGCTACAGCCTCTGTGTTTGTGTATTCCTGATATTATCCAAGGACTCTATTCTTTTGAATGTCTTTATCAGGTAACATTTAATTTTGTGCTTGGCAACACTAATTAGTTCCAGATGGAGACACCAGCTCTACGTATTCCTATTTCCTGGGAGAAAGCTGAAGGAACTGCGGTAAACCAACATGATATTTCTGTTTCGATCGATGATATTTTATCTACTTGCATAACTAAGAGACTTTGCTTTTCTTCAAAACCTATTTCACTGTGATTATCTCGGTCCATTGCATACGAATTCCACAGCACTTTGTCCGGATATGACTGGATGTAAACAGAAATATCCGGTTGTGTTTTGGCTAACTCAATCCGAAGTATTGTAAAAGACACTGTGTTTGTTTTTTCTGTATATTATCAACGGACTTTATTGTTTTGAATGATTTTTATCGGGGAACATTTTAATTTGAGCTTTTATACAGTAATTGGTTCCACATGGAGACACCAGCTCTACGTATTCCTATTTTCTAGGGAAAAAGCTAGAGGAACTGCGACAAACAAACATGAAATTTCTTTTTGTATAGATGACATTTTATGCACTTACCTAATGAAAAGAATTTGCTTGTCTCCCAAACCATTTTTACTGTGATTTTCACGGTCCATTGCATACGAATTCCACTCCAGTTTGTCCGGATATGACTGGATGAAACCGGAAATATCCGGTTGTTCTTTGGCTAACTCAATCCGAAATATTGTGAAAGCCTCTCTGTTAGTGTTTTCTGGATATTATCGATGGACTTTATTGTTTTGAATGTTTTTATCAGGGAATATCTAATTTTGTACCATAGAAACACTAATTCGTTCATCATGGGGACACCAGCTCTACACATTCGTATTTTCTAGGGAGAAAGCTAGAGGAACTGTGACAAACAAAAATGATATTTCTGTTTGTATAGATGATATTTTATGCACTTGCCGAACGAAAAGAATTCACTTTTCTACAAACCCATTTTTACTGTGATTTTCTTGCTCCACTGCATGCGAATTCCATACCAGTTTGTCCGGATATGATTGGATGAAACTGGAAATATCCGGTTGTGTTTTGGCTGACTCAACCCCAGATATTGCTACAGCCTCTGTGTTTGTTTTTTCTGGATATTATCAATGGACTTTATTGTTTTGAGTGTTTTTTATCGGGGAACATTTTATTTTGAGCTTCGATACAGTAATTGGTTCCACATAGAGACACCAGCTCTACACATTCGTATTTTCTAGGGAGAAAGCTAGAGGAACTGCGGCAAACAAACATGATATTTCTGTTTGTCTAGATGACATTTTATGCACTTTCCTAATGAAAAGACTTTGCTTTTCTCCAAAACCATTTTTACTCTGATTTTCTTGGTCCACTGCATACGAATTCCACAACAGTTTGTCGGATATGACTGGATGAAACCGGAAATATCCGGTTGTGTTTTGGCTAACTCAATCCCAGATATTGCTACAGCCTCTGTGTTGTGCATTCCTGATATTATCCATAGACTTTATTGTTTTAAATGTTTTTTATCAGGGAACATTGAATTTTGTTCTTGGATTCACTAATTGGCTCCAAATGGAGACACCAGCTCTACAAATTCCTATTTTCTAGGGAGAAAGCTAGAGGAACTGCGGCAAACAAACATGATATTTCGGTTTGTATAGATGACATTTTATGCACTTGCCAAACAAAAAGACTTTGCTTTTCTCCAAAACCATTTTTCTGTGATTTATCGGTACATTACATACGAATTCCACACCAGTTTGTCGGATACGATTGGATGAAATCGGAAATATTCGGTTGTGTTTTGGCTAACTCAATCCCAGATATTGCTACAGCCTCTGTGTTGTGCATTCCTGATATTATCCACAGACTTTATTGTTTTGAATGTTTTTCATCAGGGAACATTTAATTTTGTGCTTGGAAACACTAACTGGTTCCACATGGAAACACAAGCTCTACACATTCGTGTTTTCTAGGGAGAAAGCTAGAGCTACTTCGGCAATCAAACATGATATTTGTGTTTGAATCAATAATATTTTATCTCCTTCCCTAATGAAACGAATTTGCTTTTCTCCAAAACCATTTTCACTCGGTCCATTGCATACAAATGCGTATTTTCTACGGAGAAACCTAAAGGAACTGCGGCAAAGAAACTTGATATTTCTGTTTGTATAGATGACATTTTATGCACTAGCCTAACGAAAAGACTTTGCTTTTCTCCAAAACCATTTGTACTGTGATTTTCTTGGTCCATTGCATAAGAAATCCACACCACTTTGTCCGCATATGACTGGATGAAACCAGAAATAACTGGTTGTGTTTTGACTAACTCAATCCGAAATATTGCTACAGCCTCTGTGTTTGTGTATTCCTGATATTATCCACAGACTTTATGGTTCTGAATATTTTTTTTTGAGGGAACATTTAATTTTGTGCTGCGAAACACTAATTGTTTCCACATGGAGACACCAGCTCTACACATTCGAATTTTCTAGGGAGAAAGCTAGAGGAACTGCGACAAACAAACATGACATTTCTGTTTGTATAGATGACATTTTATGCACTTGCCTAACGAAAAGACTTTGCTTTTCTCCAAAACTATTTTACAGTGATTTCTTCGGTCCCTTGCATACGAATTCCACACAACTTTGTTCGGATATGACTGGATGAAACCAGAAATATCTGGTTGTGTTATGGCTAACTCAATCCCAGATATTGCTACAGCCTCTGTTTTTGTGTATTCCTGATATTATCCACGGACTTTTTTATTTGAATATTTTTTTTCAGGGAACATTTAATTTTGTGCTTGGAAACCCGAATTGATTCCACATCGCAACACCAGCTCTACACATTCGTATTTTCTAGGGAGAATGCTAGAGGAACTGCGGCAAACAAACATGATATCTCTATTTGCATAGATGACATTTTATGCACTTTCCTAATGAAAAGACTTTGATTTTCTCCAAAAACATTTTTACTCTGATTTTCTCGGTCCTTTGCATACGAATTCCAAACCTTTTGTCCGGATATGACTAGATGAAACTAGAAATATCCGGTTTTGTTTTGGCTAACTCAATCCCAGATATTGCTACAGCCTCTCTGTTTGTGTTTTTCGGATATTATCAATGGACTTTATTGTTTTGAATATTTTTTTATCAGGGAACATTTAATTTTCTGCTTGGAAACACTAATTGGTTCCAAATGGAGACACCAGCTCTACACATTCGTATTTTCTAGGGAGAAAAAAAGAGGAATTGCGGCAAACACACATGATATTTCTGTTTGTATAGATGACATTTGATGCACTTTCCAAACGAAAAGACTTTGCTCTACACATTCGTATTTTCTAGAGCAAAAGCTAGAGGTACTGCGGCAAACAAACATGATATTTATGTTTGTATCGATGATATTTTGTCTACTTCCCTAATGAAAAACTTTGCTTTTCTCCAAAACCATTTTTACTGTGATTTTCTCGGTTCACTCCATACGAATTCCACACCACTTTGTCCGAATATGACTGGATGAAACCATAAATATCTGGTTTATTTTTGGCTAAATCAATCCCAGATATTGTTACAACCTCTGTGTTTGTGTATTCCTGATATTATCCACAGACTTTATTGTTTTAAATGTTTTTTATCAGGGAACTTTTAATTTTGTGCTTGGAAACACTGATTGGTTCCACATGGAGACACCAGCTCTACACATTCGTATTTTCTAGGGAGAAAGCTAGATGAAACCAGAAATATCCGGTGTGTTTTAGCTGACTCAATCCGAAATATTGCTACTGCATCTCTGTTTGTGCATTCATGATATTACCCACAGACTTTATTGTTTTCGATATTTTATCAGGGAACACGTACTTTTGTACCGTAGAAACACTAATTGGTTCATCATGGGGACACCAGCTCTAGACATTCGTATTTTCTAGGGAGAAAGCTAGAGGAACTGCTGCAAACAAACGTGATATTTTTGTTTGTATCGATGATATTTTATCTACTTCCCTAACGAAAAGACTTTGCTTTCCTCCAAAACCATTTTTACTGTGATTTTCTCGGTCCATTGTATAGGAATTCCACACCACTTTGTCCGGATATGACTGGATGAAACTGGAAATATTTGGTTTCTTTTGGCTAACTCAATCCAAAATATTGCTACAGCCTGTGTGTTTGTGTATTCCTGATATGATCAACGGACTTTATTTATTTTCAATTTTATTTTCAGGGAACATTTAATTTTGTGCTTGGAAACCCTAATTGGTTCCCCGTGGAGACACCAGCTCTACACATTCGTATATTCTAGGGAGAAAGCTAGAGCAACTGAGGCAAACAAACATGATATTTCTGTTTGTATAGATGACATTTTAGCACTTACCTAACGAAAAGACTTTGCTTTTCTCCAAAACCATTTGCAATGTGATTTTCTCGGTCCATTGCATATGAATAACACACCACTTTGTCCGGATATGACTGGATGAAACTGGAAATATCCAGTTTTGTTTTGGCTAACACAATCCCAGATATTGCTACAGCATCTGTGTTTGTTTTTTCTGGATATTATCAATGGACTTTATTGTTTTGAAAGTTTTTTATCGGGGAACATATTATTTTGAGCCTGCATACAGTAATTGGTTCCACATGGAGACACCAGCTCTACATATTCGTATTTTCTAGGGAGAAAGCTAGAGTAACTGCAGCAATCAAACATGATATTTCTGTTTGTATAGATGACATTTTATGCACTTGCCCAACGAAAAGATGTTGCTTTTCTCCAAAAGCATTTTTACTCTGATTTCTCGGTGCATTGCATATGAATTCCACACCACTTTGTCCAGATATGACTGGATGAAACCAGAAATACCCGGTTGTGATTTGGCTAACTCAATCTGAAATATTGTGATAGCCTCTGTGTTTCTGTTTTCTGGATATTATCCACGGACTTCATTTTTTTGAATGTTTTTCATCGGGGAACTTTTAATTTGCAGCTTAGATACAATAATTGGTTCCACATGTACACACTAGCTCTGCACATTCGTATTTTCTAGGGAGAAAGCTAGAGCAACTGCGGCAAACAAACATCATATTTCTGTTTTTATCGATGATATATTATCTACTTGCCTAATGAAAACACTTTGCTTTTCTTCAGAACCATTTTTTCTGTGATTTTCTTGGTCCACTGCATACGAATTCCACACCAGTTTGTCCGGATATGACTGGTTGTAACCGGAAATATCCGGGTTTTTTTTGGCTAACTCAAACCCAGATATTGCTACTGCCTTTGTGTTTGTATATTCCTGATATTATCCACAGACTTTATTTTTTTCAATATGTTTTTATCACGGAAAATTTAATTTTGTACCGTTGAAACACTAATTGGTTCCACATGGAGACACCAGCTCTACACATTCGTATTTTCTGCGGAGAAAGTTAGAGGAACTGCGGCAAATAAATATGATATTTCTGTTTGTATAGATGACATTTTATGCACTTGCCTAACGAAAAGACTTTGCTTTTCTCCAAAATCATTTTTACTGTGATTTTCTCGGTCCATTGCATACGAATTCCACACCAGTTTGTGCAGATATGACTGGATGAAACCGGAAATATTGGGTTTTGTTTTCGCTAACTCAAGAACAGATATTGCTACAGCCACTTTGCCTGTTTTTTATGGATATTATCAATGGACTTTATTGTTTGAATGTTTTTTATCGGGGAATATTTGATTTTGTGCTTGGAAACACTAATTGGTTCCTCATGGAGACACCAGCTCTACATATTTGTATTTTCTAGGGAGAAAGCTAGAGGAACTGTGGCAAACAAACATGATATTTCTGTGTGAATCGATGATATTATATCTACTTGCCCAATGAAATGAATTTGCTTTTCTCCAAAACCATTCTTACTCTGATTTTCTCAGTCGATTGCATACAAATCCCACACCATTTTGTCCAGATATGACTGGATGAAACCAGAAATATCCAGTTGTGTTTTGGCTAACTCAATCCGAAATAATGTGAAAGCTCTGTGTTTGTGTTTTCTGGATATTATCGATGGACTTTATTGTTTTGAATGTTTTTATCAGGGAACAATTAATTTTCTACCGTAGAAAATCTAATTGGTTCCACATGGAGACACCAGCTCTACACATTCATATTTTCTAAGCAGAAAGCTAGAGGAACTGCGGCAAACCTACATGATATTTCTGTTTGTCTAGATGATATTTTATGCACTTGCATAACGAAAGACTTAGCTTTTCTCCAAAACCATTTGTACTGTGATTTTCTTGGTCCATTGCATACGAATTCCACACAACTTTGTCCGGATATGACTGGATGAAACCAGAAATATCCGGTTGTGTTTGGCTAACTCATTCCGAAATATTGCTACAGCCTGTGTGTTTTTGTATTCCTGATATTATATACATACTTTATTGTTTTGAAAGTTTTTTATTGGCGAACATATTATTTTGAGCCTGGATACAGTAATTGCTTCCACATGGAAACACCAGATCTACACATTCATATTTTCTAGGGAGAAAGCTAGAGGAAATGCTGCAAACAAACATGATATTTCTATTTGAATCGATGATATTTTGTCTCCTTACCTAATGAAACGAATTTGCTTTTCTCCAAAACCATTTTTACTCAGTCCATTGCATACAAATTCGTATTTTCTACGGAGAAATCTAAAGGAACTGCGGCAAACAAACATGATATTTCTGTTTGTATAGATGACATTTTATGCACTTGCCTAACGAAAAGACTTTGCTTTTCTCCAAAACTATTTTACAGTGATTTCTTCGGTCCCTTGCATATGAATTCCACACAACTTTGTTCGGATATGACTGGATGAAACCAGAAATATCTGGTTGTGTTTTGGCTAACTCAATCCCAGATATTGGCACAGCCTCTGTGTTTGTGTATTCCTGATATTATCCACCGACTTTATTTTTTTGAATGTTTTTTTTCAGGGAACATTTAATTTTGTGCTTGGAAACCCGAATTGGTTCCACATGGCAACACCAGCTCTACACATTCGTATTTTCTAGGGAGAATGCCAGAGGAACTGCGGCAAAAAAACATGATATCTCTATTTGCATAGATGACATTTTATGCACTTTCCTAATGAAAAGACTTTGATTTTCTCCAAAAACATGTTTACTTAGATTTTCTCGGTCCATTGCATATGAATTCCAAACCACTTTGTCCGGATATGACTAGATGAAACTAGAAATATCCGGTTTTGTTTTGGCTAACTCAATCCCAGATATTGCTACAGACTCTCTGTTTGTTTTTTACTGGATACCGTCTCTGGACTTTATTGTATTGAATGTTTATTATCAAGGAACATTTAATTTTGATCTTGGATACAGTAATTGGTTCCACATGGATACACCAACTCTACATATTCGTATTTTCTAGGGAGTAAGCTAGAGGAACTGCGGCAAACAAACATGATATTTCTGTTTGTATCGATGACATTTTATGCGCTTGCCTAACGAAAAGACTTTGCTTTTCTCCAAAATCATTTGTACTGTGATTTTATCAGTCCATTGCATATGAATTCCACACCACTTTGTCCGGATATGACTGGATGAAACCAGAAATATCCGGTTGTTCTTTGGCTAACTCAATGCGACATATTGTGAAAGTTTCTGTGTTTGTGTTTTCTGGATATTATTGATGGACTTTATTATTTTGAATGTTTTTTATCAGGGAACATTTAATTTTCTACCGTTGAAACACTAATTGTATCCACGTGGAGACACCAGCTCTAAACATTCGAATTTTCTAGGGAGAAAGCTAGAGGAACTGTGGCAAACAAACATGATATTTCTGTTTGTCTAGATGACATTTTATGCACTTGCCTAATGAAAATACTTTGCTGTTCTCCAAAATCATTTTTAGTGTGATTTTCTCCGTACACTGCATAAAAACTCCACACCAGTTTGGCTGGATATGACTGGATGAAACCGGAAATATCCAGTTTTGTTTTGGCTAACTCAATACAAGATATTGCTACAGCCTCTCTGTTTGTGTTTTTCGGATATTATCAATGGACTTTATTGTTTTCAATGTTTTTTATCAGGGAACATTTAATTTTGTACCGTTGAAACACTAATTGGTTCATCATGGGAACACCAGCTCTACACATTCGTATTTTCTAGGGAGAAAGCTAGAGGAACTGCGGCAAACAAACATGATATTTCTGTTTGTATAGATGGCATTTTATGCACTTGCGTAACGAAAAGACTTTGCTTTTCTCCAAAACCATTTGTACTGTGATTTTCTCGGTCCATTTCATATGAATTCCAAACCACTTTGTCCGGATATGACTGGATGAAACCGGAAATAACCGTGTTTTTTTTTTTTTTGTTAACACAATAAGAGATATTGCTACAGCCTCTGTTTGTTTTTTTCTGGATACTATCAATGGACTTTATTGTTTTGAATGTTTTTTATCAGGGAACATTTAATTTTGAACTTGAATACAGTAATTGGTTCCACTAGGAGACACCAGCTCTACACATTCGTATTTTCTAGGGAGAAAGCTAGAGGAACTGCGGCAAACAAACATGATATTTCTGTTTATATCGATGACATTTAAAGACTTTATTTTTCTCCGAAACCACTTTTACTGTGATTTCCTCGGTCCATTGCATACGAATTCCACACCACTTTGTCCGGATATGACTGGATGAAACCGGAAATATCCAGTTTTTTTTTTTTTCTAACTCAATGCGAAATATTGTGAAAGTTTCTGTGTTTGTGTTTTCTGGATACTATTAATGGACTTTATTGTTTTGAATGTTTTTTATCAGTGAACATTTAATTTTGTTCTTGGAAACAGTAATTGGTCCAGATGGAGACACCAGCTCTACATATTCGTATTTTCCAGGGAGAAAGCTACAGGAAATGCGGCAAACAAACATGACGTTTCTTTTTGTGTAGATGACATTTTAAGCATTGCCTAACAAAAAGACTTTGCTTTTCTCCAAAACCATTTGTACTGTGATTTTCTCGGTACATTGGATATGAATTCCACACCACTTTGCTCGGATATGACCGGATGAACCTGAAAATCCTGTTATGTTTTGGCTAACTCAATCCAAGATATTGCTACAGCCTCTGTGTTTGTTTTTTTCTGGATACTATCAATGGACGTTATAGTTTTGAATGTTTTTTATCGGGGAACATTTTATTTTGAGCTTGGATGCAGTAATTGGTTCCACATAGAGACACCAGCTCTACATATTCTTATTTTCTAGGTAGAAAGCTAGAGGAAATGCGGCAAACAAACATGATATTTCTGTTTGTCTAGATGACATTTTATGCACTTGCCTAACGAAAAGACTTTGCTTTTCTTCAAAACAATTTGTGCTGTGATTTTCTTGGTCCATTGCATACGAATTCCACACCACTTTTTCCGGATATGACTTGATGAAACCAAAAATAACTGGTTGTGTTTTGGCTAACTCCATCCGAAATATTGCTACAGCCTCTATGTTTGTGTTTTCTGGATATTATCGATGGACTTTATTGTTTTGAATGTTTTTTATCAGGGAACATTTAATTTTTTGCTTGGAAACACTAGTTCTTTTATCATGGTAACACCAGCTCTACACATTCGTATTTTCTAGGGAGAAAGCTAGAGGAACTGCGGCAAACAAACATGATATTTCTATTAATATAGATGACATTTTATGCACTTGCCTAATGAAAATACATTGCTGTTCTCCAAAATCCTTTTTAGTGTGATTTTCTCTGTACACGGCATACAAACTCAACACAAGTTTGGCCGGATATGACTGGATGAAACCGGAAATATCCGGTTTTGTTTTGGCTAACTCAATCCCAGATATTGCTACAGCCTCTCTGTTTGTGTTTTTCGGATATTATCAATGGACTTTATTGTTTTGAATATTTTTTTATGAGGGAACATTTAATTTTGAGCTTGGATACACTAATTGGTTCCATATGGAGACAGCACTCTACATATTTGTATTTTCTAGGGAGAAAGCTAGAGGAACTGCGGCAAACAAACGTGATATTTCTCTTTGTCTATATGACATTTTATGCAGTTGCCTAACGAAAAGACTTTGCTTTTCTCCAAAACCATTTGTACCGCGATTTTCTCGGTCCATTGCATATGAATTCCAAAACACTTTGTCAGGATATGATTGTATGAAACCAGAAATATCCGGTTGTTCTTTGGCTAACTCAATGCGACATATTGTGAAAGTTTCTTTGTTTGTGTTTAATGGATTTTATCGATGGACTTTATTGTTTTGAATATTTTGATCAGGGAACATTTAACTTTGTACCGTAGAAACAGTAATTGGTTCCCCATGGGGACACCAGCTCTACACATTCGTGTTTTCTAGGGAGAAAGCTAGAGGACCTGCGGCAAACAAACATATTTCTGTTTGTATTAATGACAATCTATGCACTTCCCTAATGAAAAGACTTTGCTTTTCTCCTAAACCATTTTTACTGTGATTTTCTCGGTCCATTGCATACGAATTCCATACCAGTTTGTCCGAATATGACTGGATGAAACCAGAAATATCCGGTTGTGTTTTCGCTAACTGAATCCGAAATATTGCTACAGACTCTGTGTTTCTGTTTTCTGCGTATTATCAACGGACTTTATTGTTTTGAATATTTTTTTATCGGGGAACATTTTATTTTGAGCTTGGATACAGAAATTCGTTCCACATGGAGACACCAGCTCTATATATTTCTATTTTCTAGGCAGAATGCTAGAGGAACTGCGGCAAACAAACATGATATTTCTGATTGTATAGATGATATTTTATGCACTTGCCTAAGGAAAAGACTTTGCTTTTCTCCAAAACCATTTTTACTGTGATTTTCTCGGTCCATTGCATACGAATTCCACACCACTTTTTCCTGATATGACTGGATGAAAACGGAAATATCCCGTTTTGTTTTGGCTAACTCAATCCCAGATATTGCTACAGCCTCTGTGTTTGTGTATTCCTGATATTATCGACAACTTTATTGTTTTGAATGCTTTTTATCTGCGAACATTTAATTTTGTACCGTTGAAACAATAATTGGTTCACAATGGGAACACCAACTCTACCCATTCGTATTTTTGGGGAGAAAGCTAGACGAACTGCGGCAAACAAACATGATACTTTTTATATATATATTACATTGTATGCACTTGCCTAACAAAAAAACTTTGCTTTTCTCCAACACCGTTTTTACTGTGATTTTCTCAGTCCATTGCATACGAATTCCACACCACTTTGTCCGGATATGACTGGATGAAACCAGAAATATCTGGTTGTGTTCTCGCTAACTCAATCACAGATATTGCTACAGCCTCTGTGTTTGTGTATTCCTGATATTATCCACGGACTTTATTGTCTTGAATGTTTTTTTATCAGGGAACATTTAAATTTGTACCGTTGAAACACTAATTGGTTCATAATGGGAACACCAGCTCTACACATTCGTATTTTCTAGGGAGAAAGCTAGAGTAACTGTGAGAAACAAACATGATATTTCTGTTTGTCTAGATGACATTTTATGCACTTGCTTAACGAAAAGACTTTGCTTTTCTCCAAAATCATTTGTACTGTGATTTTCTCGGTCCATTGCATATGAATTCCACACCACTTTGTCCGGATATGACTGGATGAAACCAGAAATATCCGGTTGTTCTTTGGCTAACTCAATGCGACATATTGTGAAAGTTTCTGTGTTTGTGTTTTCTGGATATTATTGATGGACTTTAGTATTTTGAATGTTTTTTATCAAGGAACATTTAATTTTCTACCGTTGAAACACTAATTGTATCCACGTGGAGACACCAGCTCTACACATTCGAATTTTCTAGGGAGAAAGCTAGAGGAACTGTGGCAAACAAACATGATATTTCTGTTTGTCTAGATGACATTTTATGCACTTGCCTAATGAAAATACTTTGCTGTTCTCCAAAATCATTTTTAGTGTGATTTTCTCCATACACTGCATAAAAACTCCACACCAGTTTGGCTGGATATGACTGGATGAAACCGGAAATATCCAGTTTTGTTTTGGCTAACTCAATACAAGATATTGCTACAGCCTCTCTGTTTGTGTTTTTCGGATATTATCAATGGACTTTATTAGTTTCAATGTTTTTTTATCAGGGAACATTTAATTTTGTACCGTTGAAACACTAATTGGTTCATCATGGGAACACCAGCTCTACACATTCGTATTTTCTAGGGAGAAAGCTAGAGGAACTGTGGCAAACAAACATGATATTTCTGTTTGTATAGATGACATTTTATGCACATGCCTAACGAAAAGACTTTGCTTTTCTCCAAAATCATTTGTACAGTGATTTTCTCGGTCCATAGCATACGAATTCCACACCAGTTTGACCGCATTTGACTGGATGAAACCGGAAATATCCGTTTTTTTTTTTTTTTGTTAACACAATAAGAGATATTGCTACAGCCTCTGTTTGTTTTTTTCTGGATACTATCAATGGACTTTATTGTTTTGAATGTTTTTTATCAGGGAACATTTAATTTTGAACTTGAATACAGTAATTGGTTCCACAAGGAGACACCAGCTCTACACATTCGTATTTTCTAGGGAGAAAGCTAGAGGAACTGCGGCAAACAAACATGATATTTCTGTTTGTATAGATGACATCTACAGGAACTGCGACAAACAAACATGACATTTCTGTTTGTATAGATGACATTTTATGCACTTGCCTAATGAAAAGTCTTTGCTTTTCTCCAAATCCATTTTTACTCTGATTTTCCCGGTCCATTGCATACGAATTCCACACAGTTTGTCCGGATATGACTGGATGAAACCAGAAATATCCGGTTGTTTTTTTGCTAACTCAATCCGAAATATTGTAAAAGCCTCTGTGTTTCTGTATTCCTGATATTATCCACGGACTTTATTTTTTTGAATGTTTTTTTTCAGGGAACATTTAATTTTTTGCTTGGAAACACTAATTGGTTCATCATGGGAACACCAGCTCTACACATTCGTATTTTCTAGGGAGAAAGGAGGGGAACTGCGGCATACAAACATGATATTTCTGTTTGTCTAGATGACATTTTAAGCACTTGCCTCACAAAAAGACTTTGCTTTTCTCCGAAACCATTTTTAATGTGATTTTCTCGGTCCATTGCATATGAATTCCACAGCAGTTTGTCCAGATATGACTGGATGAAACCAGAAATATCTGGTTGTGGTTTTGCTGACTCAATCCCAGATATTGCTACAGCCTCTGTGTTTGTGTATTCCTGATATTATCCACGTACTTTATTGTTGTGAATGTTTTTTCATCAGGGAACATTTAATTTTGTGCTTAGAAACACTAATTGGTCCACATGGAGTCACCAGCTCTATACACTCGAATTTTCTAGGGAGAAAGCTAGAGCAACTTCGGCAAACAAACATGATATTTCTATTTGTATAGATGACATTTTATGCACTTGCCTAACGAAAAGACTTAGCTTTTCTCCAAAACCATTTTTACTGTGATTTTCTCGGTCCATTGCATACAAATTCCACACCAGTTTGTCCGGATATGACTGGATGAAACTGGAAATATCCGGTTTTGTTTTGGCTAACTCAATCCCAGATATTGCTACAGCCTCTGTGTTTGTGTTATTTGGATATTATCCTCGGACTTTATTATTTTGAATGTTTTTTATCAGGGAACATTTAATTTTGTACCGTTGAAACACTAATTGTTTCCACATGGAGACAACAGCTCTACACTTTTGTAATTTCTTTTCTTTAACTTTTATTTTAATGAATATAAATTTCCAAAGTACAGCTCATGGGTTACAATGGCTTCCCTCTCCCAAATCTTCCCTCCCACCCACAACCCTCCCCTTTCCCGCTCCCTCTCCCCTTCCAATCACATCATGATTCATTTTCAATTCTCTTTATATACAAAAGATCAGTTTAGTATAAAGTAGGTAACGATTTCAACAGTTTGCCCCCATATAGCAACGCAAAGTGAAAAAAAAAATACTGTTGGAGTACTAGTTATAGCATTAAATAAGAGTGAACAGCACATTAAAGGCAGAGATAGTACATAATATTTTTTTTAAAATTAATTAATTTTCTATGCCATTTCCAATTTCACACCAGGTTTTTTTTTTTCATTTCCAATTATCTTTATATACAGAATATCGATTCAGTATATAATTAGTAAAGATCTCATCAGTTTGTACCCATGCAGAAACACAAACTGTAAAAATGCTGTTTCAGTACCTGTTATAGCATCACTGCACATTAGACAACACATTAAGGACAGATCCCACATGGGATGTAAGTACACAGTGACTCCTGTTGCTGACTTAACAATTTGACACTCTTGTTCATGGTGTCAGTAATTACATTCGTAATTTCTATGAAGAAATCTATAGGAATTGCAGCAAACAAACATGATATTTCTGTTTCTATAGCTGACATTTTATGCACTTGCCTAACGAAAACACTTGCTTTTCTCCAAAACCATTTGTACTGTGATTTTCTCGGTCCATTGCATACGAATTCCACACCAGTTTGTCCGGATATGACTGGATTAAACCGGAAATATCCGGTTTTGTTTTGGCTAACTCAATCCCAGATATTGCTACAAACTCTCTGTTTGTGTATTCCGGATATTATCAACGGACTTAATTGTTTTGAATGTTTTTTTATCGGGCAACATTTAATTTTGAGGTTACATAGACTAATTGGTTCCACATGGAGACACCAGCTCTACATATTTGTATTTTCTAGGGAGAAAGCTAGAGGAACTGCGGCAAACAAACATGATATTTCTGTTTGTATAGATGACATTTATACAGTTTCCTAACGAAAAGACTTTGCTTTTCTCCAAAACCATTTCTACTGTGATTTTCTCGGTCCATTGCATACGAATTCCACACCAGTTTGTCTGGATATGACTGGATGAATAGGGAAATATCTCGTTGTGTTTTGGCTAACTCTATCCGAAATATTCTAAAAGCTTCTGTGTTTGTGCATTCCTGATATTATCCACGGACTTTTTGTTTTGAAAGTTTTTATCAGGGAACATTTAATTTTGTACCTTTGAAACACTAATTGGTTCATCATGGGGACACCAGCTCTACACATTCGTATTTTCAAGGGAGAAAGCTAAAGGAACTGCGGCAAACAAACATGATATTTCTGTTTGTATAGATGACATGAACAGGAACTGCGACAAACAAACATGACATTTCTGTTTGTATAGATGACTTTTTATGCACTTGCCTAATGAAAAGATTTTGCTTTTCTCCAAAGCCATTTTTACTCTGATTTTCTCGGTCCACTATATACGAATTCCACACAGTTTGTCCGGATATGACTGAATGAAACCAGAAATATCCGTTTGTTTTTTTGCTAACTCAATCTGAAATATTGTAAATGCCTCTGTGTTTCTGTATTCCTGATATTATCCGCGGACTTTATTTTTTTGAAAATTTTTTTTTCTGGGAACATTTAATTTTGTGCTTGGAAACACTAATTGGTAACACATGGAGACACCAGCTCTACACATTCGTATTTTCTACGGAGAAAGCTAGAGGAACTGCGGCAAACAAACATGATATTTCTTTTCCTATATATGACATTTTATGCACTTGCCTAACGAAAAGAATTTCCTTTTCTCCAAACCATTTTAACATTGATTTTCACGGTCCATTCCATACGAATTCCACACGACTTTGTACGGATATGACTGGATGAAACAGGAAATATCCCGTTGTGTTTTGGCAAACTCAATCCAAAATATTGCTAGAGCCTCTGTGTTTGTGTTTTCTGGATATTATCGATGGACTTTATTTTTTTGAATATTTTTATCAGGGAACATTTAATTTTGTACCGTGGAAACACTAACTGGTTCATCATGGGGTCAAGTTCTCTACACATTCGTATTGTCTAGGGAGAAAGCTAGAGGAACTGCGGCAAACAAACATGATATTTCTGTTTGTATAGATGACATTTTATGCAGTTGCCTAACGGAAGACTTTGCTTTTCTCCGAAACCATTTTTACTGTGATTTTCTCGGTCGATTGCATACAAATTCCAAATGATTTGTCCAGATATGCTGGATGAAACTAGAAATATCCGGTTTTGTTTTGGCTCACTCAATCCGAAATATTGCGAAAGCCTCTGTGTCTGTGTTTTCTGGATAGTATCGATAGACTTTATTGTTTTGAATGTTTTTATCAGGGAACATTTAATTTTGAACTTGGAAACACTAATTGCTTCATCATGGGGACACCAGCTCTACACATTCGTATTTTCTAGGGAGAAACTAGAGGAACTGTGCCAAACAAACCTGATATTTCTGTTTGTATAGATGACATTTATGCAGTTGCCTAACGAAAAGACTTTGCTTTTCACCAAAACCATATGTACTGTGATTTTCTCAGTTCACTGCATAAAATTCCACACCAGTTTGTCCGGATATGACTGGATGAAACCAGAAATATCCGCTTTTGTTTTGGCTAACTCAATCCGAAATATTGTGAAAGCCTCTGTGTTTGTGTTTTCTGGATATTATCCACGGACCTTATTGTTTTGAATGCTTTTATCGGGGAATATTTCATTTTGACCTTGGATACTGTAATTGGTTCCGCATGGAGACATCATCTCTGCATATTCGTATTCTATGGGGAGAAAGCTAGAGGAACTGTGGCAAACAAACATGATATTTCTGTTTGTATAGATGACATTTTATGCACTTGCCTAAGGAAAAGACTTTGCTTTTCTCCAAAACCATTTTTACTGTGATTTTCTCGGTCCATTGCATATGAATTCCACACCAGTTTGACCGCATTTGACTGGATGAAACCGGAAATATCCGGTTCTGATTTGGCTAACTCAATCCCAGATATTGCTACAGCCTCTGTGTATGTGTATTTTTGATATTATCCACGGAGTTTATTGTTTTGAATGTTTTTTATCAGGGAACATTTATTTTTTTGTTTGGAAACACTAATTGGTTCCACATGGAGACACCAGCTCTACAGATTCGTATTTTCTAAGGAGAAAGCTAGAAGAACAGTGACAAACCAACATGGTATTTCTGTTTGTATAGATGACATTTTATGCACTTGCCTAACAAAAAGACTTTGCTTTTTTCCAAAAGCATTTTTACAGTGATTTTCTCGTTCCATTGCAAACGAATTCCAAACGACTTTTTCAGGATATGACTGGATGAAACCAGAAATATCCAGTTTTGTTTTGGCTAACTCAATGCTAGATATTGTGAATGTTTCTGTGTTTGTGTTTTCTGGATATTATAGATGCACGTTATTGTTTTGAATGTTTTTATCAGAGAACATTTCATTTTGTGCCATAGCAACACTAATTGGTGCATCAGGGGGACACCAGCTCTACACATTCGTATTTTCTAGGGAGAAAGCAAGAGGAACTGCGGCAAACAAACATGATATTTCTGTTTGTCTAGATGACATTTTATGCACTTGCCTAACGAAAAGAATTTGCTTTTCTCCAAAACCATATTTACTGTGATTTTCTCAGTCCATTGCATATGAATTCCACACCACTTTGTCCCGATATGACTGGATGAAACCAGAAATATCCGGTTTTGTTATGGCTAACTCAATCCCAGATATTTTTACCGCCTCTGTATTTGTGTATTCCTGATATTATACGCAGACTTTATTGTTCTGAATGTTTTTTATCTGGGAACATTTCATTTTGAGATTGGATACAGTAATTGGTTCCACATGGAGACACCAGCTCTACATATTCATATTTTCTAGGGAGAAAGCTAGAGGAACTGTGGCAAACACACATGATATTTCTGTTTGTGTAGATGACATTATATGCACTTGCGTAATGAAAAGACTTTGCTTTTCTCCAATACCATTTTTACTCTGATTTTCTCGGTCCATTGCATACGAATTCCAAACCACTTTGTCCTTATATGACTGGATGAAACCGGAAATATACGGTTATGTTTTGGCTAACTCAATCCGAAATATTGTGAAAGCCTCTGTGTTTGTGTTTTCTGGATAGTATCGATGGACTTTATTGTTTTGAATGTTTTTATCAGGGAACATTTAATTTTGAACTTGGAAACACTAATTGCTTCATCATGGGGACACCAGCTCTACACATTCGTATTTTCTAGGGAGAAAGCTAGAGGAACTGTGCCAAACAAACCTGATATTTCTGTTTGTATAGATGACATTTATGCAGTTGCCTAACGAAAAGACTTTGCTTTTCACCAAAACCATATGTACTGTGATTTTCTCAGTTCACTGCATAAAATTCCACACCAGTTTGTCCGGATATGACTGGATGAAACCAGAAATATCCGCGTTTGTTTTCGTTAACTCAATCCGAAATATTGTGAAAGCCTCTGTGTTTGTGTTTTCTGGATATTATCCACGGACCTTATTGTTTTGAATGCTTTTATCGGGGAATATTTCATTTTGACCTTGGATACTGTAATTGGTTCCGCATGGAGACATCATCTCTGCATATTCGTATTCTATGGGGAGAAAGCTAGAGGAACTGTGGCAAACAAACATGATATTTCTGTTTGTATAGATGACATTTTATGCACTTGCCTAACGAAAAGACTTTGCTTTTCTCCAAAACCATTTTTACTGTGATTTTCTCGGTCCATTGCATATGAATTCCACACCAGTTTGACCGCATTTGACTGGATGAAACCGGAAATATCCGGTTCTGATTTGGCTAACTCAATCCCAGATATTGCTACAGCCTCTGTGTATGTGTATTTTTGATATTATCCACGGAGTTTATTGTTTTGAATGTTTTTTATCAGGGAACATTTATTTTTTTGTTTGGAAACACTAATTGGTTCCACATGGAGACACCAGCTCTACAGATTCGTATTTTCTAAGGAGAAAGCTAGAAGAACAGTGACAAACCAACATGGTATTTCTGTTTGTATAGATGACATTTTATGCACTTGCCTAACGAAAAGACTTTGCTTTTCTCCAAACCATTTTCACTGTGATTTTCTTGGTCCATTGCATTCGAATTCCACACCAGTTTGTCCCGATATGACTGGATGAAACCGGAAATATCTGGTTTTGTTTTGGCTAACTCAATCCCAGATATTGCTACAGCCTCTGTGTTTGTGTTTTCTGGATATTATCGATGGACTTTATTGTTTTGAATGTTTTTCTCAGGGAACATTTAATTTTGTGCCATAGCAACACTAATTGGTTCATCATAGGGACACCAGCTCTACACATTCGTATTTTCTAGGGAGAAAGCTAGAGGAACTTCAGCAAACAAACATGATATTTCTGTTTTTATAGATGACGTTTTATGCACTTACCCAAAGAAAGATTTTGCTTTTCGCCAAAACGGTTTTTACTGTGAATTTCTGGATCCATTGCATACGAATTCCACATACTTTGTCCGCATATGACTGGATGAAACCAGAAATATCTGGTTTTGTTTTGGCTAACTGAATCCCAGATATTGCTACAGCCTCTGTGTCTGTGATTTCTGGATATTATGCACAGACTTTATTGTCTTGAATGTTTTTTATCAGGGAATATTTAATTTTGTACCGTTGAAACACTAATTGGTTCATAATGGGAACACAAGCTCTACACATTTGTATTTTATAGGGAGATAGCTAGAGGAACTGCAGCAAACAAACATGATATTTCTGTTTGTATAGATTACATTTTATGCTCTTGCCTAAGAAAAAGACTTTGCTTTTCTCCAAAACCATTTGTACTGTGATTTTCTAGGTCCATTGCATACTAATTCCACACCACTTTGTCCGGATATGACTGGATGAAACCAGAAATATCTGGTTGTGTTTTGGCTAACTCAATCGAAATATTGCTACAAAAACCGAGGTATCAAGAACAAGTAAGACACTATGATGCCCCCAAATGAAAAAGACACCACAACTCAAGATTATGAAGATGATGAGATCGAAGAAATGCAAGAAGTGGATCTCAAAAAATTGATAAGAACATTAAGAAGTTCTCAAAAACAAATTCTTGAACTACAGAAATCCTTAATGGACAAGATAGAAAATCTCTCTCGTGAAAATGAAATATCAAGGAGGAATCAAAATGAAATGAAACAACTAGTGGAACAAGAAATGGTGATAGTGACGAGAAATCATAATGAAATGAAGAATTCAATAGATCAAATGACAAACACATTAGAGAGCCTTAAAAACAGAATGGGCGAAGCAGAAGAGAGAATATCAGACTTAGAAGACAGAGAACAGGAAAGGAAACAGGCAAACCAAAGAAAAGAAGAAGAAATTAGAAATCTAAAAAATATTGCCGGGAATCTACAGGATACTATTAAAAAACCCAACATTCGGGTTCTAGGAGTTCCTGAAGGCATGGAGAGGGAGAAAGGATTAGAAGGCCTTTTTAGTGAGATACTAGCAGAAAATTTCCCAGGTTTGGAGAAGGACAGAGACATCCTAGTACAGGAAGCTCATAGAACCCGTAATAAACATGACCAAAAGAGATCCTCACCACGACATGTTTTAATCAAACTCACCACAGTGAAACATAAAGAAAAGATTCTAAAAGGTGCAAGAGAGAAACGTCAGATTACTCTCAGAGGATCTCCAATTAGACTCACAGCAGACTTCTCAGCAGAAACCCTACAAGCTAGAAGGGAATGGAGAGACATAGCCCAGGTACTAAGAGAGAAAAACTGCCAGCACAGAATATTATATCCTGCAAAGCTCTCATTTGTGAATGAAGGTGAAATTAAGACTTTTCATAGCAAACAGAAACTGAAAGAATTCGTTGCCACTCATCCTGCCCTGCAAAAGATGCTTAAAGATGTGTTACACACAGAAACACAGAAACACGGTCACCAATATGAAAGAAGGTAAAGGAAGGAAACCTCACAGCAAAAGATCACAGGAAGCTCAATTTCTCTTTGACGTAGAATTAAACTCTGATGCTCTGCTAAAGCAATGTGTTAAAGTAATCTATTATGTGCTCATGATGTCTGTTAAATTCTAATTGTTCAAAAACAGCTGAATTTTTACTAAGAGCTATGGGTTATTGAAATATGTGCTTATTTTCAAAGATTTGAATAATCACCTTGTAACAATGACCAAATTTGGTCTATGTTATGTCATGATTTTAAGGAATCTTATTTCATCCAGATATTTTGGATTTTGATATTGGTCTATTATGCTATAACATAGCATATGTGCGTACATATTGTATGTCCACATGGGGAAATTTTATTAAGTGTTTTATTTTAAATGGCTTATAGATATGATTGTCCATAAATTTAAGCTGCTAAAATCAATCAAAGATACATTTTAATTTGTGTGACCTGAATCTGTGTATCATATGTTTTAAACTTGTTGGTAGAAAGAAACTAAAAACATTTTATATGGTTGTGCTTAAGTTTACTGGTTAAACAAACTACACCATCTTAGATATTTAAGAGGTGTTTTCAAATACATGATTCTTAAAATGTATAGAAGGCATTGGACCTTCTGGTAAATGTTTTCTTAAGTTGTTATCTAATGGTTGAAACGGTTTGCTAAGTATTCATGTAATATTGCTATTGTCAGCAAGCGATCTAGGACTTGCTCCCTCATTTCTCTATTCTAAGCACAACTTGTTCTTTCATTTCTCTATTCTCTTCAAGGTAGGGAACTAATTCTATTATGAAGGAATCTGTGGGACGCACAATTTAATCTTTAGACCTTATAAGAGATGGCTAACATTTTTCTGTAATAGCATAGCCAAAATAAGAACTTAACTAATAATCTCATAGCTAGATTCACATCGCCATCAGCGAAGTATACAGTAATAAAATAAAAAAAAAAAACCTCCCTTTCAGACCAAAGGGAAAAAAGTTTTAAAATGAGAATATAATTTTCCTCATGGGCATTGTCTACCTTAGAAAACCTACTACAGAACATGCCTGTGACTATAGACCTGTAGTTCAGGCCACCGAAGATTAGAGATGGGACTTGGGCACTCCCTTGACTTGCATCCTCTGGTCTGCTTTAACAGAAACCAGGAGGAAAAGAAAGCTCGGCATCAGAAGCAATGGGTGGCAGGCCTATTCATGGCTGATCTGTACGGTGATCTGCCCTCAAGGAGACCCAACAGGCCAGTCCACTGTAGTGGCTTTCAAAGTGGTAAGCCTGGGCTTCAGCAGAAGTCAGCTTGTGAAGAGCCCTGGCAGCTCTGCCAAGAGTTGGGTCACTGGAAATGGACCTGCCCTGGAGTTGATGGATGCCCAGGTCAGAGCCACAGATCTTATTGGCTCCAAGCTGAAAAGCCCTTCACTCAGCCCAACTTCCAAAGTGACCACTGCAGCTGAGGGGATGGCCAAGTAGGGTCAGCAACATTGCAGGCAGAACTGTCAATTTCTTGTTAGACATGCCCCCTGCCTTTACCTGGCCAGCTCTCCTCCCAGGCCAGCGAAGTAATGAAAGTCAACAGAGTGCCTTCCCCTAGGAGGTTCACACCTCCCTTAGGATATACCCCATGTGAACAGATAGATAGGTCTGGGCCTCTTAACTTACAAGGCCTAAAGCCCACCAGATTATTATCAAGCCCCTTCTATCAGGTTCTGTTTGCCTCTCAATCAGAAAACTTAATTATAGCTTAGACAGCACCTTTCTTAGCTCCTCTAATAATGACTCTGTCCTTTGTTCTAGACCCTGTATAGTGCACTTGGGCCTCATTCCTTTGTAATCATAACCTCTACTCTACCACCAATGGCTCTACTCCCAACCTGTGTGTACTGATGGTCCTCTTCCCCACTTAATGCTGTTTTATTGTTCAGACCTGGTTAAGGCCACTCTTAGGATCATTGGTTACTATCCTCACCCTGTCTTTTATGACCTTGTCTAAATATGAGCAGAGTCGGCAAACTTGGAAGGCTTCCATAGCCTTGGCAACTCATGACGACAGCCTAGGGTGGTTACTGGTGCCATGAACTAGAGTGCCAATTTGTTGGGTCAACAACAGGAGCCACTGTGCGCTTGCTCCTGATGTGGGATTTCTGTCCTTAATATACTGTACATTTTGATTTAATGCTATAACTAGTACTCAAAGAGTATGTTTCACTTTCTGTTTCTATGTGGGTGCAAACTGTTGAAATCTTTACACTAAATTAATCTTCTGTATATGAAGAGAATTGAAAATGGATCTTAATGTGAATGGAAAGGGAAGGGAGCGGGAGAGGGGAGGGTTGCAGATGGGAGGGAAATTATGGGAAGGAGAAGCCATTGTAATGCATAAGCTGTATACTGGAAATTTATATTCATTAAATAAAAGTTAAAAAAATTGCTACAGACTCTTGTTTGTGTATTCCTGATATTATCCACGGACTTCATTTTTTGAATGTTTTTTTTTCAGGGAACATTTAATTTTAATTTCTCAATCCGAAACTTTGTGAAAGCCGCTGTGTTTGTGTTTTGTGGATATTATAGATGGACTTTATTGTTTTGAATATTTTTATCAGGGAACATTGCATTTTGTAACGTTGAAACACTAATTGGTTCATCATGGGAACAACAGCTCTACACATTCGTATTTTCTAGGGAGAAAGCTAGAGGAACTGAGGCAAACAAACATGATATTTCTGATTGTCTAGATGACATTCTATGCACTTGCCTAACGAAAAGACTTTCCTTTTCTCCAAAATCATTTTTACTGTGATTTTCTCGGTACACTGCATACAAACTCCACACCAGTTTGGCAGGATATGACTGGATGAAACCGGAAATATCCGGTTTTGTTTTAGCTAACTCAATGTGAAATATTGCTACAGTGTCTGTGTTTGTGTTTTCTGAATATTATCGATGGACTTTATTGTTTTGAATGTTTTTATCAGGGAACATTTAATTTTGTACCGTTGAAACACTAATTGGTTCATCATGGGGACACCAGCTCTACACATTCGTATTTTCTAGGGAGAAAGCTAGAGGAACTGCGACAAACATACATGATATTTCTGTTTCTATAGCTGACGTTTTATGCACTTGCCTAACGAAAAGACTTTGCTTTTCTCCAACACCATTTTTACTGTGATTTTCTCGGTCCCTTGCATACGAATTCCACACAAGTTTGTCCGGGTATGACTGGATAAAAGTGGAAATATCCAGTTTTCTTTTGGCTAACTCAATCCCAGATATTGCTACAGCATCTGTGTTTGTGTTTTCCGGATATTATCGATGGACTTAATTGTTTTGAATGATTTTATCAGGGAAAATTTAAATTTACACAGTAGAAATTCTAATTGGTTTCACATGGAGACACCTGCTCAACACATTCGTATTTTCTAGGGAGAAGGCTAGAGGAACTGCGGCAAACAAACGTGATATTTCTATTTGTATCAATGATATTTTATGCACTGTCCTAATGAAAAGACTTTGCTTTTCTCCAAAACCATTTTTATTCTGATTTACTGTGATTTTCTCGGTCCATTGCATACGAATTCCTCACCAGTTTCTCCGGATATCACTGGATGAAACCGGAAATATCTCGTTTTGTTTTGGCTAACTCAATCCCAGATATTGCTACAGCCTCTGTGTTTCTGCATTCCTGATATTAACCACAGACTTTATTGTTTTGAATGTTTTTTATCAGGGAACATTTAAATTTGTACCGTTGAAACACTTATTGTTTCCACATGGAGACACCAGCTCTACACGTTCGTATTTTCTAGGGAGAAAGCTAAAGGAACTGCGACAAACAAACATGATATTTCTGTTTGTATAGATGACATTTTATGCACTTGCCTAACGAGAAGACTTTGCTTTTCTCCAATCCTTTTTTACTGTGATTTTCTCGGTCCATTGCATACGAATTCCAAAACACTTTGTCCGGATATGACTGGATGAAACCAGAAATATCCAGTTGTGTTTTGGCTAACTCAATGCGAAATACTGTGAAAGACTGTGTGTTTGTGTTTTCTGGATATTATCAATGGACTTTATTGTTTTGAATGTTTTTATCAGGGAACATTTAATTTTGTAACGTAGAAACACTAATGGGTTCATCATGGGGACACCAGCTCTACACATTCGTATTTTCTAGGGAGAAAGCTAGAGGAACTGTGAGAAACAAACATGATATTCCTGTTTGTATAGATGGGATTTTATGCACTTGCTTAACGAAATGTCTTTGCTTTTCTCCAACCCATTTTTACTGTGATTTTCTAGGTCCATTGCAAACGAATTCCACAGCAGTTTTTCCGGATATGACTGGATGAAAACGGAAATATCCAGTTGTTTTTTGGCTAACTCAATCCTCAATATTGCTACAGCCTCTGTATTTGTATTTTAAGGATATTATCGATGGACTTTATTGTTTTGAATGTTTTTATCAGGGAACATTTAATTTTCTACCGTAGAAACACTAATTGGATCATCATGGGGACACAAGCTCTACACATTTGTATTTTCTAGGGAGAAAGCTAGAGGAACTGCGGCAAACAAACATGATATTTATGTTGGTATAGATGACATTTTATGCACTTGCCTAACGAAAATACTTTGCCTTTCTCCAAAACAATTTTTACTCTGATTTTCTCGGTCCATTGCATACGAATGCCACACCGCTTTGTACGGATATGACTGGATGTAACCGGAAATATCTGCTTTTGCTTGGCTAACTCAATCCCAGATATTGCTACAGCCTCTGTGTTCGTGTTTTCTGGATATTATCAACGGACTTTATTGTTTTGAATGTTTTTTATCAGGGAACATTTAGTTTTGTGCTTGGAAACACTACTTCATTCCACATGGAGACACCATCTCTACACATTCGTATTTTCTAGGGAGAAAGCTAGAGGAACAGCGGCAAACAATCATGATATTTCTGTTTGTATCGATGGCATTTCATGCACTCATCTAAAGCAAAGACTTTGCTTTTCTCCAAACCATTTTTACTGTGATTTTCTCGGTCCACTGCATACAAATTCCACACCAGTTTGTCCGGATATGACTGGATGAAACCGGAAATATCCAGTTTTGTTTTGGATAACTCAATCCCAGATATTGCTACAGCCTTTGTGTTTGTCTCTACCTGGTATTATCCACGGACTTTATTGTTTTGAATTTTTTTAATCAGGAAACATTTAAGTTTAATCTTCGAAACACTAATTGTTTCCACATGGAGATTCCAGCTCTACACATTCGTATTTTCTAGGGAGAAACCTAGAGGAACTGGGGCAAACAAACATGATGTTGCTGTTTGTATAGATGACATTTTATGCACTTGCCTAACGAAAATACTTTGCCTTTCTCCATAACAATTTTTACTCTGATTTTCTCGGTCCATTGCATACGAATGCCACACCACTTTGTACGGATATGACTGGATGTAACCGGAAATATCTGCTTTTGCTTGGCTAACTCAATGCAAAATATGTTGAATGCCTCTGTGTTTGTGTTTTCTGGATATTATCGATGGACTTTATTGTTTTGAATATTTTTATCAGGGAACATTTAATTTTGTAACGTAGAAACACTAAAGGTTCATCATGGGGACAGCAGCTCTACACATTCGTATTTTCTAGGGAGAAAGCTAGAGGAACGGCGGCAAACAAACATGATATTTCTGTTTGTATAGATGACATTTTATGCACTTTTCTAACGAAAAGACTTTGTTTTTCTCCAAAACCATTTTTAATGTGATTTTCTCTGTCCATTGCATACGAATTCCACACCAGTTTGTCCGGATATGACTGGATGAAACCGGAAATATCCGGGTTTTTTTTGGCTAACTCAATCCCAGATATTGCTACAGCCTGTGTGTTTGTGTATTCCTGATTTTATCCCTGGATTTTATTGTTTTTTATCAGGGAACATTTAATTTGTGCTTGCCAACACTAATTGGCTCCGCATGCAGACACACTTTCTACGTATTCATATTTTCTAGGTAGAAAGCTAGAGGAACTGCCGCAAACAATCATGATATTTCTGTTTGTATCGATGACCTTTTATGCACTTGCCTAACGAAAAGCCTTTGCTTTTCTCCAAAACCATTTTTAATCTGATTTTCTCGGTCCATTGCATATGAATTCCACACCAGTTTCTCCGGATATGACTGGATGAAACCGGAAATATCCGGTATTGTTTTGGCTAACTCAATCCCAGATATTGCTACAGCTTCTGTGTTTGTGTATTCCTGATATTATCCACGGACTTTATTATTTTGAATGTTTTTTTATCAGGGAACATTTAATTTTGTGCTTGGAATCACCAATTGGTTCCACATGGAGACACCAGCTCTACATGCTTTTATTTTCTAGGGAGAAAGCTAGAGGAACTGTGGCAAACAACATGATATTTCTGTTTGTATCGGTGGTATTTTATGCACTTGCCTAATGAAAAGACTTTGCTTTTCTCCAAAACCATTTTTAATGTGATTTTTCTCGTTCCATTGCATATGAATTTCACACGACTTTGTCCAGCTATGACTGGATGAAACTGGAAATACCTGGTTTTGTTTTGGCTAACTCAATCCGAAATATTGTGAAAGCCTCTGTGTTTGTGTTTGCGGGATATTATCAATGGACTTTCTAGTTTTGAATGTTTTTATCAGGGAACATTTAATTTTGTACCGTTGAAGACTAATTGGTTCATCATGGGAACAGGAGCTCTACACATTCGTATTTTCGGGGGAGAAAACTAGACGAACTGCGGCAAACAAACATGATATTTATGTTGGTATAGATGACATTTTATGCACTTGCCTAACGAAAATACTTTGCCTTTCTCCAAAACAATTTTTACTCTGATTTTCTCGGTCCATTGCATACGAATGCAACACCACTTTGTACGGATATGACTGGATGTAACCGGAAATATCTGCTTTTGCTTGGCTAACTCAATCCCAGATATTGCTACAGCCTCTGTGTTTGTGTTTTCTGGATATTATCAACGGACTTTATTGTTTTGAATGTTTTTTATCAGGGAACATTTAGTTTTGTGCTTGGAAACACTACTTCATTCCACATGGAGACACCATCTCTACACATTCGTATTTTCTAGGGAGAAAGCTAGAGGAACAGCGGCAAACAATCGTGATATTTCTGTTTGTATCGATGGCATTTCATGCACTCATCTAAAGCAAAGACTTTGCTTTTCTCCAAACCATTTTTACTGTGATTTTCTCGGTCCACTGCATACAAATTCCACACCAGTTTGTCCGGATATGACTGGATGAAACCGGAAATATCCAGTTTTGTTTTGGATAACTCAATCCCAGATATTGCTACAGCCTTTGTGTTTGTCTCTACCTGGTATTATCCACGGACTTTATTGTTTTGAATTTTTTTAATCAGGAAACATTTAAGTTTAATCTTCGAAACACTAATTGTTTCCACATGGAGATTCCAGCTCTACACATTCGTATTTTCTAGGGAGAAACCTAGAGGAACTGGGGCAAACAAACATGATGTTGCTGTTTGTATAGATGACATTTTATGCACTTGCCTAACGAAAACTCTTTGCTTTTCTCTAAAACCTTTTTTACTGTGGTTTTCTTGGTCCATTGCATAGGAATTCCAAACCACGTTTTCCGTATATGACTGCATGAAACCAGAAATATCCGGTTGTGTTTTGCTAACTCAATGCAAAATATGTTGAAAGCCTCTGTGTTTGTGTTTTCTGGATATTATCGATGGACTTTACTGTTTTGAATATTTTTATCAGGGAACATTTAATTTTGTAACGTAGAAACACTAAAGGTTCATCATGGGGACAGCAGCTCTACACATTCGTATTTTCTAGGGAGAAAGCTAGAGGAATGGCGGCAATCAAACATGATATTTCTGTTTGTATAGATGACATTTTATGCACTTTTCTAACGAAAAGACTTTGTTTTTCTCCAAAACCATTTTTAATGTGATTTTCTCTGTCCATTGCATACGAATTCCACACCAGTTTGTCCGGATATGACTGGATGAAACCGGAAATATCCAGGTTTTTTTTGGCTAACTCAATCCCAGATATTGCTACAGCCTGTGTGTTTGTGTATTCCTGATTTTATCCGTGGATTTTATTGTTTTGAATGTTTTTTATCAGGGAACATTTAATTTGTGCTTGCAAACACTAATTGGCTCCGCATTGAGACACACTTTCTACGTATTCATATTTTCTAGGTAGAAAGCTAGAGGAACTGCCGCAAACAATCATGATATTTCTGTTTGTATCGATGACATTTTATGCACTTGCCTAACAAAAAGCCTTTGCTTTTCTCCAAAACCATTTTTTCTCTGATTTTCTTGGTCCATTGCATACGAATGCCACACCACTTTGTCCGGATATGCCTGGATGTAACAGGAAATATCCAGTTTTGTTTTGGCTAACTAAATCCCAGATATTGCTACAGCCTTTGTGTTTGTGTATTCCTGATATTATCCAAGGACTCTATTCTTTTGAATGTCTTTATCAGGGAACATTTAATTTTGTGCTTGGCAACACTAATTAGTTCCAGATGGAGACACCAGCTCTACATATTCCTATTTCCTGGGAGAAAGCTGAAGGAACTGCGGTAAACCAACATGATATTTCTGTTTCGATCGATGATATTTTATCTACTTGCCTAACGAAAAGACTTTGCTTTTCTTCAAAACCTATTTCACTGTGATTATCTCGGTCCATTGCATACGAATTCCACACCACTTTCCGGATATGACTGGATGTAAACAGAAATATCCGGTTGTGTTTTGGCTAATTCAATCTGAAATATTGTGAAAGACTCTGTGTTTGTTTTTTCTGTATATTATCAACGGACTTTATTGTTTTGAATGATTTTTATCGGGGAACATTTTAATTTGAGCTTTTATACAGCAATTGGTTCCACATGGAGACACCAGCTCTACGTATTCCTATTTTCTAGGGAGAAAGCTAGAGGAACTGCGACAAACAAACATGAAATTTCTTTTTGTATAGATGACATTTTATGCACTTACCTAATGAAAAGACTTTGCTTGTCTCCAAAACCATTTGTACTGTGATTTTCTCGGTCCATTGCATACGAATTCCACAGCAGTTTGTCCGGATATGACTGGATGAAACCGGAAATATCCGGTTGTTCTTTGGCTAACTCAATCCGAAATATTGTGAAAGCCTCTCTGTTAGTGTTTTCTGGATATTATCGATGGACTTTATTGTTTTGAATGTTTTTATCAGGGAATATCTAATTTTGTACCGTAGAAACACTAATTCGTTCATCATGGGGACACCAGCTCTACACATTCGTATTTTCTAGGGAGAAAACTAGAGGAACTGTGACAAACAAACATGATATTTCTGTTTGTATAGATGATATTTTATGCACTTGCCGAACGTAAAGAATTCACTTTTCTACAAACCCATTTTTACTGTGATTTTCTTGCTCCACTGCATGCGAATTCCATACCAGTTTGTCCGGATATGATTGGATGAAACTGGAAATATCCGGTTGTGTTTTGGCTGACTCAACCCCAGATATTGCTACAGCCTCTGTGTTTGTTTTTTCTGGATATTATCAATGGACTTTATTGTTTTGAGTGTTTTTTATCGGGGAATATTTTATTTTGAGCTTCGATACAGTAATTGGTTCCACATAGAGACACCAGCTCTACACATTCATATTTTCTAGGGAGAAAGCTAGAGGAACTGTGGCAAACAAACATGATATTTCTGTTGGTATCGATGACATTTTATGCACTTGCCTAATGAAAAGACTTTGCTTTTCTCCAAAATCATTTTTACTCTGATTTTCCTGGTCCACTGCATAGGAATTCCAAACCAGTTTGTCCGGAAATGACTGGATAAAACCGGAAATATCCGGTTTTGTTCTGGCTAACTCAATCCCAGATATTGCTACAGCCTCTGTGTTTGTGTATTCCTGATATTAACCAGGGACTTTAATGTTTTGAATGTTTTTTATTAGGGAACTTTTAATTTTGTGCTTGGAAACACTAATTGGTTCCACATGGAGACACCAGCTCTACATGTTTGTATTTTCTAGGGAGAAAGCTAGAGGAACTGCGGCAAACAAACATGATATTTCTATTTGAATCGATGACATTTTATCTACTTGCCTAATGAAAAGACTTTGCTTTTCTCCAAAACCATTTTTACTCTGATTTTCTCGGTCCATTGCATAAAAATTCCACACCACTTTGTCCGGATATGACTGGATGAAACCTGAAATATCCGGTTGTGTTTTGGCTAACTCAATCTGACATATTGTGAAAGTTTCTTTTTTTTTGTGTGTTTTCTGAATATCATGGATGGACTTTATAGTTTTGAATATTTTTATCAGGGAACATTTAATTTTGTACCGTAGAAACACTAATTGGTTCATCATGGGGACACCAGCTTTACACATTCATATTTTCTAGGGAGAAAACTACAGGAACTGCGGCAAAGAAACGTGATATTTCTTTTTGTATATATGATATTTTATGCACTTGCCTAAAGAAAAGACTTTGCTTTTCTCCAATCCATTTTTCTGTGATTTCTCGGTCCTTTGCATACGAATTCCAAACCAATTTGTCTGGATATGACTGGATGAAACCGGAAATATCCGGTTATATTTCGGCTAACTCAATCCCAGATATTGCTACAGCCTCTGTGTTTGGGTATTCCTGATATTATCAACGGACTTTATTGTTTTGAATGTTATTATCAGGGAACAATTAATGTTGTGCTTGGAATCACTAATTGGTTCATCATGGAGACACCAGCTCTACACATTCATATTTTCTAGCGAGAAAGCTAGAGGAACTGCGACAAACAAACATGATATTTCTGTTTGTATAGATGACATTTTATGCACTTGACTAACGAAAAGAATTTGCTTTTCCCCAACACCATTTTTACTGTGAATATCTCGGTGCATTGCATACGAATTCCACTCCAGTTTGTCCAGATATGAAAGGATGAAACCGGAGATATTTGCTTTTTTTTTTGGCTAACTCAATCCCAGATATTGCTACAGCCTCTGTGTTTGTTTTTTCTGGATATTATCAATGGACTTTATTGTTTTGAAAGTTTTTTACAGGGAAACATTTTATTTTGAGCTTGGATCCAGTAATTTGTTCCCCATGGAGACACTAGCCCTATATATTCGTATTTTCTAGGGAGAAAGCTAGAGGAACTGTGGCAAACAAACATGATATTTCTGTTTGTATCGATGACATTTTATGCACTTGCCTAACGAGAAGACTTTGCTTTTCTCCAAAAGCGTTTTTACTATTATTTTCTCTGTCCATTGCATACGAGTTCCACACCAGTTTGTCTGGATATAACTGGATGAAACCAGAAATATCCAGTTTTGTTTTGGCTAACTCAATCCGAAATATAGTGAAAGCCTCTGTGATTGTGTTCTCTGGATATTATCGATGGACTTTATTGTCTTGAATATTTTTATCAGGGAACATTTAATTTTGTACCGTTGAAACACTAATTGATTCATCATGGGGACACCAGCTCTACACATTCGTATTTTCTAAGGAGACTGCTCGAGGAACTGCGGCAAACAAACATGATATTTCTGTTTGCATCGATGACATTTGATGCACTTTGGCAACGAAAAGACTTTGCTTTTCTCCAAAACCATTTTTACTGTGATTTTCTCGGTCCATTGCATACGAATTCCACACCACTTTGTCCGGATATGACTGGATGAAACCAGAAATATCCGGTTGTCTTTTGGCTGACTCAATCCGAAATATAGTGAAAGCCTCTGTGTTTGTGTTTTCTGGATATTATCGATGGACTTTATTGTTTTGAATGTTTTTGTCAGGGAACATTTAATTTTGTACCGTCGAAACACTAATTGGTTCCACATGGAGACACCAGCTCTACATATACCTATTTGTAGGGAGAAAGATAGAGGAACTGCGGCAAACACACATGATATTTCTGTTTGTATCGATGACATTTGTTGCACTTGCCATCGAAAAGACTTTGCTTTTCTCCAAAAGCATTTTTCTGTGATTTATCGGTCCATTACATACGTATTATACAACAGTTTGTCCAGATATGACTGGATGAAACCAAAAAAATCCAGTTGTGTTTTGGCTAACTCAATCATAAATATTGCTACACTCTCTATGTTTGTGTTTTCTGGATATTATCGATGGACTTTATTGTTTCGAATGTTTTTATCAGGGAACATTTAATTTTGTACCGTAGAAACACTAATTGGTTCATCATGGGGACACCAGCTATACACATTCGTATTTTATAGGGAGAAAGCTAGAGGAACTGCGGGAAACACACATGATATTTCTGTTTGTATCGATGACATTTTATGCACTTGCCTAACGAAAAGATTTTGCTTTTCTCCAAAACCATTTTTATTGTGATTTTCTCGGTCCATTGCATACGAATTCCAGACCACTTTGTCTGGATATGACTGGAAGAAACCGGAAATATCCGGTTGTGTTTTGGCTAACTCAATCCCTGATATTGCTACAGCCTCTGTGTTTTGCATTCCTGATATTATCCACAGACTTTATTGTTTTAAATGTTTTTTATCAGGGAACATTTAATTTTGTTCTTGGATACACTAATTGGCTCCACATGGAGACACCAGCTCTACAAATTCCTATTTTCTAGGGAGAAAGCTAGAGGAACTGCGGCAAACAAACATGATATTTCGGTTTGTATAGATGACATTTTATGCACTTGCCAAACGAAAAGACTTTGCTTTTCTCCAAAACCATTTTTCTGTGATTTATCGGTACATTGCATACGAATTCCACACCAGTTTGTCCGGATATTATTGGCTGAAATCGGAAATATTCGGTTGTGTTTTGGCTAACTCAATCCCAGATATTGCTACAGCCTCTGTGTGTGTGCATTTTTGATATTATCCACAGACTTTATTGTTTTGAATGATTTTTATACAGGGAACATTTAATTTTGTGCTTGGAAACACTAACTGGTTCCACATGGAAACACAAGCTCTACACATTCGTGTTTTCTAGGGAGAATGCTAGAGCTACTGCGGCAATCAAACATGATATTTGTGTTTGAATCAATAATATTTTATCTCCTTCCCTAATGACACGAATTTGCTTTTCTCCAAAACCATTTTTACTCGGTCCATTGCATACAAATTCGTATTTTCTACGGAGAAAGCTAAAGGAACTGCGGCAAACAAACTTGATATTTCTGTTTGTATCGATGACATTTTATGCACTTGCCTAACGAAAAGCCTTTGCTTTTCTCCAAAACCATTTTTAATCTGATTTTCTCGGTCCATTGCATATGAATTCCACACCAGTTTCTCCGGATATGACTGGATGAAACCGGAAATATCCGGTATTGTTTTGGCTAACTCAATCCCAGATATTGCTACAGCTTCTGTGTTTGTGTATTCCTGATATTATCCACGGACTTTATTATTTTGAATGTTTTTTTATCAGGGAACATTTAATTTTGTGCTTGGAATCACCAATTGGTTCCACATGGAGACACCAGCTCTACATGCTTTTATTTTCTAGGGAGAAAGCTAGAGGAACTGCGGCAAACAACATGATATTTCTGTTTGTATCGGTGGTATTTTATGCACTTGCCTAACGAAAAGACTTTGCTTTTCTCCAAAACCATTTTTAATGTGATTTTTCTCGTTCCATTGCATATGAATTTCACACGACTTTGTCCAGCTATGACTGGATGAAACTGGAAATACCTGGTTTTGTTTTGGCTAACTCAATCCGAAATATTGTGAAAGCCTCTGTGTTTGTGTTTGCGGGATATTATCAATGGACTTTCTAGTTTTGAATGTTTTTATCAGGGAACATTTAATTTTGTACCGTTGAAGACTAATTGGTTCATCATGGGAACAGGAGCTCTACACATTCGTATTTTCGGGGGAGAAAACTAGACGAACTGCGGCAAACAAACATGATATTTATGTTGGTATAGATGACATTTTATGCACTTGCCTAACGAAAATACTTTGCCTTTCTCCAAAACAATTTTTACTCTGATTTTCTCGGTCCATTGCATACGAATGCCACACCGCTTTGTACGGATATGACTGGATGTAACCGGAAATATCTGCTTTTGCTTGGCTAACTCAATCCCAGATATTGCTACAGCCTCTGTGTTTGTGTTTTCTGGATATTATCAACGGACTTTATTGTTTTGAATGTTTTTTATCAGGGAACATTTAGTTTTGTGCTTGGAAACACTACTTCATTCCACATGGAGACACCATCTCTACACATTCGTATTTTCTAGGGAGAAAGCTAGAGGAACAGCGGCAAACAATCATGATATTTCTGTTTGTATCGATGGCATTTCATGCACTCATCTAAAGCAAAGACTTTGCTTTTCTCCAAACCATTTTTACTGTGATTTTCTCGGTCCACTGCATACAAATTCCACACCAGTTTGTCCGGATATGACTGGATGAAACCGGAAATATCCAGTTTTGTTTTGGATAACTCAATCCCAGATATTGCTACAGCCTTTGTGTTTGTCTCTACCTGGTATTATCCACGGACTTTATTGTTTTGAATTTTTTTAATCAGGAAACATTTAAGTTTAATCTTCGAAACACTAATTGTTTCCACATGGAGATTCCAGCTCTACACATTCGTATTTTCTAGGGAGAAACCTAGAGGAACTGGGGCAAACAAACATGATGTTGCTGTTTGTATAGATGACATTTTATGCACTTGCCTAACGAAAACTCTTTGCTTTTCTCTAAAACCTTTTTTACTGTGATTTTCTTGGTCCATTGCAAAGGAATTCCAAACCACGTTTTCCGTATATGACTGGATGAAACCAGAAATATCCGGTTGTGTTTTGCTAACTCAATGCAAAATATGTTGAAAGCCTCTGTGTTTGTGTTTTCTGGATATTATCGATGGACTTTACTGTTTTGAATATTTTTATCAGGGAACATTTAATTTTGTAACGTAGAAACACTAAAGGTTCATCATGGGGACAGCAGCTCTACACATTCGTATTTTCTAGGGAGAAAGCTAGAGGAACGGCGGCAAACAAACATGATATTTCTGTTTGTATAGATGACATTTTATGCACTTTTCTAACGAAAAGACTTTGTTTTTCTCCAAAACAATTTTTAATGTGATTTTCTCTGTCCATTGCATACGAACTCCACACTAGTTTGTCCGGATATGACTGGATGAAACCGGAAATATCCGGGTTTTTTTTGGCTAACTCAATCCCAGATATTGCTACAGCCTGTGTGTTTGTGTATTCCTGATTTTATCCGTGGATTTTATTGTTTTGAATGTTTTTTATCAGGGAACATTTAATTTGTGCTTGCAAACACTAATTGGCTCCGCATTGAGACACACTTTCTACGTATTCATATTTTCTAGGTAGAAAGCTAGAGGAACTGCCGCAAACAATCATGATATTTCTGTTTGTATCGATGACATTTTATGCACTTGCCTAACGAAAAGCCTTTGCTTTTCTCCAAAACCATTTTTAATCTGATTTTCTCAGTCCATTGCATATGAATTCCACACCAGTTTCTCCGGATATGACTGGATGAAACCGGAAATATCCGGTATTGTTTTGGCTAACTCAATCCCAGATATTGCTACAGCTTCTGTGTTTGTGTATTCCTGATATTATCCACGGACTTTATTATTTTGAATGTTTTTTTTATCAGGGAACATTTAATTTTGTGCTTGGAATCACCAATTGGTTCCACATGGAGACACCAGCTCTACATGCTTTTATTTTCTAGGGAGAAAGCTAGAGGAACTGCGGCAAACAACATGATATTTCTGTTTGTATCGGTGGTATTTTATGCACTTGCCTAACGAAAAGACTTTGCTTTTCTCCAAAACCATTTTTAATGTGATTTTTCTCGTTCCATTGCATATGAATTTCACACGACTTTGTCCAGCTATGACTGGATGAAACTGGAAATACCTGGTTTTGTTTTGGCTAACTCAATCCGAAATATTGTGAAAGCCTCTGTGTTTGTGTTTGCGGGATATTATCAATGGACTTTCTAGTTTTGAATGTTTTTATCAGGGAACATTTAATTTTGTACCGTTGAAGACTAATTGGTTCATCATGGGAACAGGAGCTCTACACATTCGTATTTTCGGGGGAGAAAACTAGACGAACTGCGGCAAACAAACATGATATTTATGTTGGTATAGATGACATTTTATGCACTTGCCTAACGAAAATACTTTGCCTTTCTCCAAAACAATTTTTACTCTGATTTTCTCGGTCCATTGCATACGAATGCCACACCACTTTGTACGGATATGACTGGATGTAACCGGAAATATCTGCTTTTGCTTGGCTAACTCAATCCCAGATATTGCTACAGCCTCTGTGTTTGTGTTTTCTGGATATTATCAACGGACTTTATTGTTTTGAATGTTTTTTATCAGGGAACATTTAGTTTTGTGCTTGGAAACACTACTTCATTCCACATGGAGACACCATCTCTACACATTCGTATTTTCTAGGGAGAAAGCTAGAGGAACAGCGGCAAACAATCATGATATTTCTGTTTGTATCGATGGCATTTCATGCACTCATCTAAAGCAAAGACTTTGCTTTTCTCCAAACCATTTTTACTGTGATTTTCTCGGTCCACTGCATACAAATTCCACACCAGTTTGTCCGGATATGACTGGATGAAACCGGAAATATCCAGTTTTGTTTTGGATAACTCAATCCCAGATATTGCTACAGCCTTTGTGTTTGTCTCTACCTGGTATTATCCACGGACTTTATTGTTTTGAATTTTTTTAATCAGGAAACATTTAAGTTTAATCTTCGAAACACTAATTGTTTCCACATGGAGATTCCAGCTCTACACATTCGTATTTTCTAGGGAGAAACCTAGAGGAACTGGGGCAAACAAACATGATGTTGCTGTTTGTATAGATGACATTTTATGCACTTGCCTAACGAAAACTCTTTGCTTTTCTCTAAAACCTTTTTTACTGTGATTTTCTTGGTCCATTGCATAGGAATTCCAAACCACGTTTTCCGTATATGACTGGATGAAACCAGAAATATCCGGTTGTGTTTTGCTAACTCAATGCAAAATATGTTGAAAGCCTCTGTGTTTGTGTTTTCTGGATATTATCGATGGACTTTACTGTTTTGAATATTTTTATCAGGGAACATTTAATTTTGTAACGTAGAAACACTAAAGGTTCATCATGGGGACAGCAGCTCTACACATTCGTATTTTCTAGGGAGAAAGCTAGAGGAATGGCGGCAAACAAACATGATATTTCTGTTTGTATAGATGACATTTTATGCACTTTTCTAACGAAAAGACTTTGTTTTTCTCCAAAACCATTTTTAATGTGATTTTCTCTGTCCATTGCATACGAATTCCACACCAGTTTGTCCGGATATGACTGGATGAAACCGGAAATATCCAGGTTTTTTTTGGCTAACTCAATCCCAGATATTGCTACAGCCTGTGTGTTTGTGTATTCCTGATTTTATCCGTGGATTTTATTGTTTTGAATGTTTTTTATCAGGGAACATTTAATTTGTGCTTGCAAACACTAATTGGCTCCGCATTGAGACACACTTTCTACGTATTCATATTTTCTAGGTAGAAAGCTAGAGGAACTGCCGCAAACAATCATGATATTTCTGTTTGTATCGATGACATTTTATGCACTTGCCTAACAAAAAGCCTTTGCTTTTCTCCAAAACCATTTTTTCTCTGATTTTCTTGGTCCATTGCATACGAATGCCACACCACTTTGTCCGGATATGCCTGGATGTAACAGGAAATATCCAGTTTTGTTTTGGCTAACTAAATCCCAGATATTGCTACAGCCTTTGTGTTTGTGTATTCCTGATATTATCCAAGGACTCTATTCTTTTGAAAGTCTTTATCAGGGAACATTTAATTTTGTGCTTGGCAACACTAATTAGTTCCAGATGGAGACACCAGCTCTACATATTCCTATTTCCTGGGAGAAAGCTGAAGGAACTGCGGTAAACCAACATGATATTTCTGTTTCGATCGATGATATTTTATCTACTTGCCTAACGAAAAGACTTTGCTTTTCTTCAAAACCTATTTCACTGTGATTATCTCGGTCCATTGCATACGAATTCCACACCACTTTCCGGATATGACTGGATGTAAACAGAAATATCCGGTTGTGTTTTGGCTAATTCAATCTGAAATATTGTGAAAGACTCTGTGTTTGTTTTTTCTGTATATTATCAACGGACTTTATTGTTTTGAATGATTTTTATCGGGGAACATTTTAATTTGAGCTTTTATACAGCAATTGGTTCCACATGGAGACACCAGCTCTACGTATTCCTATTTTCTAGGGAGAAAGCTAGAGGAACTGCGACAAACAAACATGAAATTTCTTTTTGTATAGATGACATTTTATGCACTTACCTAATGAAAAGACTTTGCTTGTCTCCAAAACCATTTGTACTGTGATTTTCTCGGTCCATTGCATACGAATTCCACAGCAGTTTGTCCGGATATGACTGGATGAAACCGGAAATATCCGGTTGTTCTTTGGCTAACTCAATCCGAAATATTGTGAAAGCCTCTCTGTTAGTGTTTTCTGGATATTATCGATGGACTTTATTGTTTTGAATGTTTTTATCAGGGAATATCTAATTTTGTACCGTAGAAACACTAATTCGTTCATCATGGGGACACCAGCTCTACACATTCGTATTTTCTAGGGAGAAAACTAGAGGAACTGTGACAAACAAACATGATATTTCTGTTTGTATAGATGATATTTTATGCACTTGCCGAACGTAAAGAATTCACTTTTCTACAAACCCATTTTTACTGTGATTTTCTTGCTCCACTGCATGCGAATTCCATACCAGTTTGTCCGGATATGATTGGATGAAACTGGAAATATCCGGTTGTGTTTTGGCTGACTCAACCCCAGATATTGCTACAGCCTCAGTGTTTGTTTTTTCTGGATATTATCAATGGACTTTATTGTTTTGAGTGTTTTTTATCGGGGAATATTTTATTTTGAGCTTCGATACAGTAATTGGTTCCACATAGAGACACCAGCTCTACACATTCATATTTTCTAGGGAGAAAGCTAGAGGAACTGCGGCAAACAAACATGATATTTCTGTTGGTATCGATGACATTTTATGCACTTGCCTAATGAAAAGACTTTGCTTTTCTCCAAAATCATTTTTACTCTGATTTTCCTGGTCCACTGCATAGGAATTCCAAACCAGTTTGTCCGGAAATGACTGGATAAAACCGGAAATATCCGGTTTTGTTCTGGCTAACTCAATCCCAGATATTGCTACAGCCTCTGTGTTTGTGTATTCCTGATATTAACCAGGGACTTTAATGTTTTGAATGTTTTTTATTAGGGAACTTTTAATTTTGTGCTTGGAAACACTAATTGGTTCCACATGGAGACACCAGCTCTACATGTTTGTATTTTCTAGGGAGAAAGCTAGAGGAACTGCGGCAAACAAACATGATATTTCTATTTGAATCGATGACATTTTATCTACTTGCCTAATGAAAAGACTTTGCTTTTCTCCAAAACCATTTTTACTCTGATTTTCTCGGTCCATTGCATAAAAATTCCACACCACTTTGTCCGGATATGACTGGATGAAACCTGAAATATCCGGTTGTGTTTTGGCTAACTCAATCTGAAATATTGTGAAAGTTTCTTTTTTTTTGTGTGTTTTCTGAATATCATGGATGGACTTTATAGTTTTGAATATTTTTATCAGGGAACATTTAATTTTGTACCGTAGAAACACTAATTGGTTCATCATGGGGACACCAGCTTTACACATTCGTATTTTCTAGGGAGAAAACTACAGGAACTGCGGCAAAGAAACGTGATATTTCTTTTTGTATATATGATATTTTATGCACTTGCCTAAAGAAAAGACTTTGCTTTTCTCCAATCCATTTTTCTGTGATTTCTCGGTCCTTTGCATACGAATTCCAAACCAATTTGTCTGGATATGACTGGATGAAACCGGAAATATCCGGTTATATTTCGGCTAACTCAATCCCAGATATTGCTACAGCCTCTGTGTTTGGGTATTCCTGATATTATCAACGGACTTTATTGTTTTGAATGTTATTATCAGGGAACAATTAATGTTGTGCTTGGAATCACTAATTGGTTCATCATGGAGACACCAGCTCTACACATTCATATTTTCTAGCGAGAAAGCTAGAGGAACTGCGACAAACAAACATGATATTTCTGTTTGTATAGATGACATTTTATGCACTTGACTAACGAAAAGAATTTGCTTTTCCCCAACACCATTTTTACTGTGAATATCTCGGTGCATTGCATACGAATTCCACTCCAGTTTGTCCAGATATGAAAGGATGAAACCGGAGATATTTGCTTTTTTTTTTTGGCTAACTCAATCCCAGATATTGCTACAGCCTCTGTGTTTGTTTTTTCTGGATATTATCAATGGACTTTATTGTTTTGAAAGTTTTTTACAGGGAAACATTTTATTTTGAGCTTGGATCCAGTAATTTGTTCCCCATGGAGACACTAGCCCTATATATTCGTATTTTCTAGGGAGAAAGCTAGAGGAACTGTGGCAAACAAACATGATATTTCTGTTTGTATCGATGACATTTTATGCACTTGCCTAATGAGAAGACTTTGCTTTTCTCCAAAAGCGTTTTTACTATTATTTTCTCTGTCCATTGCATACGAGTTCCACACCAGTTTGTCTGGATATAACTGGATGAAACCAGAAATATCCAGTTTTGTTTTGGCTAACTCAATCCGAAATATAGTGAAAGCCTCTGTGATTGTGTTCTCTGGATATTATCGATGGACTTTATTGTCTTGAATATTTTTATCAGGGAACATTTAATTTTGTACCGTTGAAACACTAATTGATTCATCATGGGGACACCAGCTCTACACATTCGTATTTTCTAAGGAGACTGCTCGAGGAACTGCGGCAAACAAACATGATATTTCTGTTTGCATCGATGACATTTGATGCACTTTGGCAACGAAAAGACTTTGCTTTTCTCCAAAACCATTTTTACTGTGATTTTCTCGGTCCATTGCATACGAATTCCACACCACTTTGTCCGGATATGACTGGATGAAACCAGAAATATCCGGTTGTCTTTTGGCTGACTCAATCCGAAATATAGTGAAAGCCTCTGTGTTTGTGTTTTCTGGATATTATCGATGGACTTTATTGTTTTGAATGTTTTTGTCAGGGAACATTTAATTTTGTACCGTCGAAACACTAATTGGTTCCACATGGAGACACCAGCTCTACATATACCTATTTGTAGGGAGAAAGATAGAGGAACTGCGGCAAACACACATGATATTTCTGTTTGTATCGATGACATTTGTTGCACTTGCCATCGAAAAGACTTTGCTTTTCTCCAAAAGCATTTTTCTGTGATTTATCGGTCCATTACATACGTATTATACAACAGTTTGTCCGGATATGACTGGATGAAACCAAAAAAATCCAGTTGTGTTTTGGCTAACTCAATCATAAATATTGCTACACTCTCTGTGTTTGTGTTTTCTGGATATTATCGATGGACTTTATTGTTTCGAATGTTTTTATCAGGGAACATTTAATTTTGTACCGTAGAAACACTAATTGGTTCATCATGGGGACACCAGCTATACACATTCGTATTTTATAGGGAGAAAGCTAGAGGAACTGCGGGAAACACACATGATATTTCTGTTTGTATCGATGACATTTTATGCACTTGCCTAACGAAAAGATTTTGCTTTTCTCCAAAACCATTTTTATTGTGATTTTCTCGGTCCATTGCATACGAATTCCAGACCACTTTGTCTGGATATGACTGGAAGAAACCGGAAATATCCGGTTGTGTTTTGGCTAACTCAATCCCTGATATTGCTACAGCCTCTGTGTTGTGCATTCCTGATATTATCCACAGACTTTATTGTTTTAAATGTTTTTTATCAGGGAACATTTAATTTTGTTCTTGGATACACTAATTGGCTCCACATGGAGACACCAGCTCTACAAATTCCTATTTTCTAGGGAGAGAGCTAAAGGAACTGCGGCAAACAAACATGATATTTCTGTTTGTATAGATGACATTTTATGCACTTGCCTAATGAAAAGACTTTGCTTTTCTCCAAAACCATTTTTCTGTGATTTATCGGTACATTGCATACGAATTCCACACCAGTTTGTCCGGATATTATTGGCTGAAATCGGAAATATTCAGTTGTGTTTTGGCTAACTCAATCCCAGATATTGCTACAGCCTCTGTGTGTGTGCATTTCTGATATTATCCACAGACTTTATTGTTTTGAATGATTTTTATACAGGGAACATTTAATTTTGTGCTTGGAAACACTAACTGGTTCCACATGGAAACACAAGCTCTACACATTCGTGTTTTCTAGGGAGAATGCTAGAGCTACTGCGGCAATCAAACATGATATTTGTGTTTGAATCAATAATATTTTATCTCCTTCCCTAATGACACGAATTTGCTTTTCTCCAAAACCATTTTTACTCGGTCCATTGCATACAAATTCGTATTTTCTACGGAGAAAGCTAAAGGAACTGCGGCAAACAAACTTGATATTTCTGTTTGTATAGATGACATTTTATGCACTTGCCTAACGAAAAGACTTTGCTTTTCACCAAAAACATTTGTACTGTGATTTTCCTGGTCCATTGCATAAGAAATCCACACCACTTTGTCCGGATATGACTGGATGAAACCAGAAATATCTGGTTGTGTTTTGACTAACTCAATCCGAAATATTGCTACAGCCTCTGTGTTTGTGTATTCCTGATATTATCCACAGACTTTATGGTTCTGAATATTTTTTTTGAGGGAACATTTAATTTTGTGCTGCGAAACACTAATTGTTTCCACATGGAGACACCAGCTCTACACATTCGAATTTTCTAGGGAGAAAGCTAGAGGAACTGCGGCAAACAAACATGATATTTCTGTTTGTCTAGATGACATTTTATGCACTTCCCTACTTTGCTGTTCTCCAAAATCCTTTTTAGTGTGATTTTCTCCGTACACTGCATAAAAACTCCACACCAGTTTGGCCGGATATGACTGGATGAAACCGGAAATATCCAGTTTTGTTTTGTCTAACTCAATGCAAGATATTGCTACAGCCTCTCTGTTTGTGTTTTTCGGATATTATCAATGGACTTTATTGTTTTCAATGTTTTTTATCAGGGAACATTTAATTTTCTGCTTTGAAACAATAATGGGTTCCAAATGGAGACACCAGCTCTACACATTCGTATTTTCTAGGGAGAAAAAAAGAGGAATTGCGGCAAACACACATGATATTTCTGTTTGTATAGATGACATTTGATGCACTTTCCAAACGAAAAGACTTTGCTCTACACATTCGTATTTTCTAGAGAGAAAGCTAGAGGTACTGTGGCAAACAAACATGATATTTATGTTTGTATCGATGATATTTTATCTACTTCCCTAATGAAAAGACTTTGCTTTTCTGCAAAACCATTTTAACTGTGATTTTCTCGGTTCACTCCATAATTATTCCACACCACTTTGTCTGAATATGACTGGATGAAACTGGAAATATTTGGTTGTATTTTGGCTAACTCAATCAGAAATATTGCTACAGCCTGTGTGTTTGTGTATTCCTGATATGATCAACGGACTTTATTTTTTTCAATTTTTTTTTCAGGGAACATTTAATTTTGTGCTTGGAAACCCTAATTGGTTCCCCGTGGAGACACCAGCTCTACACATTCGTATATTCTAGGGAGAAAGCTAGAGCAACTGAGGCAAACAAACATGATATTTCTGTTTGTATAGATGACATTTTATGCACTTACCTAACGAAAAGACTTTGCTTTTCTCCAAAACCATTTGTACTGTGATTTTATCGGTCCATTGCATACGAATTCCACACAAGATTGTCCGGATATGACTGGATGAAACTGGAAATATCCAGTTTTTTTTTGGCTAACACAATCCCAGATATTGCTACAGCATCTGTGTTTGTTTTTTCTGGATATTATCAATGGACTTTATTGTTTTGAAAGTTTTTTATCGGGGAACATATTATTTTGAGCCTGGATACAGTAATTGGTTCCACATGGAGATGACATTTTATGCACTTGCCCAACGAAAAGATGTTGCTTTTCTCCAAAAGCATTTTACTCTGATTTTTCGGTGCATTGCATACGAATTCCACACCACTTTGTCCGGATATGACTGGATGAAACCAGAAATACCCGGTTGTGATTTGGCTAACTCAATCTGAAATATTGTGATAGCCTCTGTGTTTCTGTTTTCTGGATATTATCCACGGACTTCATTTTTTTGAATATTTTTTATCGGGGAACATTTAATTTGAAGCTTAGATACAATAATTGGTTCCACATGTACACACTATCTCTGCACATTCGTATTTTCTAGGGAGAAAGCTAGAGCAACTACGGCAAACAAACATGATATTTCTGTTTGTATCGATGATATTTTATCTACTTGCCTAATGAAAACACTTTGCTTTTCTCCAAAACCATTTTTACTGTGATTTTCTTGGTCCAATCCATACGAATTCCACACAACTTTGTCCGGATATGACTGGATGAAACCAGAAATATCCGGTTGTGTTTGGCTAACTCATTCCGAAATATTGCTACAGCCTGTGTGTTTTTGTATTCCAGATATTATACACAGACTTTATTGTTTTGAAAGTTTTTTATTGGCGAACATATTATTTTGAGCCTGGATACAGTAATTGCTTCCACATGGAAACACCAGATCTACACATTCATATTTTCTAGGGAGAAAGCTAGAGGAAATGCGGCAAACACACATGATATTTCTGTTTGAATCGATGATATTTTGTCTCCTTACCTAATGAAACGAATTTGCTTTTCTCCAAAACCATTTTTACTCGGTCCATTGCATACAAATTCGTATTTTCTACGGAGAAAGCTAAAGGAACTGCGGCAAACAGACATGATATTTCTGTTTGTATCGATTACATTTTATGCACATGCCTAACGAAAAGACTTTGCTTTTCTCCAAAATCATTTGTACTGTGATTTTCTCGGTCCATAGCATACGAATTCCACACCAGTTTGACCGCATATGACTGGATGAAACCAGAATTATCCGGTTTTGTTTTTGTTAACACAATAAGAGATATTGCTACAGCCTCTGTTTGTTTTTTTTCTGGATACTATCAATGGACTTTATTGTTTTGAATGTTTTTTATCAGGGAACATTTAATTTTGAGCTTGAATACAGTAATTGGTTCCACAAGGAGACACCAGCTCTACACATTCGTATTTTCTAGGGAGAAAGCTAGAGGAACTGCGACAAACAAACATGATATTTCTGTTTATATCGATGACATTTAATGCACTTACCTAATGAAAAGACTTTATTTTTCTCCGAAACTATTTTTACTGTGATTTTCTCGGTCCATTGCATACGAATTCCACACCACTTTGTCCGGATATGACTGGATGAAACCGGAAATATCCGGTTTTTTTTTTTTTTTTCTAACTCAATGCGAAATACTGTGAAAGTTTCTATGTTTGTGTTTTCTGGATACTATTAATGGACTTTATTGTTTTGAATGTTTTTTTATCAGTGAACATTTAATTTTGTTCTTGGAAACACTAATTGGTCCACATGGAGACAACAGCTCTACATATTCGTAGTTTCCAGGGAGAAAGCTACAGGAAATGCGGCAAACAAACATGACATTTCTTTTTGTGTAGATGACATTTTAAGCATTGCCTAACAAAAAGACTTTTCTTTTCTCCAAAACCATTTGTACTGTGATTTTCTCGGAACATTGGATATGAATTCCACACCACTTTGTTCGGATATGACCGGATGAAACCAGAAATATCCTGTTATGTTTTTGCTAACTCAATCCGAGATATTGCTACAGCCTCTGTATTTGTTTTTTTCTGGATACTATCAATGGACATTATAGTTTTGAATGTTTTTTATCGGGAAACATTTTATTTTGAGCTTGGATGCAGTAATTCGTTCCACATAGAGACACCAGCTCTAAATATTCGTATTTTCTAGGGAGAAAGCTAGAGGAACTGCGGCAAACAAACATGATATTTCTGTTTGTCTAGATGACATTTTATGCACTTGCCTAACGAAAAGACTTTGCTTTTCTTCAAAACAATTTGTGCTGTGATTTTCTTGGTCCATTGCATACGAATTCCACACCACTTTTTCCGGATATGACTCGATGAAAACAAAAATAACTGGTTGTGTTTTGGCTAACTCCATCCGAAATATTGCTACAGCCTCTGTGTTTGTGTTTTCTGGATATTATCGATGGAATTTATTGTTTTGAATGTTTTTTATCAGGGAACATTTAATTTTTTTGCTTGGAAACACGAGTTCTTTTATCAACACCAGCTCTACACATTCGTATTTTCTAGGGAGAAAGCTACAGGAACTGCGGCAAACAAACATGATATTTCTGTTTGTATAGATGACATTATATGCACTTACCTAACGAAAAGACTTTGTTTTTCACTAAAACCATTTGTACTGCAATTTTCTCGGTCCATTGCATACGAATTCCACACAAGTTTGTCCGGATATGACTGCATGAAACGGTAAATATACGGTCCTGTTTTGGCTAGTTCAATCCCAGATATTGCTACAGCCTCTGTGTTTGTGTTTTTTTTGGATATTATCGATGGACTTTATTGTTTTGAATGTTTTTTATCGGGGAACATTTTATTTTGACCTTGGATACAGCAATTGGTTCCACATGGAGACACCAACTCTACATATTCGTAATTTCTAGGTAGAAAGCTATTGGAACTGCGGAAAACAAATATGATATTTCTGTTTGCATAGATGACATTTTATGCACTTGCCAAACGAAAAGACTTTGCTTTTCTACAAAACAATTTGTACTGTGATTTTCTCGGTCCATTGCATACGAATTCCACACCAATTTGTCCGGATATGACTGGATGAAACCAGAAATATCTGGTTGTGTTTTGGCTAACTGAATCCGAATTATTGTGAAAGACTCTGTGCTTTTATTTTCTGGATATTATCTATGGACTTTATTATTTTGAATGTTTTTTATTAGGGAACATTTAATTTTGTGCTGCGAAACACTAATTGTTTCCACATGGAGACACCAGCTCTACACATTCGTATTTTCCATGGAGAAAGCTAGAGGAACTGTGGAAAACAAACATGATATTTCTAATTGTATAGATGATATTTTATGCACTTGCCTAAGGAAAAGACTTTGCTTTTCTCCAAAACCATTTTTACTGTGATTTTCTCGGTCCATTGCATACGAATTACACACCAGTTTGTCCGGATATGACTGGATGAAATCAGAAATATCTGGTTTTGTTTTGGCTAATTCAATCCCAGATATTGCTACAGCCTCTGTGTTTGTATATTCCTGATATTATCGACAACTTTATTGTTTTGAATGCTTTTTATCTGCGAACATTTAATTTTGTACCGTAGAAACTCTAATTGGTTCACAATGGGAACACCAACTCTACCCATTCGTATTTTCTGGGGAGAAAGCTAGAGGAACTGCTGCAAACAAACATGATATTTCTGTTTGTATAGATGACATTATATGCACTTACCTAACGAAAAGACTTTGTTTTTCACCAAAACCATTTGTACTGTAATTTTCTCGGTCCATTGCATACGAATTCCACACAAGTTTGTCCGGATATGACTGCATGAAACGGTAAATATACGGTTCTGTTTTGGCTAGTTCAATCCCAGATATTGCTACAGCCTCTGTGTTTGTGTTTTTTTTGGATATTATCGATGGACTTCATTGTTTTGAATGTTTTTTATCGGGGAACATTTTATTTTGACCTTGGATACAGCAATTGGTTCCACATGGAGACACCAACTCTACATATTCGTAATTTCTAGGTAGAAAGCTATTGGAACTGCGGAAAACAAATATGATATTTCTGTTTGCATAGATGACATTTTATGCACTTGCCTAATGAAAAGACTTTGCTTTTCTCCAAAACCAGTTGTACTGTGATTTTCTCGGTCCATTGCATACGAATTCCAGACTAGTTTGTCTGGATATGACTGGATGAAACCAGAAATATCCGGTTGTGTTTTGGCTAACTCAATCCGAAATATTGTGAATGCCTCTGTGTTTGTGTTTGCTGGATATTATCGATGGATTTTATTGTTTTGAATGTTTTATCAGGGAACATTTAAATTTGTGCTTGGAAACACTAATTGGTTCCACATGGAGACACCAGCTCTACACATTCGTATTTTCTAGGGAGAAAGCTAGAGGAACTGTGGAAAACAAACGTGATATTTCTGTTTGTATCGATGATATTTTATGCACTTGCCTAACGAAAAGACTTTGCTTTTCTCCAAAACAATTTCCTCTGTTTTTCTCACCCATTGCATACGAATTCCACACCACTTTGTCCAGATATGACTGGATGAAACTGGGAATATCCGGTTGTGTTTTGGCTAACTCAATCCCAGATATTGCTACAGCCTCTGACTTTGTTTTTTCTTGATATTATCGATGAACCTTATTTTTTTGAATATTTTTTATCGGGGAACATTTTCTTATGAGCTTGGATACAGTAATTGGTTCCACATGGAGACACCAGCTCTACATATTCGTATTTTCTAGGGAGAAAGCTAGAGGAACTGGGACAAATGAACATGATATCTCTGTTTGTATAGATGACATTTTATGCACTTACCTAACGAAAAGACTTTGCTTTTCTCCAAAACCATTTTCCTCTGATTTTCTCAGTCCATGTCATACGAATTCCACACCAGTTTTTCCGGATATGACTGTATGAAACCAGAAATATCAGGTTTTGTTTTGTCTAACCCAATCCCTGATATTGCTACAGCCTCTGTGTTTGTATTTTCTGGATATTATCAATGGACTTTATTGTTTTGAATGTTTTTTATAGGGTAACATTTTATTTTGAGCTTGGATACAGTAATTGGTTCCACATGGAGACACCAGGTATACACATTCTTATTTTCTAGGGAGAAGGCTATAGGAAGTGCAGTTAACAAACATGATATTTCTATTTGTATCGATGCCATTTTATGCAGTTGCCTAACGAAAAGACTTTGCTTTTCTCCAAAACCATTTTTACTGTGATTTTCAAGGTCCATTGCGTACGAATTGCACATGACTTTGTCCGGATATGACTGGGTGAAACCAGAAATATCCGGTTGTGTTTTGGCTAACTCAAGCCGAAATATTGTGAAAGCCTCTGTGTGTGTGTTTTTTGGATATTATCAATGGACTTTACTGATTTGAATGTTTTTGATCGGGGGGCATTTTATTTTGACTTTGGATACAGTAATGGGTTCCACATGGAGACACCAGCTCTACACATTCATATTTTCCATGGAGAAAGCTAGAGGAACTGCTGCAAACAAACATGATATTTCTGTTTGCATAGATGACATTATATGCACTTACCTAACGAAAAGAGTTTGTTTTTCGCCAAAACCATTTGTACTGTGATTTTCTCTTTCCATTGCATACGAATTCCACACCACTTTGTCCGGATATAACTGGATGGAAACGGAAATATCCGCTTTTGTTTTGGCTAATTCAATCCCAGATATTGCTACAGCCTTTGTGTTTGTGTTATCTGGATATTATCAATGGACTTCATTTTTTTGAATGTTTTTTATCGGGGAACATTTTATTTTGACCTTGGATACAGTAATTGGTTCCACATGGAGACACCAGCTCTACATATTCGTATTTTCTAGGTAGAAAGCTATTGGACTGTGGAAAACAAATATGATATTTCTGTTTTTATAGATGACATTTTATGCACTTGCCTAATGAAAAGACTGCTTTTCTCCAAAAGCATTTTTACTGTGATTTTCTCAGTCCATGGCATACGAATTCCATACCAGTTTGTCCGGATATGACTGGATGAAACCAGAAACATCCGGTTGTGTTTTGGCTAACTCAATCCGAAATATTGTGAAAACCTCTGTGTTTGTGTTTTCTGGATATTATCGATGGACTTTATTGTTTTGAATGTTTTAATCAGGGAATATTTTATTTTGAACTTGCAAAAACTAATTGGTTCATCATGGAGACACCAGCTCTACACATTCGTTATTTTTTACGGAGAAAGCTAGAGGAACTGCGGCAAACAAATGTGATATTTCTGTTTGTATCGATGACATTTTTTGCACTTGCATAACGAAAAGACTTTGCTAATCACCAAAACCACTTTTACTGTGATATTCTCGGTCCATTGCATACGAATTCCACACCACTTTGTCCGGATATGACTGGATGAAACCGAAAATATCCGGTTGTGTTTCGGCTAACTCAATACGAAATATTGCTACAGCCTCTGTGTTTGTGTATTTCTGATATTATCCACAGACTTTATTTTTTTGAATGTTTTTTATCAGGGAAAATTTAATTTTGTGCTTCGAAACACTAATTGGTTCATCCTGGGAACACCAGCTCTACACATTCGTATTTTCTAGGGAGAAAGCTAGAGGAACTGCGGCAAAGAAACATGATATTTCTCTTTGTATAGATGACATTATATGCACTTGCCTAACGAAAAGACTTTGCTTTTCTCCAAAACCATTTGTACTGTGATTTTCTCAGCCCATTGCATACGAATTCCACACCAGTCCGTCTGGATATGACTGGATGAAATCAGAAATATCCCGTTTATTTTGGGTAACTGAATCCGAAATATTGTGAAAGCCCCTGTATTTGTGTTTTCTGGATATTATCAATGGACTTCATTGTTTTGAATGTTTTTATTAGGGAACATTTCATTTTGTACCGTTGAAACACTAATTGGTTCATAATTGGGACACAAGCTCTACACATTCGTATTTTCTAGGGAGAAAGCTAGAGGAACTGCGACAAAAAAACATGATATTTCTGTTTGTATAGATGACATTTTATGCACTTGCCTAACGAAAAGACTTTGCTTTTCTCCAAAACCATTTTTAATCTGATTTTCTCGGTCCATTGCAGACGAATTCCACACCAGTTTACTAGATATGACTGGGTAAAACCGGAAATATCCACTTTTGTTTTGGCAAACTCAATCCCAGATATTGCTACAGCCTCTGTTTTTGTGTTTTCTGGATATTATCAATGGACTTTATTGTTTTGAATGTTTTTTATCGGGGAACATTTTATTTTGAGGTTAGATACAGTAATTGGTTCCACATGGAGACACCAGCTCTATATATTCGTATTTTCTAAGTAGAAAGCTAGAGGAACTGCGGCAAACAAACATGATATGTCTGTTTGTATAGATGACATTTTATGCACTTACCTAACGAAAAGACTTTGCTTTTCTCCAAAACCATTTGTACTGTGATTTTCTCGTTCCATTGCATACGAATAACACTTTAGTTTGTCCGGATAAGACTGCATGAAACGGTAAATATAGGGTTCTCTTTTGGCTAACTCAATCCCAGATATTGCTACAGCCTCTGTGTGTGTATTCCTGATATTATCCACAGACTTTATTGTTTTGAATGTTTTTTATCAGGGAACATTTCATTTTGTACCATTGAAACACTAATTGGTTCATAATGGGGACACCAGTTCTACACATTCGTATTTTCTAGGGAGAAAGCTAGAGGAACTGCGGCAAACAAACATGATATTTCTGTTTGTCTAGATGAAATTTTATGCACTTGCCTAACGAAAGCCTTTGCTTTTCTCCAAAACCATTTGTACTGTGGTTTTCTCGGTCCATTGCATACGAATTCCACACCACTTTTTCCGGATATGACTGGATGAAACCAGAAATATCTGGTTGTGTTCTGGATAACTCAGTCACAGATATTGCTACAGGCTCTGTGTTTGTCTATTCCTGATATTATCCACAGACTTTATTTTTTTGAATGTTTTTTATCAGGGAACATTTAATTTTTAGGGTTGAAACACTAATTGTTTCCACATGGAGACACAAGCTCTACACATTCGTATTTTCTAGGAAGCAAGCTAGAGGAACTACAGCAAACAAACATGATATTTTTGTTTGTCTAGATGACATTTTATGCACTTGCCTAACAAAAAGACTTTGCTTTCTGCAAAATCATTTGCACTGTGATTTTCTCGGTCCATTGCATACGACTTCCACACCACTTTCTCCGGATATGACTGGATGAAACCAGAATTATCTGGTTGAGTTTTTGCTAACTCAATCCCAGATATTGCTACAGCCACTGTGTTTGTGTATTCCTGATATTATCCACGGACTTTATTGTTGTAAATGTTTTTTTATCAGGGAACATTTAATTTTGTGCTTGGAAACTCTAATTGGTTCCACATGGAGACACCAGCTCTACATGTTTTTATTTTCTAGGGAGAAAGCTAGAGGAACTGCAGCAAACAAACATGATATTTCTGTTTGTATAGATGACGTCTAGAGGAACTGCGGCAAACAAACATGATATTTCTGTTTGTATCGATGATATTTTATGCACTTGCCTAATGAAAAGACTTTGCTTTTTTGCACAACCATTTTTAATGTGATTTGATCGGTCCATTGCATATGAATTCCACACCACTTTGTCTGGATATGAATGGTTGAAACTGCAAATATCCGTTTTTTTTTCCTAACTCAATCCCAGATATTGCTACAGCCTCTGTGTTTGTGTATTCCTGATATTATCAATGGACTTTATTGTCTTGAATGTTTTTTATCAGGGAACATTTAATTTTTAGGGTTGAAACACTAATTGTTTCCACGCGGAGACACAAGCTCTACACATTCGTATTTTCTAGGAATCAAGCTAGAGGAACTACAGCAAACAAAAATGATATTTTTGTTTGTCTAGATGACATTTTATGCACTTGCCTAACGAAAAGACTTTGCTTTTCTCCAAAACCATTTGTACTGTGATTTTCTCGGTCCATTGCATTCGAATTCCACACCAATTTGTCCGGATATGACTGGATGAAACCAGAAATATCTGGTTGTGTTTTGGCTAACTGAATCCGAATTATTGTGAAAGACTCTGTGCTTTTATTTTCTGGATATTATCTATGGACTTTATTATTTTGAATGTTTTTTATTAGGGAACATTTAATTTTGTGCTGCGAAACACTAATTGTTTCCACATGGAGACACCAGCTCTACACATTCGTATTTTCCATGGAGAAAGCTAGAGGAACTGTGGCAAACAAACATGATATTTCTAATTGTATAGATGATATTTTATGCACTTGCCTAAGGAAAAGACTTTGCTTTTCTCCAAAACCATTTGTACTGTGATTTTCTCGGTCCATTGCATACGAATTACACACCAGTTTGTCCGGATATGACTGGATGAAATCAGAAATATCTGGTTTTGTTTTGGCTAATTCAATCCCAGATATTGCTACAGCCTCTGTGTTTGTGTATTCCTGATATTATCGACAACTTTATTGTTTTGAATGCTTTTTATCTGCGAACATTTAATTTTGTACCATAGAAACTCTAATTGGTTCACAATGGGAACACCAACTCTACCCATTCGTATTTTCTGGGGAGAAAGCTAGAGGAACTGCTGCAAACAAACATGATATTTCTGTTTGTATAGATGACATTATATGCACTTACTTAACGAAAAGACTTTGTTTTTCACCAAAACCATTTGTACTGTAATTTTCTCGGTCCATTGCATACGAATTCCACACAAGTTTGTCCGGATATGACTGCATGAAACGGTAAATATACGGTTCTGTTTTGGTTAGTTCAATCCCAGATATTGCTACAGCCTCTGTGTTTGTGTTTTTTTTGGATATTATCGATGGACTATATTGTTTTGAATGTTTTTTATCGGGGAACATTTTATTTTGACCTTGGATACAGCAATTGGTTCCACATGGAGACACCAACTCTACATATTCGTAATTTCTAGGTAGAAAGCTATTGGAACTGCGGAAAACAAATATGATATTTCTGTTTGCATAGATGACATTTTATGCACTTGCCTAATGAAAAGACTTTGCTTTTCTCCAAAACCAGTTGTACTGTGATTTTCTCGGTCCATTGCATACGAATTCCAGACCAGTTTGTCCGGATATGACTGGATGAAACCAGAAATATCCGGTTGTGTTTTGGCTAACTCAATCCGAAATATTGTGAATGCCTCTGTGTTTGTGTTTGCTGGATATTATCGATGGACTTTATTGTTTTGAATGTTTTATCAGGGAACATTTAAATTTGTGCTTGGAAACACTAATTGGTTCCACATGGAGACACCAGCTCTACACATTCGTATTTTCTAGGGAGAAAGATAGAGGAACTGTGGAAAACAAACGTGATATTTCTGTTTGTATCGATGATATTTTATGCACTTGCCTAACGAAAAGACTTTGCTTTTCTCCAAAACAATTTCCTCTGATTTTCTCAGCCCATTGCATACGAATTCCACACCACTTTGTCCAGATATGACTGGATGAAACTGGGAATATCCGGTTGTGTTTTGGCTAACTCAATCCCAGATATTGCTACAGCCTCTGTGTTTGTATACAGCCTCTGTGTTTGTGTTTTTTTTGGATATTATCGATGGACTATATTGTTTTGAATGTTTTTTATCGGGGAACATTTTATTTTGACCTTGGATACAGCAATTGGTTCCACATGGAGACACCAACTCTACATATTCGTAATTTCTAGGTAGAAAGCTATTGGAACTGCGGAAAACAAATATGATATTTCTGTTTGCATAGATGACATTTTATGCACTTGCCTAATGAAAAGACTTTGCTTTTCTCCAAAACCAGTTGTACTGTGATTTTCTCGGTCCATTGCATACGAATTCCAGACCAGTTTGTCCGGATATGACTGGATGAAACCAGAAATATCCGGTTGTGTTTTGGCTAACTCAATCCGAAATATTGTGAATGCCTCTGTGTTTGTGTTTGCTGGATATTATCGATGGACTTTATTGTTTTGAATGTTTTATCAGGGAACATTTAAATTTGTGCTTGGAAACACTAATTGGTTCCACATGGAGACACCAGCTCTACACATTCGTATTTTCTAGGGAGAAAGATAGAGGAACTGTGGAAAACAAACGTGATATTTCTGTTTGTATCGATGATATTTTATGCACTTGCCTAACGAAAAGACTTTGCTTTTCTCCAAAACAATTTCCTCTGATTTTCTCAGCCCATTGCATACGAATTCCACACCACTTTGTCCAGATATGACTGGATGAAACTGGGAATATCCGGTTGTGTTTTGGCTAACTCAATCCCAGATATTGCTACAGCCTCTGTGTTTGTTTTTTCTTGATATTATCGATGAACCTTATTTTTTTGAATATTTTTTATCAGGGAACATTTTCTTTTGAGCTTGGATACAGTAATTGGTTCCACATGGAGACACCAGCTCTACATATTCGTATTTTCTAGGGAGAAAGCTAGAGGAACTGGGACAAATGAACATGATATCTCTGTTTGTATAGATGACATTTTATGCACTTACCTAACGAAAAGACTTTGCTTTTCTCCAAAACCATTTTCCTCTGATTTTCTCAGTCCATGTCATACGAATTCCACACCAGTTTTTCCAGATGTGACTGGATGAAACCAGAAATATCAGGTTTTGTTTTGGCTAACCCAATCCCTGATATTGCTACAGCCTCTGTGTTTGTATTTTCTGGATATTATCAATGGACTTTATTGTTTTGAATGTTTTTTATCGGGGAACATTTTATTTTGAGCTTGGATACAGTAATTGGTTCCACATGGAGACACCAGGTATACACATTCTTATTTTCTAGGGAGAAAGCTATAGGAAGTGCAGTTAACAAACATGATATTTCTATTTGTATCGATGACATTTTATGCAGTTGCCTAACGAAAAGACTTTGCTTTTCTCCAAAACCATTTTTACTGTGATTTTCAAGGTCCATTGCGTACGAATTGCACATGACTTTGTCCGGATATGACTGGGTGAAACCAGAAATATCCGGTTGTGTTTTGGCTAACTCAAGCTGAAATATTGTGAAAGCCTCTGTGTTTGTGTTTTCTGGATATTATCAATGGACTTTACTGATTTGAATGTTTTTGATCGGGGGGCATTTTATTTTGACTTTGGATACAGTAATGGGTTCCACATGGAGACACCAGCTCTACACATTCATATTTTCCATGGAGAAAGCTAGAGGAACTGCTGCAAACAAACATGATATTTCTGTTTGTATAGATGACATTATATGCACTTACCTAACGGAAAGAGTTTGTTTTTCGCCAAAACCATTTGTACTGTGATTTTCTCTTTCCATTGCATACGATTTCCACACCACTTTGTCCGGATATAACTGGATGGAAACGGAAATATCCGCTTTTGTTTTGGCTAATTAAATCCCAGATATTGCTACAGCCTTTGTGTTTGTGTTATCTGGATATTCTCAATGGACTTCATTTTTTTGAATGTTTTTTATCGGGGAACATTTTATTTTGACCTTGGATACAGTAATTGGTTCCACATGGAGACACCAGCTCTACATATTAGTATTTTCTAGGTAGAAAGCTATTGGAATGCGGAAAACAAATATGATATTTCTGTTTTTATAGATGACATTTTATGCACTTGCCTAATGAAAAGACTGCTTTTCTCCAAAAGCATTTTTACTGTGATTTTCTCAGTCCATGGCATACGAATTCCATACCAGTTTGTCCGGATATGACTGGATGAAACCAGAAACATCCGGTTGTGTTTTGGCTAACTCAATCCGAAATATTGTGAAAACCTCTGTGTTTGTGTTTTCTGGATATTATCGATGGACTTTATTGTTTTGAATGTTTTAATCAGGGAATATTTTATTTTGAACTTGCAAAAACTAATTGGTTCATCATGGAGACACCAGCTCTACACATTCGTTATTTTTTATGGAGAAAGCTAGAGGAACTGCGGCAAACAAATGTGATATTTCTGTTTGTATCGATGACATTTTTTGCACTTGCATAACGAAAAGACTTTGCTAATCACCAAAACCACTTTTACTGTGATATTCTCGGTCCATTGCATACGAATTCCACACCACTTTGTCCGGATATGACTGGATGAAACCGAAAATATCCGGTTGTGTTTCGGCTAACTCAATACGAAATATTGCTACAGCCTCTGTGTTTGTGTATTTCTGATATTATCCACAGACTTTATTTTTTTGAATGTTTTTTATCAGGGAAAATTTAATTTTGTGCTTCGAAACACTAATTGGTTCATCCTGGGAACACCAGCTCTACACATTCGTATTTTCTAGGGAGAAAGCTAGAGGAACTGCGGCAAAGAAACATGATATTTCTCTTTGTATAGATGACATTATATGCACTTGCCTAACGAAAAGACTTTGCTTTTCTCCAAAACCATTTGTACTGTGATTTTCTCAGCCCATTGCATACGAATTCCACACCAGTCCGTCTGGATATGACTGGATGAAATCAGAAATATCCCGTTGTATTTTGGGTAACTGAATCCGAAATATTGTGAAAGCCTCTGTATTTGTGTTTTCTGGATATTATCAATGGACTTCATTGTTTTGAATGTTTTTATTAGGGAACATTTCATTTTGTACCGTTGAAACACTAATTGGTTCATAATTGGGACACAAGCTCTACACATTCGTATTTTCTAGGGAGAAAGCTAGAGGAACTGCGACAAAAAAACATGACATTTCTGTTTGTATAGATGACATTTTATGCACTTGGCTAACGAAAAGACTTTGCTTTTCTCCAAAACAATTTTTACTGTGATTTTCTCGGTCCATTGCAGACGAATTCCACACCAGTTTACTAGATATGACTGGGTAAAACCGGAAATATCCGCTTTTGTTTTGGCAAACTCAATCCCAGATATTGCTACAGCCTCTGTTTTTGTGTTTTCTGGATATTATCAATGGACTTTATTGTTTTGAATGTTTTTTATCGGGGAACATTTTATTTTGAGGTTAGATACAGTAATTGGTTCCACATGGAGACACCAGCTCTATATATTCGTATTTTCTAAGTAGAAAGCTAGAGGAACTGCGGCAAACAAACATGATATGTCTGTTTGTATAGATGACATTTTATGCACTTACCTAACGAAAAGACTTTGCTTTTCTCCAAAACCATTTGTACTGTGATTTTCTCGTTCCATTGCATACGAATAACACTTTAGTTTGTCCGGATAAGACTGCATGAAACGGTAAATATAGGGTTCTCTTTTGGCTAACTCAATCCCAGATATTGCTACAGCCTCTGTGTGTGTATTCCTGATATTATCCACAGACTTTATTGTTTTGAATGTTTTTTATCAGGGAACATTTCATTTTGTACCATTGAAACACTAATTGGTTCATAATGGGGACACCAGTTCTACACATTCGTATTTTCTAGGGAGAAAGCTAGAGGAACTGCGGCAAACAAACATGATATTTCTGTTTGTCTAGATGAAATTTTATGCACTTGCCTAACGAAAGCCTTTGCTTTTCTCCAAAACCATTTGTACTGTGGTTTTCTCGGTCCATTGCATACGAATTCCACACCACTTTTTCCGGATATGACTGGATGAAACCAGAAATATCTGGTTGTGTTCTGGATAACTCAGTCACAGATATTGCTACAGGCTCTGTGTTTGTCTATTCCTGATATTATCCACAGACTTTATTTTTTTGAATGTTTTTTATCAGGGAACATTTAATTTTTAGGGTTGAAACACTAATTGTTTCCACATGGAGACACAAGCTCTACACATTCGTATTTTCTAGGAAGCAATCTAGAGGAACTGCAGCAAACAAACATGATATTTTTGTTTGTCTAGATGACATTTTATGCACTTGCCTAACAAAAAGACTTTGCTTTCTGCAAAATCATTTGCACTGTGATTTTCTCGGTCCATTGCATACGACTTCCACACCACTTTCTCCGGATATGACTGGATGAAACCAGAAATATCTGGTTGAGTTTTTGCTAACTCAATCCCAGATATTGCTACAGCCACTGTGTTTGTGTATTCCTGATATTATCCACGGACTTTATTGTTGTAAATGTTTTTTTATCAGGGAACATTTAATTTTGTGCTTGGAAACTCTAATTGGTTCCACATGGAGACACCAGCTCTACATGTTTTTATTTTCTAGGGAGAAAGCTAGAGGAACTGCAGCAAACAAACATGATATTTCTGTTTGTATAGATGACGTCTAGAGGAACTGCGGCAAACAAACATGATATTTCTGTTTGTATCAATGATATTTTATGCACTTGCCTAATGAAAAGACTTTGCTTTTTTGCACAACCATTTTTAATGTGATTTGATCGGTCCATTGCATATGAATTCCACACCACTTTGTCTGGATATGAATGGTTGAAACTGCAAATATCCGTTTTTTTTTCCTAACTCAATCCCAGATATTGCTACAGCCTCTGTGTTTGTGTATTCCTGATATTATCAATGGACTTTATTGTCTTGAATGTTTTTTATCAGGGAACATTTAATTTTTAGGGTTGAAACACTAATTGTTTCCACGCGGAGACACAAGCTCTACACATTCGTATTTTCTAGGAATCAAGCTACAGGAACTACAGCAAACAAACATGATATTTTTGTTTGTCTAGATGACATTTTATGCACTTGCCTAACGAAAAGACTTTGCTTTTCTCCAAAACCATTTGTACTGTGATTTTCTCGGTCCATTGCATTCGAATTCCACACCAATTTGTCCGGATATGACTGGATGAAACCAGAAATATCTGGTTGTGTTTTGGCTAACTGAATCCGAATTATTGTGAAAGACTCTGTGCTTTTATTTTCTGGATATTATCTATGGACTTTATTATTTTGAATGTTTTTTATTAGGGAACATTTAATTTTGTGCTGCGAAACACTAATTGTTTCCACATGGAGACACCAGCTCTACACATTCGTATTTTCCATGGAGAAAGCTAGAGGAACTGTGGCAAACAAACATGATATTTCTAATTGTATAGATGATATTTTATGCACTTGCCTAAGGAAAAGACTTTGCTTTTCTCCAAAACCATTTGTACTGTGATTTTCTCGGTCCATTGCATACGAATTACACACCAGTTTGTCCGGATATGACTGGATGAAATCAGAAATATCTGGTTTTGTTTTGGCTAATTCAATCCCAGATATTGCTACAGACTCTGTGTTTGTGTATTCCTGATATTATCGACAACTTTATTGTTTTGAATGCTTTTTATCTGCGAACATTTAATTTTGTACCATAGAAACTCTAATTGGTTCACAATGGGAACACCAACTCTACCCATTCGTATTTTCTGGGGAGAAAGCTAGAGGAACTGCTGCAAACAAACATGATATTTCTGTTTGTATAGATGACATTATATGCACTTACCTAACGAAAAGACTTTGTTTTTCACCAAAACCATTTGTACTGTAATTTTATCGGTCCATTGCATACGAATTCCACACAAGTTTGTCCGGATATGACTGCATGAAACGGTAAATATACGGTTCTGATTTGGCTAGTTCAATCCCAGATATTGCTACAGCCTCTGTGTTTGTGTTTTTTTTTTGGATATTATCGATGGACTATATTGTTTTGAATGTTTTTTATCGGGGAACATTTTATTTTGACCTTGGATACAGCAATTGGTTCCACATGGAGACACCAACTCTACATATTCGTAATTTCTAGGTAGAAAGCTATTGGAACTGCGGAAAACAAATATGATATTTCTGTTTGCATAGATGACATTTTATGCACTTGCCTAATGAAAAGTCTTTGCTTTTCTCCAAAACCAGTTGTACTGTGATTTTCTCGGTCCATTGCATACGAATTCCAGACCAGTTTGTCCGGATATGACTGGATGAAACCAGAAATATCCGGTTGTGTTTTGGCTAACTCAATCCGAAATATTGTGAATGCCTCTGTGTTTGTGTTTGCTGGATATTATCGATGGACTTTATTGTTTTGAATGTTTTATCAGGGAACATTTAAATTTGTGCTTGGAAACACTAATTGGTTCCACATGGAGACACCAGCTCTACACATTCGTATTTTCTAGGGAGAAAGATAGAGGAACTGTGGAAAACAAACGTGATATTTCTGTTTGTAATGATGATATTTTATGCACTTGCCTAACGAAAAGACTTTGCTTTTCTCCAAAACAATTTCCTCTGATTTTCTCAGCCCATTGCATACGAATTCCACACCACTTTGTCCAGATATGACTGGATGAAACTGGGAATATCCGGTTGTGTTTTGGCTAACTCAATCCCAGATATTGCTACAGCCTCTGTGTTTGTTTTTTCTTGATATTATCGATGAACCTTATTTTTTTGAATATTTTTTATCGGGGAACATTTTCTTTTGAGCTTGGATACAGTAATTGGTTCCACATGGAGACACCAGCTCTACATATTCGTATTTTCTAGGGAGAAAGCTAGAGGAACTGGGACAAATGAACATGATATCTCTGTTTGTATAGATGACATTTTATGCACTTACCTAACGAAAAGACTTTGCTTTTCTCCAAAACCATTTTCCTCTGATTTTCTCAGTCCATGTCATACGAATTCCACACCAGTTTTTCCAGATGTGACTGGATGAAACCAGAAATATCAGGTTTTGTTTTGGCTAACCCAATCCCTGATATTGCTACAGCCTCTGTGTTTGTATTTTCTGGATATTATCAATGGACTTTATTGTTTTGAATGTTTTTTATCGGGGAACATTTTATTTTGAGCTTGGATACAGTAATTGGTTCCACATGGAGACACCAGGTATACACATTCTTATTTTCTAGGGAGAAAGCTATAGGAAGTGCAGTTAACAAACATGATATTTCTATTTGTATCGATGACATTTTATGCAGTTGCCTAACGAAAAGACTTTGCTTTTCTCCAAAACCATTTTTACTGTGATTTTCAAGGTCCATTGCGTACGAATTGCACATGACTTTGTCCGGATATGACTGGGTGAAACCAGAAATATCCGGTTGTGTTTTGGCTAACTCAAGCTGAAATATTGTGAAAGCCTCTGTGTTTGTGTTTTCTGGATATTATCAATAGACTTTACTGATTTGAATGTTTTTGATCGGGGGGCATTTTATTTTGACTTTGGATACAGTAATGGGTTCCACATGGAGACACCAGCTCTACACATTCATATTTTCCATGGAGAAAGCTAGAGGAACTGCTGCAAACAAACATGATATTTCTGTTTGTATAGATGACATTATATGCACTTACCTAACGGAAAGAGTTTGTTTTTCGCCAAAACCATTTGTACTGTGATTTTCTCTTTCCATTGCATACGATTTCCACACCACTTTGTCCGGATATAACTGGATGGAAACGGAAATATCCGCTTTTGTTTTGGCTAATTAAATCCCAGATATTGCTACAGCCTTTGTGTTTGTGTTATCTGGATATTCTCAATGGACTTCATTTTTTTGAATGTTTTTTATCGGGGAACATTTTATTTTGACCTTGGATACAGTAATTGGTTCCACATGGAGACACCAGCTCTACATATTAGTATTTTCTAGGTAGAAAGCTATTGGACTGCGGAAAACAAATATGATATTTCTGTTTTTATAGATGACATTTTATGCACTTGCCTAATGAAAAGACTGCTTTTCTCCAAAAGCATTTTTACTGTGATTTTCTCAGTCCATGGCATACGAATTCCATACCAGTTTGTCCGGATATGACTGGATGAAACCAGAAACATCCGGTTGTGTTTTGGCTAACTCAATCCGAAATATTGTGAAAACCTCTGTGTTTGTGTTTTCTGGATATTATCGATGGACTTTATTGTTTTGAATGTTTTAATCAGGGAATATTTTATTTTGAACTTGCAAAAACTAATTGGTTCATCATGGAGACACCAGCTCTACACATTCGTTATTTTTTATGGAGAAAGCTAGAGGAACTGCGGCAAACAAATGTGATATTTCTGTTTGTATCGATGACATTTTTTGCACTTGCATAACGAAAAGACTTTGCTAATCACCAAAACCACTTTTACTGTGATATTCTCGGTCCATTGCATACGAATTCCACACCACTTTGTCCGGATATGACTGGATGAAACCGAAAATATCCGGTTGTGTTTCGGCTAACTCAATACGAAATATTGCTACAGCCTCTGTGTTTGTGTATTTCTGATATTATCCACAGACTTTATTTTTTTGAATGTTTTTTATCAGGGAAAATTTAATTTTGTGCTTCGAAACACTAATTGGTTCATCCTGGGAACACCAGCTCTACACATTCGTATTTTCTAGGGAGAAAGCTAGAGGAACTGCGGCAAAGAAACATGATATTTCTCTTTGTATAGATGACATTATATGCACTTGCCTAACGAAAAGACTTTGCTTTTCTCCAAAACCATTTGTACTGTGATTTTCTCAGCCCATTGCATACGAATTCCACACCAGTCCGTCTGGATATGACTGGATGAAATCAGAAATATCCCGTTGTATTTTGGGTAACTGAATCCGAAATATTGTGAAAGCCTCTGTATTTGTGTTTTCTGGATATTATCAATGGACTTCATTGTTTTGAATGTTTTTATTAGGGAACATTTCATTTTGTACCGTTGAAACACTAATTGGTTCATAATTGGGACACAAGCTCTACACATTCGTATTTTCTAGGGAGAAAGCTAGAGGAACTGCGACAAAAAAACATGACATTTCTGTTTGTATAGATGACATTTTATGCACTTGGCTAACGAAAAGACTTTGCTTTTCTCCAAAACAATTTTTACTGTGATTTTCTCGGTCCATTGCAGACGAATTCCACACCAGTTTACTAGATATGACTGGGTAAAACCGGAAATATCCGCTTTTGTTTTGGCAAACTCAATCCCAGATATTGCTACAGCCTCTGTTTTTGTGTTTTCTGGATATTATCAATGGACTTTATTGTTTTGAATGTTTTTTATCGGGGAACATTTTATTTTGAGGTTAGATACAGTAATTGGTTCCACATGGAGACACCAGCTCTATATATTCGTATTTTCTAAGTAGAAAGCTAGAGGAACTGCGGCAAACAAACATGATATGTCTGTTTGTATAGATGACATTTTATGCACTTACCTAACGAAAAGACTTTGCTTTTCTCCAAAACCATTTGTACTGTGATTTTCTCGTTCCATTGCATACGAATAACACTTTAGTTTGTCCGGATAAGACTGCATGAAACGGTAAATATAGGGTTCTCTTTTGGCTAACTCAATCCCAGATATTGCTACAGCCTCTGTGTGTGTATTCCTGATATTATCCACAGACTTTATTGTTTTGAATGTTTTTTATCAGGGAACATTTCATTTTGTACCATTGAAACACTAATTGGTTCATAATGGGGACACCAGTTCTACACATTCGTATTTTCTAGGGAGAAAGCTAGAGGAACTGCGGCAAACAAACATGATATTTCTGTTTGTCTAGATGAAATTTTATGCACTTGCCTAACGAAAGCCTTTGCTTTTCTCCAAAACCATTTGTACTGTGGTTTTCTCGGTCCATTGCATACGAATTCCACACCACTTTTTCCGGATATGACTGGATGAAACCAGAAATATCTGGTTGTGTTCTGGATAACTCAGTCACAGATATTGCTACAGGCTCTGTGTTTGTCTATTCCTGATATTATCCACAGACTTTATTTTTTTGAATGTTTTTTATCAGGGAACATTTAATTTTTAGGGTTGAAACACTAATTGTTTCCACATGGAGACACAAGCTCTACACATTCGTATTTTCTAGGAAGCAATCTAGAGGAACTGCAGCAAACAAACATGATATTTTTGTTTGTCTAGATGACATTTTATGCACTTGCCTAACAAAAAGACTTTGCTTTCTGCAAAATCATTTGCACTGTGATTTTCTCGGTCCATTGCATACGACTTCCACACCACTTTCTCCGGATATGACTGGATGAAACCAGAAATATCTGGTTGAGTTTTTGCTAACTCAATCCCAGATATTGCTACAGCCACTGTGTTTGTGTATTCCTGATATTATCCACGGACTTTATTGTTGTAAATGTTTTTTTATCAGGGAACATTTAATTTTGTGCTTGGAAACTCTAATTGGTTCCACATGGAGACACCAGCTCTACATGTTTTTATTTTCTAGGGAGAAAGCTAGAGGAACTGCAGCAAACAAACATGATATTTCTGTTTGTATAGATGACGTCTAGAGGAACTGCGGCAAACAAACATGATATTTCTGTTTGTATCGATGATATTTTATGCACTTGCCTAATGAAAAGACTTTGCTTTTTTGCACAACCATTTTTAATGTGATTTGATCGGTCCATTGCATATGAATTCCACACCACTTTGTCTGGATATGAATGGTTGAAACTGCAAATATCCGTTTTTTTTTCCTAACTCAATCCCAGATATTGCTACAGCCTCTGTGTTTGTGTATTCCTGATATTATCAATGGACTTTATTGTCTTGAATGTTTTTTATCAGGGAACATTTAATTTTTAGGGTTGAAACACTAATTGTTTCCACGCGGAGACACAAGCTCTACACATTCGTATTTTCTAGGAATCAAGCTACAGGAACTACAGCAAACAAACATGATATTTTTGTTTGTCTAGATGACATTTTATGCACTTGCCTAACGAAAAGACTTTGCTTTTCTCCAAAACCATTTGTACTGTGATTTTCTCGGTCCATTGCATTCGAATTCCACACCAATTTGTCCGGATATGACTGGATGAAACCAGAAATATCTGGTTGTGTTTTGGCTAACTGAATCCGAATTATTGTGAAAGACTCTGTGCTTTTATTTTCTGGATATTATCTATGGACTTTATTATTTTGAATGTTTTTTATTAGGGAACATTTAATTTTGTGCTGCGAAACACTAATTGTTTCCACATGGAGACACCAGCTCTACACATTCGTATTTTCCATGGAGAAAGCTAGAGGAACTGTGGCAAACAAACATGATATTTCTAATTGTATAGATGATATTTTATGCACTTGCCTAAGGAAAAGACTTTGCTTTTCTCCAAAACCATTTGTACTGTGATTTTCTCGGTCCATTGCATACGAATTACACACCAGTTTGTCCGGATATGACTGGATGAAATCAGAAATATCTGGTTTTGTTTTGGCTAATTCAATCCCAGATATTGCTACAGACTCTGTGTTTGTGTATTCCTGATATTATCGACAACTTTATTGTTTTGAATGCTTTTTATCTGCGAACATTTAATTTTGTACCATAGAAACTCTAATTGGTTCACAATGGGAACACCAACTCTACCCATTCGTATTTTCTGGGGAGAAAGCTAGAGGAACTGCTGCAAACAAACATGATATTTCTGTTTGTATAGATGACATTATATGCACTTACCTAACGAAAAGACTTTGTTTTTTCACCAAAACCATTTGTACTGTAATTTTCTCGGTCCATTGCATACGAATTCCACACAAGTTTGTCCGGATATGACTGCATGAAACGGTAAATATACGGTTCTGATTTGGCTAGTTCAATCCCAGATATTGCTACAGCCTCTGTGTTTGTGTTTTTTTTTTGGATATTATCGATGGACTATATTGTTTTGAATGTTTTTTATCGGGGAACATTTTATTTTGACCTTGGATACAGCAATTGGTTCCACATGGAGACACCAACTCTACATATTCGTAATTTCTAGGTAGAAAGCTATTGGAACTGCGGAAAACAAATATGATATTTCTGTTTGCATAGATGACATTTTATGCACTTGCCTAATGAAAAGTCTTTGCTTTTCTCCAAAACCAGTTGTACTGTGATTTTCTCGGTCCATTGCATACGAATTCCAGACCAGTTTGTCCGGATATGACTGGATGAAACCAGAAATATCCGGTTGTGTTTTGGCTAACTCAATCCGAAATATTGTGAATGCCTCTGTGTTTGTGTTTGCTGGATATTATCGATGGACTTTATTGTTTTGAATGTTTTATCAGGGAACATTTAAATTTGTGCTTGGAAACACTAATTGGTTCCACATGGAGACACCAGCTCTACACATTCGTATTTTCTAGGGAGAAAGATAGAGGAACTGTGGAAAACAAACGTGATATTTCTGTTTGTAATGATGATATTTTATGCACTTGCCTAACGAAAAGACTTTGCTTTTCTCCAAAACAATTTCCTCTGATTTTCTCAGCCCATTGCATACGAATTCCACACCACTTTGTCCAGATATGACTGGATGAAACTGGGAATATCCGGTTGTGTTTTGGCTAACTCAATCCCAGATATTGCTACAGCCTCTGTGTTTGTTTTTTTCTTGATATTATCGATGAACCTTATTTTTTTGAATATTTTTTATCGGGGAACATTTTCTTTTGAGCTTGGATACAGTAATTGGTTCCACATGGAGACACCAGCTCTACATATTCGTATTTTCTAGGGAGAAAGCTAGAGGAACTGGGACAAATGAACATGATATCTCTGTTTGTATAGATGACATTTTATGCACTTACCTAACGAAAAGACTTTGCTTTTCTCCAAAACCATTTTCCTCTGATTTTCTCAGTCCATGTCATACGAATTCCACACCAGTTTTTCCAGATGTGACTGGATGAAACCAGAAATATCAGGTTTTGTTTTGGCTAACCCAATCCCTGATATTGCTACAGCCTCTGTGTTTGTATTTTCTGGATATTATCAATGGACTTTATTGTTTTGAATGTTTTTTATCGGGGAACATTTTATTTTGAGCTTGGATACAGTAATTGGTTCCACATGGAGACACCAGGTATACACATTCTTATTTTCTAGGGAGAAAGCTATAGGAAGTGCAGTTAACAAACATGATATTTCTATTTGTATCGATGACATTTTATGCAGTTGCCTAACGAAAAGACTTTGCTTTTCTCCAAAACCATTTTTACTGTGATTTTCAAGGTCCATTGCGTACGAATTGCACATGACTTTGTCCGGATATGACTGGGTGAAACCAGAAATATCCGGTTGTGTTTTGGCTAACTCAAGCTGAAATATTGTGAAAGCCTCTGTGTTTGTGTTTTCTGGATATTATCAATGGACTTTACTGATTTGAATGTTTTTGATCGGGGGGCATTTTATTTTGACTTTGGATACAGTAATGGGTTCCACATGGAGACACCAGCTCTACACATTCATATTTTCCATGGAGAAAGCTAGAGGAACTGCTGCAAACAAACATGATATTTCTGTTTGTATAGATGACATTATATGCACTTACCTAACGGAAAGAGTTTGTTTTTCGCCAAAACCATTTGTACTGTGATTTTCTCTTTCCATTGCATACGATTTCCACACCACTTTGTCCGGATATAACTGGATGGAAACGGAAATATCCACTTTTGTTTTGGCTAATTAAATCCCAGATATTGCTACAGCCTTTGTGTTTGTGTTATCTGGATATTATCAATGGACTTCATTTTTTGAATGTTTTTTATCGGGGAACATTTTATTTTGACCTTGGATACAGTAATTGGTTCCACATGGAGACACCAGCTCTACATATTAGTATTTTCTAGGTAGAAAGCTATTGGACTGCGGAAAACAAATATGATATTTCTGTTTGCATAGATGACATTTTATGCACTTGCCTAATGAAAAGACTGCTTTTCTCCAAAAGCATTTTTACTGTGATTTTCTCAGTCCATGGCATACGAATTCCATACCAGTTTGTCCGGATATGACTGGATGAAACCAGAAACATCCGGTTGTGTTTTGGCTAACTCAATCCGAAATATTGTGAAAACCTCTGTGTTTGTGTTTTCTGGATATTATCGATGGACTTTATTGTTTTGAATGTTTTAATCAGGGAATATTTTATTTTGAACTTGCAAAAACTAATTGGTTCATCATGGAGACACCAGCTCTACACATTCGTTATTTTTTACGGAGAAAGCTAGAGGAACTGCGGCAAACAAATGTGATATTTCTGTTTGTATCGATGACATTTTTTGCACTTGCATAACGAAAAGACTTTGCTAATCACCAAAACCACTTTTACTGTGATATTCTCGGTCCATTGCATACGAATTCCACACCACTTTGTCCGGATATGACTGGATGAAACCGAAAATATCCGGTTGTGTTTCGGCTAACTCAATACGAAATATTGCTACAGCCTCTGTGTTTGTGTATTTCTGATATTATCCACAGACTTTATTTTTTTGAATGTTTTTTATCAGGGAAAATTTAATTTTGTGCTTCGAAACACTAATTGGTTCATCCTGGGAACACCAGCTCTACACATTCGTATTTTCTAGGGAGAAAGCTAGAGGAACTGCGGCAAAGAAACATGATATTTCTCTTTGTATAGATGACATTATATGCACTTGCCTAACGAAAAGACTTTGCTTTTCTCCAAAACCATTTGTACTGTGATTTTCTCCGTCCATTGCATACCAATTCCACACCACTTTGTCCGGATATGACTGGATGATACCGGAAATATCTGCTTTTGTTTTGGCTAACTCAATCCCAGATATTGCTACAGCCTCTGTGTTTGTTTTTTCTGGATATTATCAATGGACTTTATTGTTTTGAATGCTTTTTATCGGGGAACATTTTATTTTGAGGTTAGATACAGTAATTGGTTCCACATGGAGACACCGGCTCTATATATTCGTATTTTCTAAGTAGAAAGCTAGAGGAACTGCGGCAAACAAACATGATTTTCTGTATGTATAGATGACATTTTATGCAGTTGTTTAAGGAAAAGTCTTTGCTTTTCTCCAAAACCATTTGTACTGTGATTTTCTCGGTCCATTCACACGATTTTCAAACGACTTTGTGTGGATAGAACTGGATGAAAACAGAACTATCCGGTTGTGTTTTGGCTGACTCAATCCAAAATATTGTGAAAGCCTCTGTGTTTGTGTTTTCTGGATATTATCAATGGACTTTATTGATTTGAATGTTTTTGATCGGGGGACATTTTATTTTGACTTTGGATACAGTAATTGGTTCCACATGGAGACACCAGCTCTACACATTCATATTTTCCATGGAGAAAGCGAGAGGAACTGTGGCAAACAAACATGATATTTCTGTTTGTATAGATGACATTTTATGCACTTGCCTAATGAAAAGACTGCTTTTCTCCAAAAGCATTTTTACTCTGATTTTCTCAGTCCAACGCATACGAATTCCAGACCAGTTTTTCCGGATATGACTGGATGAAACCAGAAATATCCGGTTGTGTATTGCCTAACTCAATCCGAAATATTATGAAAACCTCTGTGTTTGTGTTTTCTGGATATTATCGATGGACTTTATTGTTTTGAATGTTTTTATCAGGGAACATTTTATTTTGAGCTTGGAAACACTAATTGGTTCATCATGGGGTAACAGCTCTGCACATTCCTATTTTCTAGGGAGAAAGCTAGAGGAACTGCGGCAAACAAACATGATATTTCTGTTTGTATCGATGACATTATATGCACTTGCCTAACGAAAAGACTTTGCTTTTCTCCAAAACCATTTTCCTCTGATTTTCTCAGCCCATTGCATACGAATTCCACACCACTTTGTCCGGATATGACTGGATGAAACCAGAAATATCCGGTTTTGTTTTGGCTAACTCAATGCTAAATATTGTGAAAGTTTCTGTGTTTGTGTTTTCTGGATATTATCGATTTACGTTATTGTTTTGAATGTTTGTATCAGGGAATTTTTAATTTTGTATAGTAGAAACACTAATTGGTTCATCATGTGGACACCAGCTCTACACATTCGTATTTCTATGGAGAAAGCTAGAGGAACTGTTGCAAACAAACATGATATTTCTGTTTGTATAGATGACATTATATGCACTTACCTAACGAAAAGACGTTGCTTTACACCAAAACCATTAGTTCTGTGATTTTCTCTTTGCATTGCATATGAATTCCGAACCACTTTGTCCGGATATGACTGGATGAAAACGGAAATATCCGCTTTTGTTTTGGCTAATTCAATCCCAGATATTGCTACAGCCTCTGTGTTTGTGTTTTCTGGATATTATCGATGGACTTTAATGATTTGAATGTTTTTTATCGGGGAACATTTTATTTTGACCTTGGATACAGTAATTGGTTCCACATGGAGACACCAGCTCTACATATTCGTATTTTCTAGGGAGAAAGCTATTGGAACTGCGGAAAACAAATATGATATTTCTGTCTCTATAGATGACATTTTATGCACTTGCCTAATGAAAAGACTTTGCTTTTCTCCAAAACGATTTGTACTCTGATTTTTTCGGTCCATTGCATATGAATTCCAGACCAGTTTGTCCGGATATGACTGGATGAAACCAGAAATATCCGGTTTTGTTTTGGCTAACTCAATCCCAGATATTGCTACAGCCTCTGTGTTTGTGTTTTCCGGATATTATCCATGGACTTTATTGTTTTGAATGTTTTTATCAGGGAACATTTAAATTTGTGTTCGGAAACACTAATTGGATCCACATGGAGACACCAGCTCTACATATTCGTATTTTCTAGGGAGAAAGCTAGAGGAACTGCGGCAAACAAACATGATATTTCTGTTTGTATCAATGACATTTGATGCACTTGCCTAACGAAAAGACTTTGCTTTTCCCCAACACCATGTTTCCTGTGATTTCTCAGTCCATTGCATACGAATTCCACACCACTTTGTCCGGATATGACTGGATGAAACCGGAAATATCCGGTTGTGTTTTGGCTAACTCAATCCGAAATATTGTGAAAGCCTCTGTGTTTGTGTTTTCTGGATATTATCGATGGACTTGATTGTTTTGAATGTTTTTATCAGGGAACATTTAAATTTGTGCTTGAAGCACTAATTGGTTGCACATGGAGACACCAGCTCTACACATTCGTATTTCTATGGAGAAATCTAGATGAACTGCGGCAAACAAACGTGGTATTTCTGTTTGTATTGATGACATTTTATGCACTTGCCTAACGAAAATACTTTGCTTTTCTCCAAAACCATGTTCCTCTGATTTTCTCAGCCCATTGCGTATGAATTCCACACCACTTTGTCCGAATATGACTCGATGAAACCGGAAATATCCAGTTGTGTTTAGGCTAACTCAATCCGAAATATGGCTACAGTGTCTGTGTTTGTGTTTTCTGGATATTATCAATGAACCTTATGTTTTTGAATATTTTTTATCGGGGAACATTTTGTTTTGAGCTTGGATACAGTAATTGGTTCCACATGGAGACACCAGCTCTACATATTCGTATTTTCTAGGTAGAAAGCCAAAGGAACTGCGGCAAACAAACATGACATTTCTGTTTGTACAGATGACATTTTATGCACTTCCCTAACGAAAAGACTTTGCTTTTCTCCAAAACCATTTGTACTCAGATTTTCTCAGTCCATGGCATATGAATGCCACACCAGTTTTTCTGGATATGACTGGATGAAACCGGAAATATCCGGTTGTGTTTTGGCTAACTCAATCCCAGATATTGCTACAGCCTCTGTGTTTGTTTTTTCTGGATATTATCAATGGACTTTATTGTTTTGAATGTTTTTTATAGGGTAACATTTTATTTTGAGCTTGAAAACACTAATTGGTTCATCATGGAGACACCAGCTCTACACATTCGTATTTTCTACGCAGAAAGCTAGAGGAACTGCAGCAAAGAAACTTGGTATTTCTGTTTGTATCGATGACATTTTATGCACTTTCCTAACGAAAAGACTTTGCTTTTCTCCAAAATAATTTTTACTATGATTTTCTCGGTCCATTGCATACGAATTCCACACCACTTTGTCCGGATATGACTGGATGAAACCAGAAATATCCTGTTGTGTTTTGGCTAACTCAATCCGAAATATTGTGAAAGCCTCTGTGTTTGTGTTTTCTGGATATTATCAATGGACTTTACTGATTTGAATGTTTTTGATCGGGGGACATTTTATTTTGACTTTGGATACAGTAATTGGTTCCACATGGTGACACCAGCTCTATTCATTCACATTTTCCATGGAGAAAGCTAGAGGAACTGTGGCAAACAAACATGATATTTCTGTTTGTATAGATGACATTTTATGCACTTGCCTAATGAAAAGACTGCTTTTCTCCAAAAGCATTTTTACTCTGATTTTCTCAATCCAAGGCATACGAATTCCACACCAGTTTGTCCAGATATGACTGGATGTAACCAGACATATCAGGTTGTGTATTGCCTAAATCAATCCGAAATATTGTGAAAAACTCTGTGTTTGTGTTTTCTGGATAGTATCGATGGACTTTATTGTTTTGAATGTTTTTATCAGGGAACATTTTATTTTGAGCTTGGAAACACTAATTGATTCATCATGGGGTCACCAGCTCTACACATTCGTATTTTCTAGGGAGAAAGCTAGAGGAACTGCGGCAAACAAACATGATATTTCTGTTTGTATAGATGACATTTTATGCACTTGCCTAATAAAAAGACTGCTTTTCTCCAAAACCATTTTTACTTGTATTTTCTGAGTCTATGCCATACGAATTCCACACCATTTTGTCGGGATATGACAGGATGAAACCAGAAATATCCAGTTGTTTTTTGGCTAACTCAATCCGAAATATTGTGAAAAACTCTGTGTTTGTGTTTTCTGGATATTATCAATGGACATTATTGTTTTGAATGTTTTTATCAGGGAACATTATATTTTGAGCTTGGAAACACTGATTGGTTCATCAAGGTGACACCAGCTCTACACATTCTTATTTCTAGGGAGAAAGCTAGAGGAACTCCGACAATCAAACATGATGTTTCTGTATGTATAGATGACATTTTATGCACTTGCCTAATGAAAAGACTGCTTTTCTCCAAAACCATTTGTACTGTGATTTTCTCAGCCCATGGCATATGAATTCCACACCAGTTTGTCCGGATATGACTTGATGAAACCAGAATTATCCAGTTGTGTTTTGGCTAAGTCGATCCCAGATATTGCTACAACCTCTGTATTTGTGTTTTCTGGATATTATCGATGGACTTTATTGTTTTGAATATTTTTATCAGGGAACATTTAATTTTGTACCGTAGAAACACTAATTAGTTCATAATGTGGACACCAGCTCTACACATTCATATTTCTTTGGAGAAATCTAGAGGAACTGCGGGAAACAAACATCATATTTCTGTTTGTATAGATGACAATTTATGCACTTGCCTAACGAAAAGACGTTGCTTTTCTCCAAAACCATTTTTACTCTGATTTTCTCAGTACATGGCATACGAATTCCACACCACTTTGTCCAGATATGACTGGACGAAACCGGAAATAACCTCTTTTGTTTCCTAACTCAATCCCAGATATTGCTACAGCCTCTGTGTTTGTGTTTCTGGATATTATCGATGGATTTTATTGTTTTGAATGTTTTATCTGGGGACATTTTATTTTGACCTTGGATACAGTAATGTTTCCACATGGAGACACCAGCTCCAAATATTCGTATTTTCTAGGGAGAAAGCTAGAAGACCTGCTCCAAACAAACATGATATTTCTGATTGTATAGATGACATTTTATGCACTTGCCAAACGAAAAGACTGCTCTTCTCCATAACAATTTTTACTCTGATTTTCTCACTCCATTGCATAAGAATTCCACACCAGTTTTTCCGGATATGACTGGATGAAACCAGAAATATCCGGTTTTGTTTTTGCTAACTCAATCCGAAATATTGTGAAAGCCTCTGTGTTTGTGTTTTCTGGATATTATCGACGGACATTGTTGTTTTCATTATTTTTATTAGGGAACATTTTATATTGATCTTGGAAACACTAATTGGTTCATCATGGGGACACCAGCTCTAAACATTCGTATTTTTAGGGAAAAAGCTAGATGAACTGCAGAAACAAACATGATATTTCTGTTTGTATAGATGACATTTTATGCACTTGCCTAACGAAAAGAGTTTCCTTTTCTCATAACCAATTTACTTTGATTTTCTCAGTCCATGGCATACGAATTCCACACCAGTTTGTCTGGATATGACTGTATGCAACCAGAAATATCCGGTTTTGTTTTGGCTAACTCAATGCTAAATATTGTGAATGTTTCTGTGTTTGTGTTTTCTGGATGTTATCGATAAACGTTATTTTTTTGAATGTTTTATCAGAGAACATTTAATTTTGTGCCGTAGAAACACTAATTGGTGCATCAGGGGGACACCAGTTCTACACATTCCTATTTACTAGGGAGAATGCAAGAGGAACTTCGGCAAACAAACATGATATTTCTGTTTTATAGATGACATTTTATGCACTTGCCTAAATAAAAGACATTGCTTTTCTCCAAACCATTTTTACTGTGATTTTCTCGGTCCATTGCATACGAATTCCACACCAGTTTGTCCGGAAATGACTGGATAAAACCGGAAATATCCGGTTTTGTTTTGGCTACCTCAATCCCAGATATTGCTACAGACTCTGTGCTGTTGTTTTCTGGATATTATCGATCGACTTTATTTTTTGAATGTTTCTGCATTCCTGATATTATACACAGACGTTATTGTTTCGAATGTTTTTTATCAGGGAACATTTAATTTTGTACCATTGAAACACTTATTGTTTCCACATGGAGACACCAGCTCTACACTTTCGTATTTTCTAGGGAGAAAGCTCAAGGAACTGCGAAAAACAAACATGATATTTCTGTTTGTATAGATGACATTTTATGCACTTGCCTAACGAAAAGACTTTGCTTTTCTCCAATCCTTTTTTACTGTGATTTTCTCGGTCCATTGCATACGAATTCCAAAACACTTTGTCCGGATATGACTGGATGAAACCGGAAATATCCGGTTGTGTTTTGGCTAACTCAATGCGAAATACTGTGAAAGACTGTGTGTTTGTGTTTTCTGGATATTATCGATGGACTTTATTGTTTTGAGTGTTTTTATCAGGGAACATTTAATTTTGTACCGTAGAAACACTAATTGGTTCATCATGGGGACACCAGCTCTACACATTCGTATTTTCTAAGGAGAAATCTAGAGGAACTGTGAGAAACAAACATGATATTTCTGTTTGTATAGATGGGATTTTATGCAGTTGCCTAACGAAATGTCTTTGCTTTTCTCCAAGCCATTTTTACAGTGATTTTCTCAGTCCATTGCATACGAATTCCACAGTAGTTTTTCCGGATATGACTGGATGAAACCGGAAATATCCAGTTGTTTTTTGGCTAACTCAATCCTCAATATTGCTACAGCCTCTGTATTTGTATTTTAAGGATATTATCGATGGACTTTATTGTTTTGAATGTTTTTATCAGGGAACATTTAATTTTCTACCGTAGAAACACTAATTGGATCATCATGGGGACACCAGCTCTACACATTTGTATTTTCTAGGGAGAAAGCTAGAGGAACTGCGACAAACAAACATGATATTTCTGTTTGTATAGACGAAATTTTATGCACTTTCCAAATGAAAATACTTGCTTTTCTCGAAAACCATTTTTACTGTGATTTTCTCGGTCCATTGCATACGAATTCCATACCACTTTGTACGGATATGACTGGATGAAACTGGAAATATCTGGTTGTGTTTTGGCTACTCAATCCCAGATATTGCTACAGCCTCCGTATTTGTGTTTTCCGGATATTATCCATGGACTTTATTGTTTTGAATGTTTTTTTTTTCAAGGAACATTTAATTTTGTGCTTGAAATCTCTAATTCGTTCCACATGGAGACATCAGGCATACACATTCGTTTTTTCTACAGAAAAGCTAGAGGAACTGCAGGAAACAAACATGATATTTCTGTTTGTATCGATGACATTTTATGCACTTGCCTAACGAAAAGACTTTGCTTTTCTCCAAAACCAATTTTACTATGATTTTCTCGGTCCATTGCATATGAATTCCACACCACTTTGTCCGGATGTGACTGGATGAAACCAGAAATATCCCGTTGTGTTTTGTCTAACTCAATCCGAAATATTGTGAAAGCCTCTGTGTTTGTGTTTTCTGGATATTATCAATGGACTTTACTGATTTGAATGTTTTTGATCGGGGGACATTTTATTTTGACTTTGGATACAGTAATTGGTTCATCTTGGGGACACCAGCTCTACACATTCATATTTTCCATGGAGAAAGCTAGAGGAACTGTGGCAAACAAACATGATATTTCTGTTTGTATAGATGATATTTTATGCACTTGCCTAATGAAAAGACTGCTTTTCTCCAAAAGCATTTTTACTCTGATTTTCTCAGTCCAAGCCATACGAATTCCACACCAGTTTGTCTAGATATGACTGGATGAAACCGGAAATATCCGGTTGTGTTTTGGCTAATTCAATCCCAGATATTGTTGCTGTCTCTGTGTTTTTGTATTCCTGATATTATCCACAGACTTTATTGTTTTGAAGTTTTTTTATCCGGGTACATTTAATTTTATAATTGGAAATACTAATTGTTTCCCAATGGAGACACCAGCTCTACACATTCGTATTTCCATGGAGAAAGCTAGAGGAACTAGGGCAAACAAACATGATATTTCTGTTCCTATAGATGACATTTTAAACACTTGCCTAATGAAGAGACTTTGCTTTTCTCCAAAACCATTTTTCTGTGATTTCTCAGTCCACTGCATAGGAATTCCACACCAGTTTGTCCGGATAAGACTGGATGAAACCAGAAATATCCGTTTTGTTTTGGCTAACTCAATCCCAGATATTGCTACAGCCTCTGTGTTTGTGTTTTCTGGATATTATACACAGACTTTATTGTTTGGAATGCTTTTATCGGGGAACATTTTATTTTGTCCTTGGATACAGTAATTGTTTCCACATGTAGACACAAGTCTACATATTCGTATTTTCTAGGGAGACAGCTAGAGGAACTGCTGCAAACAAACATGATATTTCTGTTTGTATAGATGACATTATATGCACTTACGTAACGAAAAGATTTTGTTTTTCACCAAAATCATTTGTACTGTGATTTTCCCTTTCCATTGCATACGAATTCCACACCACTTTCTCCGGATATGACTGGATGAAAACGGAAATATCCGATTTTGTTTTGGCTAATTCAATCCCAGATATTGCTACAGCCTCTGTGTTTGTGTTTTCTGGATATTATCAATGGACTTTATTTTTTTGAATGTTTTTGATCTGGAAACATTTTATTTTGACCTTGGATACAGTAATTGGTTCCACATGGAGACACCAGCTCTACATATTCGTATTTTCTAGGGAGAAAGCTATTCTAACTGCAGAAAACAAATATGATATTTCTATTTCTATAGATGATATTTTATGCACTTGCCTAATGAAACGACTGCTTTTCTCCAACAGCATTTTTACTGTTATTTTCTCGGTCAATTGCATACGAATTCCAGACCAGTTTTTCCGAATATGACTGGATGAAACTGGAAATATCCTGTTTGTTTTGGCTAACTCAATCCCAGATATTGCTAGAGCCTCTGTGTTTGTGTTTTCCAGATATTATCCATGGACTTTATTGTTTTGAATGTTTTTATCCGGGAACATTTAAATTTGTGTTTGGAAACACTAATTGGTTCCACATGGAGACACCAGCTCTACACATTCCTATTTTCTAGGGAGAAACCTAGAGGAACTGCGGCAAACATGATATTTCTGTTTGTATAGATGACATTTTATGCACTTGCCTAACGAAAATACTTTGCTTTTCTCAAAAATCATTTTTACTCTGATTTTCTCAGTCAATGGCATACGAATTCCACACCAGTTTTTCCGGATATGACTGGATGAAACCGGAAATTTCCGGTTTTGTTTTGGCTAACTCAATCCCAGATATTGCTACAGCCTCTGTGTTTGTGTTTTCTGGATATTATCAATGGACTTTATTGTTTTGAATGTTTTTTATCGAAGAACATTTTATTTTGAGTTTGGATACTGTAATTGGTTCCACATGGAGACACCAGGTATACACATTCTTATTTTCTCAGGAGAAAGCTAGAGGAACTGCAGTAAACAAACCTGATATTTCTGTTTGAATCGATGACATTTTATGCACTTGCCTAACGAAAAGACTTTGCTTGGCTCCAAAACCATTTGTACTGTGATTTTCTCAGTCCATTGCATATGAATTCCACACCACTTTGTCCGGATGTGACTGGATGAAACCAGAAATATACCGTTGTGTTTTGGCTAACTCAATCCGAAATATTGTGAAAGCCTCTGTGTTTGTGTTTTCTGGATATTATCAATGGACTTTACTGATTTGAATATTTTTGATCGGGGGCCATTTTATTTTGACTTTGGATACAGTAATTGGTTCTGCATGGAGACACCAGCTCTACACATTCATATTTTCCATGGAGAAAGCTAGAGGAACTGTGGCAAACAAACATGATATTTCTGTTTGTATAGATGACATTTTATGCGCTTGCCTAACAAAAAGACTTTGCTTTTCTCCAAAAGCATTTTTACTCTGATTTTCTCAGTCGAAGGCATACGAATTCCACACCAGTTTTTCCAGATATTACTGGATGAAACCAGAAATATCCATTTGTGTATTGCCTAACTCAATCTGAAATATTGTGAAAACCTCTGTGTTTGTGTTTTCTGGATATTATCCAAAGACTTTATTGTTTTGAATGTTTTTCTCAGGGAACATTTTATTTTGAGCTTGGAAACACTAATTGGTTCATCATGGGGTCACCAGCTCTACACATTCGTATTTTCTAGGGAGAAAGCTAGAGGAACTACGGCAAAGAAACATGATATTTCTGTTTCTATAGATGACATTTTAAACACTTGCCTAACGAAAAGATTTTGCTTTTCTCCAAAATCATTTTTCTGTGATTTCTCGGTCCACTGCATAGGATTTCCACACCAGTTTTTCAAGATAAGACTGGATGAAACCAGAAATATCCGGTTTTGTTTTGGCTAACTCAATCCCTGATATTGCTACAGCCTCTGTGTTTGTGTTTTCTGGATATTATCCACAGACTTTATTGTTTTGAATGCTTTTATCGAGAACATTTTATTTTGTCCTTGGATACAGTAATTGGTTCCACATGGAGACACCAGTCTACATATTCGTATTTTCTGGGGAGAAAGCTAGAGGAACTTCTGCAAACAAACATGATATTTCTGTTTATATAGATTACATTTTATGCACTTGCCTAACGAAAAGACTTTGCTTTTCTCCAAAACCATTTTCCTCTTATTTTCTCAGCCCATTTCATACGAATTCCACACCAGTTTGTCCGGATATGACTGGATGAAACCGGAAATATCCGGTTTTGATTTGGCTAACTCAATCCGAAATATGGCTACAGCCTCTGTGTTTGTGTTTTCTGGATATTATCGATGCACCTTATTTTTTTGAATATTTTTTATCGGGGAACATTTTGTTTTGAGCTTGGATACAGTAATTGGTTGCACAGGGAGACACCAGCTCTACACATTCGTATTTTCTAGGGAGAAAGCTAGAGGAACTGCGGCAAACATGATATTTCTGTTTGTATAGATGACATTTTATGCACTTGCCTAACGAAAAGACTTTGCTTTTATCCAAAAGCATTTGTACTCTGATTTTCTCAGTCCAGGCCATATGAATTCGACACCAGTTTTTCCGGATATGACTGGATGAAACCGGAAATTTCTGGTTTTGTTTTGGCTAACTCAATCCCAGATATTGCTACAGCCTCTGTGTTTGTGTTTTCTGGATATTATCAATGGACTTTACTGTTTGAATGTTTTTTATCGGGGAACATTTTATTTTGAGCTTAGATTCAGTAATTGTTTCCACATGGAGACACCAGGTATACACATTCTTATTTTCTCGGGAGAAAGCTAGAGGAACTGCAGTAAACAAACCTGATAATTCTGTTTGTATCGATGACATTTTATGCACTTGCCTAACGAAAAGACTTTGCTTTTCTCCAAAACCGTTTTTACTGTGATTTTCTTGGTCCAATGCATACGAATTCCACACCACTTTGTCCGGATGTGACTGGATGAAACCAGAAATATCCAGTTGTGTTTTGGCTAACTCAATCCAAAATATTGTGAAAGCCTCTGTGTTTGTGTTTTCTGGATATTATTAATGGACTTTACGGATTTGAATGTTTTTGATCGGGGGACATTTTATTTTGACTTTGGATGCAATAATTGGTTCTGCATGGAGACACCAGCTCTACACATTCATATTTTCCATGGAGAAAGCTAGAGGAACTGTGGCAAACAAACATGATATTTCTGTTTCTATAGATGACATTTTATGCACTTGCCTAATGAAAAGATTGCTTTTCTCCAAAAGCATTTTTACTCTGATTTTCTCAGTCCAAGGCATACAAATTCCACGCCAGTTTTTCCAAATATGACTGGATGAAACCAGAAATATCTGGTTGTGTATTGCCTAACTCAATCCGAAATATTGTGAAAACATCTGTGTTTGTGTTTTCTGGATATTATGGAAGGACTTTATTGTTTTGAATGTTTTTATCAGGGAACATTTAATTTTGTACCGTAGAAACACTAATTGGTTCATCATGGGGTCACAAGCTCTACACATTCGTATTTTCTAGGGAGAAAGCTAGAGGAACTTCGGCAAACAAACATGATATTTCTGTTTGTATAGATGACATTGTATGCACTTGCCTAACGAAAAGACTTTGCTTTTCTCCAACCCATTTTAACTTTTATTTTCTCGGTGCATTGCATCTGAATTCCACACCAGTTTACTGGATATGACTAGATGAAAGCGGAAATATCCGTTTTTATTTTGGCTAACTCAATCCAAAATATTGCAACAGCCTCTGTGTTTGTGTTGTTTTCAGGATATTATCGATGGACATTATTTTTTTGAATGTTTTTAGCAGGGGACATTTAATTGTGTACCTTAGAAACACTAATTGGTTCCACATGGAGACACCAGCTCTACACATTCATATTTTCTAGGGAGAAAGCTAGAGGAACTGTGGCCAACAAACATGATATTTCTGTTTGTATAGATGACATCTAGAGGTTCTGCGGCAAACAAACATGATATTTCTGTTTGTATAGATGACATTTGATGCACTTGCGTAACGAAAAAACTTTGCTTATCTCCAAAACCATTTTTACTCCGCTTTTCTCGGTACACTGAAAACGAATTCCACACCAGTTTGTCCGGATATGACTGGATAAAACCGGAAATATCTCGTTGTGTTTTGGCTACCCAAAATATTGTTAAAGCCTCTGTGTTTGTGAATTCTTCATATTATCCACAGACTTTTTGTTTTGAATGTTTTTATCAGGGAGCATTTAATTTTGTACCGTTGAAACACTAATTGGTTCATCATGGGGACACCAGCTCTACACATTCGTATGTTCTAGGGAGAAAGCTAGAGGAACAGCGGCAAACAAACATGATATTTCTGTTTGTATAGATGACATTTTATGCAGTTGCCTAACGAAAAGACTTTGCTTTTCTCCAAAACCATTTTTACTGTGATTTTCTCAGTCCATTGCATATGAATATCACACCACTTTGTTTGGATATGATTGGATTGAAAGGGCTAACTGAGGGACAAAATGGAGGAACTAAGGCTAACCGCATTTTTCTTGCTTCTGTACGAGTTGGCTAAGCTTGCATGCGATATCTTTAAAATAAGAAAGGACCGAAACTCCCCAACCCTCATCCTGTTGTGACATACCAAGGTTTTACTGCCATCCTCGTCCTTGCTTGCTTAAGCTGATTAGGAAAGAAGAAAAACCGCAAAGCACAGACAGCCCGTACTACCCCTGCCCTGCTTGCTTTAGCTGATAAGAAGAAACTGCCTCCATTCCAAGCCCCTTACCTAGTAACCATTAACATATCCAATAAAATTGTAACACAACTTTTATCTTGCCATATAGGATTGTAACATAACTAAGTATGCTAATGCTGTGGTTTTAAGCTTTAAATACCCTGTGAAGCTGGTGTTCGGGGCCGTTCTCTTCGCACCGCACTAGAGGGTGCTACTGAGACGGTCCATTTGCAAATGAAATAAACTTCCTCTTGCTATTGCATCGGTTGGAGTGGAGTCCGTGTTTCTGGGGTCCGGTCTGTGGGACACCTGCTTCGTGGGTCCTACATCTTGGGGGCTCATCCGGGATTTGAGACCCCAGACCCACACTCCGTCCTCCAATCGGAGGTAAGTACCTTCTTTCAAATTTTGTAGTCTTGTTGATTGTTTGTGTGTTTGTGTGGGCGCCCAAATCGAGAAGAGGTGAAGAGCCAGTAGTAGGAAGGGACAGACGTGTCCAAGACCCCTGGCTCAAGCCCTGGAGTACGCTCCAGCGGTGTTCTGGGAAGAAGGGGAGGACTTCGTCTCCCTCCTTACCCGGGAGAAGCTGGCGAGGCAGCCTCTCCCATCTGGAGTTTTGGTTTCAGTTTTGTCTCATTCCATTGTTGCGTGCAGTGTGTTTGTGTGTCTTGTGATTGTTTTCTGTGTTATAATCTACTTGCCTTTTCCGTTAACATGGGACTAGGACTAACTACACCCTTTAAGCCTTACTTTAGGCCACTGAAAAGAAGTTCAAAACTGCATGCACAATCAGTCGATCGACGTCAAAAGTAAAAAGTGGGTGACTTTCTGTTCCTCGGAATGGTCAACCTTTGAGGTCAGCTGGCCTGGCCGAGGGACAGGAACTTTAATGCTGATATTATCCCACAGGTCAAGGCATGAGTCTTTCAACCAGAACCCCACAGACACCCTGACCAGGTTCCCTATATTACCGTGTGGGAAGACCTGATCCAAGACCCTCCCCTAATAAAGGCTATAAAGACTCCATTACAGATGCAGGAAATAGAGTTAAAAAAGGTGAGCCATAGAACAGTTCATTGATGCCATAGGAATAGTCAGTCCTTGGTTCGCAGAAGGAGTCGTGGATGAGCAACATTAAAATGTATTCAAAAAAGATTTAAATGTGCATTTAAAGAAACAAAACAAGCCGTGACAAAGGCTGGAAAAACTTTATTGCAGATGTAGAGGATAGGGTTAAAGAAACAAACCGTAGAGCAATTTATCAGCGCTGTTAAAAAAATTTGTCCTTGGTTTGCTGAAGAGGGTGTTGTAAATAAGCAATGCTGGGTGCAAAAAAATATAAATCAGTGTACACTGGACAGCCCTCACCCTGTATTTAAATATTTTACTTAAAGTAAATGTTACCTGTTGTAAAATTAATATTACTATGTAAAATGAGAAATTGTGGTAACAAAGTGTCCGGACTACCCATTCTATTTTTGTATTATGTGTTAACTCTACCCTATTATTAATAGGAATGCTTGAACAGATTATGCTTGGTTTGCTTTACAAAAAATTGTAAATCAAAATATGCTGCAAATAGTTAAGATTGCACAAACCTACAAGAATGTAACAATTACAGATAGTAAGAGGCTACTATCATTATGGCTAAATGGTTACCCACCGTGTTCCATCCGCTAAAAAATTTGTTGTCTTATCAAAAAGAGATGTTACAAATATTTAATGAAACCCGAATCACTAATTTCAGAGTAATGCAAAATGTTAGCGCATTTGTTAATTGGACTGTGTGCGCCTCAACATGTCTGTTTAACAAGTAACAATGCCTCAGATCTCCATGCCATGGGATTGTCTAGCCAGTTCTTAGGCTATCTGCAGCAGCTTGAGTTGTTGTATTGAAATGGTACTGTTTTTTTATGTCCATGACATGGGTGCCCAAGAAGCTAATTCCCCCTCAGATATGTTTCAATTTATCCTTAAAATGCCTTAAATATTATTGTGTTTGCTAAATGTATACTTGTATAAAAATTTGTATTGCATTCTTATAATTTGTTAATTATGTCCACCTCTCAATGCAACCCTAGGGCCAAATGTAAGGACAGATTTTTGGGATGGAGAGGCTTGTATCTAGGTTCAGCTCTGGTAGACAAGTAACTTTGCTGCCGGATGACCTTCTCCTGCTCCTTGGGAGCCTGGCCAGTTCCCGGGGAGGAGGATAAAGGAATGTTTCTGATACACAGGTGGGCATGCTTCGTGTCTTGGCTCTCTGGCCAAGATCCGGGATGGGACACACTGCTTGCCTAAAATCTTGGCAATGAGCCACCCTTGTCCTTGGGGCTTTAAGAGGGAGCCAGAGCAAGCCTCTGCTGCTGCTGTTCCATCCCAGGGGAACACACAGTCAAGCTAAATGTTAAACATGCCTGTAATGATTACTGATAATGTCTGATTCTCAGTATGGATCCTTTTCCGGTGCTTTGTAATGATTGCCTAGTGATGCCCACAGTACTATAAATTCTGCTAAACATAAGTACAATGTAAACATGGATCGATTGGCTACTATGGCTGAGGTGTTCTGTAACAGTCCCTTTGATAAGGGATTAACAAAATGGATTCACTTAAAAACAGGACATTCAGGACCTGCCGCTCTACAGGGACATGTACAAAAATTGTCCAAAAGTCAACAATCAAAATAAGGCTCCTCCTGGGATTTTCCCCCGGTGCTAAAGGGAAAGGCATTGGGCCAATTAATGTCACCCTAAAACTGATTAAAAAAAAAGGTAATTCACTAAAAAACAGAGTTCGGGAAAACTGGAAGCGGGACCAGCCTCAGGCCCTCCCTACAGGGATCAGTGGACTCTCTTGCTATAATATCATTATAGCAATGGAGCCATGTTTGTTGCAACATTCTGTTAATCTATGCTCCTTTACTGTCTTTCCTCTAAATAATTTTAGTGTGCACTACAAGGCTTGCAGCGTATTTCTTACAGATTAAACTAAAAGTAACTAAGTCTGTGCACAGCAGACAGCAGAAAAATAATTTGCTGTCACAAATTGGCAAAGTTGTCAGGATCTGCAAGTATACAAAGCAATGCCTTTCTTTAAAAAGAAAACTAAATTTGCATATGTAGCCTGTGATGCTCCTGGCTGGAAAGACACTCAGTTGGCCTCTTTGGCAAAAAATGGGCTCTCTGCTCAGGATTAAGTAAAAATTAAAATGACAAGTTACGGAGTGCACAGCCTCCACAAGTTATTGAGGTTTGCAATCAGTGCCAGTAAAAAAGGGAAACAAACTATAGGCTTTGGGGGAGGTGAGGATGGATTTTGTTATCTGCATACTGATGCTTGTGTAGGCAATCTTTAAAAAGGGGTACAAAATAAATATAAATTAAAAAATGCTGCCCTTTGGAGTCAAACCGCTAGGTGGTAATAAAAAATTATCTAATTTGGCATGTTAAAAAATCAGGTAAAACCTGGAAAATGACTGTGGATTACAGAAGGTTTGAGTAAGTTACAAAAGGTTCGAGTAAGTTACAAAAGGTGTGAAAAAGTTACAAAATGTTAGGGAAAAAGGCATTTTCAGTTATAAAACTATTAGTCTATTTTCTTTGACATAAAATCAAAATCTGATCCTCTGTTAAAGCAATGAGTTAAAGTAATCTATTATTTTCAAGTCTTGATGTCTCTGTTAAATGCTAACTGTTTAAAATAGCTGTGAAAAGAGCAAAGGTGAAATGGAGGGATCCTATCACCAATCAATGGAATGGACCTGATCCGGTACTGGAATGGGACGCGGGCTCCTAAGGGATGGGTTTTTCTAGGCAGCCAATATGCCTTTACATCATTAGCCTCTGATAACTTCCGCAATTGCTTCCTGGGCCATGTGGCACCGATGCTGACATCTGTATTTACAGCGGCGGATAGAGCGCGTCGGCGGCATGCTTCACCTGAAGACTGTAATGGCAACGTCATCCTAATAGGAGAGGACACTGCCCTTGTCGTGGCTGTATCAGTAGTAAGTGTTCCTGGACTGGCCTTTGGAAATAACTGTGGACTGAGAAGGCTTGCATGTTTAGTGACCAAAACAATCTTACTGCTACTGGACTGTCCAATATAGCCGAAGAATTGGTTCAAGTTTGCTACCAAACCTCCTTTGTAATCAAAAATAATTAATATTTGGCTGTATGTTTCATCTCTCACCTAATGTCAGACTGGAATGGTACTCAAAGACGGGTAAGACACTCAGCATCCTGTACCAACCTAAGACAGGGCTCTAGGCCAAGCTGCCAGAGTTACCGATGACGGGTAAGGACAGGAATGACTGAGGGCAACCTAAGACAGAGGCCATTCTCAATTAAATAAAAAGGGTTTATGTGCTGCCCTAAAAAAAGTGCTACTTCTACACTGATCATTCAGGGGTCATCAGGGACTCTATGGCTAAACTAAAAAAAGCCCCGTAAAATTTTAAGATTAAAATTGGGCAAAAACAAAAGGAGGGAATGAAAGGGCTAACTGAAGGACAAAATGGAGGAACTAAGGCTAACCGCATTTTTCTTGCTTCTGTACAAGTTGGCTAAGCTTGCATGCGATATCTTTAAAATAAGAAAGGACGGAAACTCCCCAACCCTTATCCTGTTGTGACATACCAAGGTTTTACTGCCATCCTCGTCCTTGCTTGCTTAAGCTGATAAGGAAAGAAGAAAAACCACAAAGCACGGACAGCCCATACCACCCCCGCCCTGCTTGCTTTAGCTGATAAGAAGAAACTGCCCCCATTCCAAGCCCCTTACCTAGTAACCATTAACATATCCAATAAAATTGTAACACAACTTTTATCTTGCCATATAGGATTGTAACATAACTAAGTATGCTAATGCTGTGGTTTTAAGCTTTAAATACCCTGTGAAGCTGGTGTTCGGGGCCGTTCTCTTCGCAGCACACTAGAGGGTGCTACTGAGACAGTCCATTTGTAAATGAAATAAACTTCCTCTTGCTATTGCATCGGTTGGAGTGGAGTCCGTGTTTCTGGGGTCCGGTCTGTGGGACACCTGCTTCAGGGGTCCTACAGGATGAAACCAGAAATATCCGGTTTTGTTTTGGCTAACACAATCCCAGATATTGCTACAGCCTCTGTGTTTGTTTTTCTCCTGATATTATCAACAGAATTTATTGCTTTGAATGTTTTTTATCAGGGAACATTTTATTTGTGCTTTGAAACACTAATTGGTTCCACATGGAGACATCACCTCTACACATTCGTATTTTCCAGGGAGAATGCTAGAGGATTTGTGGCAAACAAATATGATATTTCTGTTTGTATAGATGATATTTTATGCACTTGCCTAACGAAAAGACTGCTTTTCTCCAAAACCATTTTGACTGTGATTTTCTCAGCCCATTGCATACGAATTCCACACCAGTTTGTCCCGATACGACTGGATGAAAGCAGAAATATCCGGTTGTGTTTTGGCTAACTCAATCCGAAATATTGTGAAAAAGTCTGTGTTTGTGTTTTCTGGATATTATCGATGGACTTTATTGTTTTGAATATTTTTATCAGGGAACATTTAATTTTGTGCTTGGAATCACTAATTGATTCCACATGGAGACACCAGCTCTACAGATTCGTATTTTCTAGGGAGACTGCTCGAGGAACTGCGGCAAACAAACATGATATTTCTGTTTGTATAGATGACATTTTATGCAGTTGCCTAACGAAAAGACTTTGCTTTTCTCCAAAACCATTTTTACTGTGAATTTTTGGTTCATTGCATACGAATTCCACACTACTTTGTCTGGATATGACTGGATGAAAACAGAAATATCCGGTTGTGTTTTGGATAACTCAATCCTAAATATTGTGAAAGCCTCTGTGTTTGTGTATTCTGGATATTATCAAGGGACTATATTTTTTGAATGTTTTTTATCAGGGAACATTTTATTTTGAGCTTGCATACAGTAATTGGTTCCACATGGAGACACCAGCTGAACATATTCGTATTTTCTAGGGAGAAATCTAGAGGAACTGCGGCGAACAAACATGATATTTCTGTTTGTATAGATGACATTTTATGCACTTGCCTAACGAAAAGACATTGCTTTTCTCCAAAACCATTTTTACTGTGATTTTCTCGGTCCATTGCATCCAAATTCCAAAAGACTTTTACGGGATATGACTGGATGAAAGCAGAAATATCCGGTTGTGTTTTGGCTAACTCAATCCGAAATATTGTGAAAAACTCTGTGTTTGTGTTTTCAGGATATTATCGATGGACTTTATTGTTTTGAATGTTTTTATCTGGAAACATTTAATTTTGTAACCTTGAAACACTAATTGGTTCATCATGGGAACACCAGCTCTACACATTCGTATTTTCTAGGGAGAAAGCTAGAGGAACTGCGGCAAACAAAGACAATATTTTCGTTTGTATCGATGACATTTTCTGCACTTGCCTAACGAAAAGACTTTGCTCTTCTCCAAAACCATTTTTACTGTGATTTTCTCGATCCATTGCATACGAATTCAACACCAGTTTGTCTGGATATGACTGGATGAAAGCGGAAATATCCGGTTTTGTTTTGACCAACTGAATCCCTGATACTGCTACAGCCTCTGTGTTTGTATTTTCTGGATATTATCAACAGACTATATTGTTTTGAATGTTTTTTATCAGGGAACATTTAACTTTGTTCTTGGAAACAGTAATTGTTTCCACATGGAGACACGAGCTGAACATATTCATATTTTCTAGGGAGAAGCTAAAGGAACTACTGCAAACAAACATAGTATTTCTGTTTGTATAGACTTTTTCCGGATATGACTGGATGAAACCGGAAATATCTGGTTTTGTTTTGGCTGGTTCAATCCGAGATATTGCTACAGCCTCTGTGTTTGTGTATTCCTGATATTATCCATGGACTTTATGGTTTTGAATATTTTTTTTATCAGGGAACATTTAATTTTGAGCTTGGAATCCCTATTTAGTTCCACATGGAGACACAAGCTCTAAACATTCATATTTTCTAGGGGGACAGCTAGAGGAACTGCAGCAAACAAACATGATATTTCTGTTTGTATAGATGACATTTTATGCACTTGCCTAAGGAAAAGACTTTGCTTTTCTCCAAAACAATTTTTAATGTGATTTTCTCGGTACATTGTATACGAATTCCACACCACTTTGTCCAGATATGACTCATGAAACCAGAAATATCTGGTTGTGTTTTGGCTAACTCAATCCGAAATATTGTGAAAGACTCTGTGTTTGTGTTTTCTGGATATTATCGATGGACTTTATTGTTTTGAATATTTTTATGAGGGAACATTTAATTTTGTTGTTGGAATCACTAATTGGTTCCACATGGAGACACCAGCTCTACACATTCATATTTTCTCCGGATCACTGCTAGAGGAACTGCGGCAAACAAACATGATATTTCTGTTTGTATAGATGACATTTTATGCACTTGCCTAACGAAAAGACTTTGCTTTTCTCCAAAACCATTTTTCTGTGATTTTCTCAGTACACTTCATATGAATTCCACACAGTTTGTCTTGATATGACAGGATGAAACCGGAAATATCCGGTTTTGTTTTGGCTAACTCAATCACAGATATTCCTACAGCCTCTGTGTTTGTGTATTCCTGATATTATCCACGGACTTTACTGTTTTGAATGCTTTTCATCAGGGAACATTTAATTTTGTACCGTTGAAACACTAATGGGTTCATCATAGGGACACCAGCTCTACACATTCGTAATTCTAGCGAGAAAGCTAGAGGAACTGCGGCAAACAAACATGATATTTCTGTTTGTATCAATGACATTTTATGCATTGCCTAAAGAAAAGAGTTTGCTTTTCTCCACAACCATTTTTACTGTGATTTGCTCGGTCCATTGCATACGAATTCCACACCAGTTTGTGTGGATATAACTGGAAGAAACCGGAAATATCCGGTTGTGTTTTGGTTAACCCAATCCCAGATATTGCTACAGCCTCTGTGTTTGTGTATTCCTGATATTATCCACGAACTTTATTGTTTTAAATGTTTTTTTATTAGGAACATTTAATTTTGTTCTTGTAATCACTAATTGGTTCCACATGGAGACACCACCTCTACACATTCGTATTTTCTAGGGAGAAAACTAGAGGAACTGCGGCAAACGAACATGATATTTCTGTTTGTATACATGACATTTTATGCACTTTCCTAACGAAAAGACTTTGCTTTTCTCCAAAACCATTTGTACTGTGATTTTCTCGGTCCATTGCATACGAATTCCACACCACTTTGTCCAGATATGACTGGATGAAACAAGAAATATCCGGTTGTGTTTTGGCTAACTCAATCCGAAATATTGTGAAAGACTCTGTGTTTGTGTTCTCTGGATATTACCGATGGACTTTACTTTTTTGAATGTTTTTTTTCAGGGAACATTTCATTTTGTACCGTAGAAACACTAATTGGTTCATCATGGGGACACCAGCTCTACACATTCGTATTTTCTAGGGAGACTGCTAGAGGAACTGTGGCAAACACACATGATATTTCTGTTTGTATAGATGGCATTTTATGGACATGTCTAACGAAAAGACTTTCCTTTTCTCCAATAACATTTTTCTGTGATTTCTCGGTACACTTCATACTAATTCCACACCACTTTGTCCGGATATGACTGGATGAAACCGGAAATATCCAGTTTTGTTTTGGCTAACTGAATCTGAGATATAGCTACAGCCTCTGTGTTTGTGTATTCCTGATATTATCCACTGAATTATTGTTTTAAATGCTTTTTATCGGGGAACATTTTATTTTGATCTTTGAAACACTAATTGGTTCCACATGGAGACACCAGCTCTACACATTCCTATTTTCTAGGGAAAAAGCTAGAGGAACTGCGACATACCAACATGATATTTCTGTTTGTATAGATGACATTTTATGCATTGCCTAACGAAAAAACTGCTTTTCTCCAAAACCATTTTTACTGTGATTTTCTCGTTCCATTGCATACGAACTCCACACCACTTTGTCCCGATAATACTGGATGAAAACAAAAATATCCCTTTGTGTTTTTGCTAACTCAATCTGAAATATTGTGAAAGCCTCTGTGTTCGTGTTTTCTGGATATTATCGATGGACTTTATTGTTTTGAATATTTTTATCAGGGAATATTTAATTTGTACCTTTGAAACATTAATTGTTTCATCATGGGAACACCAGCTCTACACATTCGTATTTTCTAGTTAGACTGCTAGAAAAACTGGGGAAAACAAACATAATATTTCTGTTTGTATAGATGACATTTTATGTACTTGCCTAACGAAAAGACTTTGCTTTTCTGCAAAACCATTTTTACTGTGATTTTCTCGGTCCATTGCATACGAATTCCAAACGACTTTTTCCGGATATGACTGGATGAAACCAGAAATATCCGGTTGTGTTTTGGCTGACTCAATCCAAAATATTTTGAAACCCTCTGTGTTTGGGTTTTCTGGATATTATCGATGAACTTTATTGTTTTGAATATTTTTATCATGGAACATTTAATTTTCTACCGTAGAAACACTAATTGGTTCGTCATGGGGACACCAGCTCTACACATTCGTATTTTCTAGGGAGAAAGCTAAAGGAAGTGCGACAAACAAACATGATATTTCTGTTTGTCTAGATGACATTTAATGCACTTGCCTAACGAAAAGACTTTTCATTTCTCCAAAACCATTTTTACTGTGCTTTTCTCGGTCCATTGCATACGAATTCCACACCAGTTTTTCCGGATTGACTGGATGAAACAGGAAATATCCGGTTTTGTTTTGGCTATCTCAATCCCAGATATTGCTACAGCCTCTGTGTTTGTGTATTCCTGATCTTATCCACGCACTTTATTGTTTTGAATGTTTTTTATCGAGGAATATTTTATGTTGAGCTTGGATACAGTTATTGGACCACATGGAGACACCAGCTCTACACATTCGTATTTTCTAGGGAGAAAGCTAGAGGAACTGTGGCAAACCAACACGACATTTCAATTTGTATAGATGACATTTTATGCACTTGCCTAACGAAAAGACTTTGCTCTTATCCAAAACCATATTCACTGTGATTTTCTCGGTCCACTGCATATGAATTCCATGCCACTTTGTCCTGATATGACTGGATGAAACCAGAAATATCCGTTTTTGTTATGGCTAACTCAATGCGAAATATTGTGAGTCTTTGTGTTTGTGTTTTCTGGATATTATCGATGGACTTTATTGTTTTGAATGTTTTTATCAGGGAATATTTATTTTTGTACCTTCGAAACGCTAATTGCTTCATCATGGGGACACCAGCTCTACACATTTGTATTTTCTAGGGAGTAAGCTAGAGGAAATGTGGCAAACAAACATGATATTTCTGATGTATCGATGACATTTTATGCACTTGCCTAATGAAAAGACCATTTTTACTCTGATTTTTTCGGTCCATTGCATACGAATTCCACAACAGTTTGTCCGGATATGACTGGATGAAACCAGAAATATCCGGTTGTGTTTTGGCTAACTCAATCCCAGATATTGCTACAGCCTCTGTGTTTGTCTATTCCTGATATTTTCCACGGAGCATATTGTTTTGAATTTTATTTATCGGGGAACATTTTATTTTGAGTTTGGATACAGTACTTGGTTCCACATAGAGACACCATCTGAACATATTCGTATTTTCTATAGAGAAAGCTAGAGGAAATGCGGTAAACAAACAAGATATTTCTTTTTGTATCGATGACATTTCATGCATTGCCTAACGAAAAGACTTTGCTTTTCTCCAAAACCATTTGTGCTTTGATTTTCTCAGTCCATTGCATACGAATTCCAAACCAGTTTGTCCAAATATGACAGGATGAAACCAAAAATATCCGGTTTTGTTTTGGCTAACTCAATCCCAGATATTGCTACAGCCTCTGTGTTTCTGGTTTTCGGACATTATCAACGGAATTTATTGTTTTGAATGTTTTTTTATCGGGGAACATTTTATTTTGAGCTTCGATACAGCAATTGGTTCCACATGGAGACCCCAGCTCTATATATTTGTATTTTCTAGGGAGAAAGCTAGAGGAACTGCGGCAAACAAACATCATATTTCTGTTTGTAGAGATGACATTTTATGCACTTGCCTAACGAAAAGACTTTGCTTTTTTCCAACCCATTTTTACTGTGATTTTCTCGGTCCATTGCATACGAATTCCACACCACTTTGTCCAGATATGAATGGATGAAACAAGAAATATCCGGTTGTGTTTTGGCTAACTCAATCCCAGATATTGCTACAGCCTCTGTGTTTGTATATTCCTGATATTATCCATGGACTTTATTGTTTTGAATGTTTTTTATCAGGGAACATTTAATTTTGTGCTTGCAAACTGTAATTGGTTCCACATGGAGACAACAGCTCCACATATTTGTATTTTCTAGGGAGAAATCTAGAGAAACTGCGGCAAACAATCATGATGTTCAGTTGATATCAATGATATTTTATCTACTTGCCTAAAGAAAAGACTTTGCTTTTCTCCAAAACCATTTTTACTGTGATTTTCTCATTCCATTGCATACGAATTCCACACCACTTTGTCCGGATATGTCTCAGTGAAACCGGAAATATCCAGTTTTGTTTTCACTTACTCAATCCCAGATAGTGCTACAGCCTCTGTGTTTCTGCATTCCTGACATTATCCACAGATTTTATTGTTTTGAATGTTCTTTATCAGGGAACATTTAATTTTGTGATGTGAAACACTAATTCTTTCCACATGGAGACACCAGCTCTACACATTCGTATTTTCTACGGAGAAAGCTAAAAGAACTGTGACAAACAAACATGATATTTCTGTTTGTATAGATGACATTTTATGCACTTGCCTAATGAAAAGACTTTGCTTTCCTCCAAAATCATTTTTACTCTGATTTTCTCGGTCCATTGCATACGAATTCCAAAACACTTTGTCTGGATATGACTGGCTGAAACCAGAAATATCCGATTGTGTTTTGTCTAACTCAATGCGAAATACTGTGAAAGACTGTGTGTTTGTGTTTTCTGGATATTATCGATGAACTTTATTGTTTTGAATGTTTTTATCAGGGAACATTTAATTTTGTACCATAGAAACACTAATTGGTTCATCATGGGGACACCAGCTCTACACATTCGTATTTTCTAGGGAGAAAGCTAAAAGAACTACGACAAACAAACATGATATTTCTGTTTGTATAGATGACATTTTATGCACTTGCCTAACGAAAATACTTTACTTTTCTCCAACCCATTTGTACTGTGATTTTCTCGGTCCATTGCATACAAATTCCACACCAGTTTGTACGGATATGACTGGATGAAACCGGAAATATCTGGTTTTATTTTGGCCAACTCAATCCGAAATATTGCTACAGACTCTGTGTTTGTTTATTCCTGATATTATCCACGGACTTTATTTTTTTGAATTTTTTTTTCAGGGAACATTTAATTTTGTGCTTCGAAACACTAATTGGTCCACATGGAGACACCAGCTCTACACATTCGAATTTTCTAGGGAGAAAGCTAGAGGAACTGCGGCAAACAAACGTGATATTTCTATTTGTATCGATGACATTTTATGAACTTGCCTAACGAAAAGACTTTGCTTTTCTCCAAAACCATTTTTACTGTGATTTTCTCGGTCCATTGCATACGAATTCCACACCACTTTGTCCGGATATGACTGGATGAAACCAGAAATATCCGGTTTTGTTTTGGCTAACTCAATCCCAGATATTGCTACAACCTCTGTGTTTTTGTATTCCTGATATTATACATGGAATTTATTGTTTTTGATGTTTTTATCAGGGAACATTTAATTTTGTGCTTGGAAACACTAATTGGTTGCACATGGAGACACCCCTCTACATATTTGTATATTCTAGGGAAAATGCTAGAGGAACTGCGACAAACAAGCATGATATTTCTGTTTGTATAGATGACATTTTATCTACTTGCCTAATGGATAGACTTTGATTTTGTTCAAAACCATTTTTACTGTGATTTTTTCGGTGCATTACAAACAAATTCCATACCACTTTTTCTGGATATGACTGGATGAAACCAGAAATGTCCGGTTGTGTTTTAGCTAATTCAATCTGAAATATTGTAAAAGCCTGTGGGTTTTTGTTTCTGGATATTATCGATGGAATTTATTGTTTTGTATTTTTTTACCAGGGAACATTTAATGTTGTACCTTAGAAACACTAATTGGTCCACATGGAGACACCAGCTCTCCACATTCGTATTTTCTAGGGAGAAAGCTAGAGGAACTGCGGCAAACAAACATGATATTTCTGTTTGTATAGATGACATTTTATGCACTAGCTTAACGAAAAGACTTTGCTTTTCTCCAAAACCATTTTTACTCTGATTTTATAGGTCCATTGCATCCGAATTCCAAAGGATTTTTCAGCATATAACTGGATGAAACCGGAAATATCCGTTTTTGTTTTGCCTAATTCAATGCGAAATATGGTAAATTTTCCGTGTTTGTGTTTTCTGGATATTATCTACGTACTTTATTTCTTTGAATGTTTTTTATCAGGGAATATTTTATTTTCAGCTTGGATAAAGTGATTCGTTCCACATGGAGACACCAGGTGAACATATGCGTATTTTCTAGGGAGAAACCTAGAGGAACTGCAGCAAACAAACATGATATTTCTGTTTGTATAGATGACTTTTTACGCACTTGCCTAACGAAAATACTTGCTTTTCTCCAAAACCATTTGTACTGTGATTTTCTCAGTCCATTGCATATGAATTCCACACCAGTTTGTCTGGATATCACTGGATGAAACCGGAAATATCTCGGTTTTTTTTTTGGCTAACTCAATCCGAGATATTGCTACAGCCTCTGTGTTTGTATATTCCTGATATTATCCACGGACTTTATTGTTTTGAATGTTTTTTTTCAGGGAACATTTAATTTTGTACCTCTGAAAGACTAATTGGTTCATCATGGGGACACCAGCTCTACACATTCGTATTTTCTAGGGAGAAAGCTAGAGGAACTGCGGCAAACAAACATGATATTTCTGTTTGTTTAGATGACATTGTATGCACTTGCCTAACGAAAAGACTTTGCTTTTCTCCAACCCATTTGTACTGTGATTTTCTTGGTCCATTGCATACGAATTCCACACCACTTTGTCCGGATATCACTGGATGAATCCGGAAATATCTTGTTTTGTTTTGGCTAACTCAATCCCAGATATTGGTACAGCCTCTGTGTTTCTTTATTCCTGATATTATCCACGGAATTTATTGTTTTGAATGTTTTTTATCAGGGAACATTTAATGTTTTGCTTGCAAACTCTAATTGGTTCCACATGGAGACACCAGCTCCACATATTTGTATTTTCTAGGGAAAAATCTAGAGGAACTGCGGCAAACAAACATGATATTTCAGTTTCTATCGATGATATTTTATCCACTTGCCTAATGAAAAGACTTTGCTTTTCTCCAAAACCATTTTTATTGTGATTTTCTCAGTCCATTGCATACGAATTCCTTACTACTTTATCCGGATATGACTGGGTGAAACCGGAAATATCCAGTTGTGTTTTGGCTAACTCAAGCCCAGATATTGCTACAACTTCTGTGTTTGTGTATTCTGGATATTATCGATGGGCTTTATTGTTTTGAATGTTTTTATGAGGGAACATTTTATTTTGTACCGTTGAAAAACTAATTGATTCATCATGGGGACACCAGCTCTACACATTTGTATTTTCTAGGGAGAAAGCTAAACGAACTGCGACAAATAAACATGATATTTCTGTTTGTATCGATGATATTTTATGCACTAGCCTAACGAAAAGACTTTGCTTTTCTCCAAAACCATTTTTACTCTGACTTTCTCGGTCCATTGCATATGAATTCCACACCACTTTGTCCTGATATGACTGGATGAAAGCAGAAATATCCTGTTGTGTTCTGGATAACTCAAACCGAAATATTGTGAAAGCCTCTGTGTTTGTTTTTTCTGGATATTATCGATGGACTTTATTATTTTGAATGTTTTTTATTGGGGAACATTTTATTTCGAGCTTGGATACCGTAATTGGTACCACATGGAGACACCAGCTCTACGTATTCGTATTTTCTAAGGAGAAAGCTAGAAGAACTGCGGCAAACAAACATGATATTTCTATTTGTATTGATGACATTTTATGCACTTTCCTAACGAAAAGACCTTGATGTTCTACAAAACCATTTTTACTGTGATTTTCTCGGTGCATTGCATACGAATTCCACACCAGTTTTTCCGGATATGAGTGGATAAAACCGGAAATATACGCTTTTGTATTGGCTACTTAAATCCCCTTTTGCTACAGTCTCTGTGTTTGTGTATTCCTGATATTATCCACGGACTTTATTTTTTTGAATGTTTTTTTTTCAGGGAACATTGAATTTTGTACTTGGAAACACTAATTGGTCCACATGGAGACACCAGCTCTACACATTCGAATTTTCTAGGGAGAAAGCTAGAGGAACTGCGGCAAACGAACATGATATTTCTGTTTCTATAGATGACATTTTATGCACTTGCCTAACGAAAATACTTGCTTTTCTCCACAACCATTTTTACTGTGATTTTCTCATTCCATTACATCCGAATTCCAAACGACTTTTACAGGATATAACTGAATGAAACCGGAAATATCCGTTTGTGTTTTGGCTAATTCAATGCGAAATATGGTGAAAGTTTCCGTGTAGGTGTTTTCTGGATATTATCAACGTACTTTATTTCTTTAAATGTTTTTTATCAGGGAAAATTTTATTTTGAGCTTGGATACAGTAAGTGGTTCCACATGGAGACACCAGCTGAATATATTCGTATTTTCTAGGGAGAAAGCAAGAGGAACTGCGGCACACAAACATGATATTTCTGTTTCGATCGATGATATTTTATCTACTTCCCTAACGAAAAGACTTTGCTTTTCTCCAAAACCTTTTTTACTCTGATTTTCTCGGTACATTGCATACGAATTCCACACCACTTTGTCAAGATAGTACAGGATGAAAACAGAAATATACGTTTGTGTTTAGGCTGACTCAATCTGAAATATTGTGAAAGCCTCTGTGTTTGTGTTTTCTGGATATTATCGATGGACTTTATTGTTTTGAATGTTTTTATTAGGGAACATTTAATTTTGTACCTTAGAAACACTAATTGGTTCATCATGGGGACACCAGCTCTACACTTTCGTATTTTCTAAGGAGAAAGCTACAGGAATTGCGGCAAACAAACATGATATTTATGTTTGTATCGTTGACATTTGATGCAATTGCCAAATGAAAAGACTTTGCTTTTCTCCAAAACCATTTGTACTGTGATTTTCTCGGTCCATTGCATACGAATTCCACACCAGTTTGTCCGGATATGACTGGATGAAATCGGAAATATCCGGTTGTGTTTTGGCTAACTCAATCCCAGATATTGTTACGGCCTCTGCGTTTGTGTAGTCCTGATAATATCCACAGATTTTATTTTATTGAATTTTTTTTTATCAGGGAACATTTAATTTTATTCTTGGAAACACTAATTGGTTCCACATGGAGACACCAGCTCTACATATTCGTATTTTCTAGGTAGAAAGCTAGAAGAACTGCGGCAAACAAACATGATATTTGTTTGTATCGATGACATTTGATGCACTTGCAAAACGAAAAGACTTTGCTTTTCTCCAAAAGCATTTTTCTCTGATTTATCGGTCCATTGCATATGAATTCAACACCAGTTTGTCCGGATATGACTGGATGAAACCAGAAATCTCCGGTTGTGTTTTGGCTAACTCAATCCCATATATTGCTACAGCCTCTGTGTTTCTGGTTTTCGGACATTATCAACGGAATTTATTGTTTTGAATGTTTTTTTATCGGGGAACATTTAATTTTGAACTTAGATACAATAATTGGTTCCACATGGAGACCCCCGCTCTATATATTTGTATTTTCTAGGGAGAAAGCTAGAGGAACTGCGGCAAACAAACATCATATTTCTGTTTGTATAGATGACATTTTATGCACTTGCCTAACGAAAAGACTTTGCTTTTCTCCAACCCATTTTTACTGTGATTTTCTCGGTACATTGCATACAAATTCCACACCAGTTTGCCCGGATATGAATGGATGAAACAAGAAATATCCGGTTGTGTTTTGGCTAACTCAATCCCAGATATTGCTACAGCCTCTGTGTTTGTATATTCCTGATATTATCCATGGACTTTATTGTTTTGAATGTTTTTTATCAGGGAACATTTAATTTTGTGCTTGCAAACTGTAATTGGTTCCACATGGAGACACCAGCTCTACACATTCGTATTTTCCAAGGAGAAAGCTAGAGGAACTGCGGCAAACAAACATGATATTTCTGTTTCTATATATGACATTTTATGCACTTGCCTAACAAAAAGACTTTGCTTTTCTCCAACCCATTTTAACTGTGATTTTCTTGGTCCATTGCATCCGAATTCCACACCAGTTTAACGGATATGAGTGGATGAAACCAGAAATATCCGGTTGTGTTTTGGCTAACTCAATCCAAAATATTGCAACAGTCTCTGTGTTTGTGTTGTTTTCAGGATATTATCAATGGACATTATTTTTTTGAATGTTTTTAGCAGGGGACATTTAATTGTGTACCTTAGAAACACTAATTGGTTCCACATGGAGACACCAGCTCTACACATTCGTATTTTCTAGGGAGAAAGCTAGAGGAACTGCAGCAAACAAACATGATATTTCTGTTTGTATAGATGACATTTTATGCCCTTTCCTAATGAAAACATTTTGCTTTTCTTCAAAACCATATTACTGTGAATTTCTCAGTTCATTGCATACAAATTCCACACCAGTTTGTCCGGATTTTACTGGATTAAACCGGAAATATTCCATTGAGTTTTGGCTTACTCAATCCCAGATATTGCTACAGCATCTGTGTTTGTGTATTCCTGACATTATCCACGTACTTCATTGTTTTCAATGTTTTTTTTCAGGGAACATTTAATTTTGTGCTTGAAACACTAATTGTTTCCACATGGAGACACCATCTCTACACATCATATTTTCTAGGGAGAAAGCTGTAGGAACTGCGGCAAACAAACATGATATTTCTGTTTGTCTAGATGACATTTTATGCACTGGCCTAACTAAAACACATTGCTATTCTCCCAAATCATTTGTACTGTGATTTTCTCAGTCCATTGCATACGTTTTCCACACCAGTTTCTCCGGATATGACTGGATGAAAATAGAAATATCCGTTTGATTTTTGCCAACTCAATCCGAAATACTGTGAGAGCCTCTGTGTTTGTGTTTTCTGGATATTATCAATGGACTTTATTGTTTTGAATACTTTTTCAGGGAACATTTAATTTTGTACCGTTGAAACACTAATTGGTTCATCATGGGGACACCAGCTCTACATATTCATCTTTTCTAGGGAGACTGCTAGAGAAACTGCAGCAAACAAACATGATATTTGTTTGTATAGATGACATTTTATGCAGTTGCCTAACGAAAAGACTTTGCTTTTCTCCAAAACCATTTTTACTGTGATTTTCTCGGTCCATTGCGTACGAATTCCACACCAGTTTTCCGGATATGACTGGATGAAACTGGAAATATCCGGTTGTGTTTTGGCTAACTCAAGCCCAGATATTGCTACAGCCTCTTTGTTTGTGTATGCCTGATATTATCCACGGACTTTATTGTTTTGAATGTTTTTTATCAGGGAACATTTAATTTTGTTCTTGGAATCACTAATTGGTTCCACATGGAGACACCAGCTCTACACATTCCTATTTTCTAGGTAGAAAGCTAGAGGAACTGCGGCAAACAAACATGATATTTCTGTTTGTATAGATCACATTTTATGCACTTGCCTAACGAAAAGACTTTGCTTTTCTCCAAAACCATTTTTACTGTGATTTTTTTGGTTCATTGCATACGAATTCCACACCACTTTGTCCGGATATGACTGGATCTAACCAGAAATATACGGTTGTGTTTTGGCTAACTCAATCGAAATATTGTGAAATCCTCTGTGTTTGTGTTTTCTGGATATTATCAACGGACTTCATTTTTTTTCTTTTTTTAGCTTTTATTTAATGAATATAAATTTCCAGTGTACAGCTTATGGATTACAGTGGCTTCCCCCTCCCATAACTTCCCTCCGACCCACAACCCTCCCCTCTTCCGCTCTTCTCTCCTTTCATTTGCATCAAGATTCATTTTCAATTCTCTTTATATACAGAAGATCAATTTAGTATATATGAAGTAAAGATTTCAACAGTTTGCACCCACATAGAAACACAAAGTGAAACATACTGTTTGAGTACTAGTTATAGCATTAAATCACAATGTACAGCACATTAAGGACAGAGATCCCACCTGAGGAGCAAGTGCACAGTGGCTCCTGTTGTTGACCCAACAAATTGACACTCTAGTTTATGGCGCCAGTAACCATCCTAGGCTGTCATCATGAGTTGCCAAGGCTATGGAAGACTTCCAAGTTTACCGACTCTGATCATATTTAGACAAGGTCATAAAAGACAGAGTGAGGATAGTAAACAATGATCCTAAGAGTGGCATTTACCAGGTTTGAACAATTGTACAGCATTAAGTGGGGAAGAGGACCATCAGTACACCCAGGTTGGGAGTAGAGCCACTGGTGGTAGAGTAGAGGTTATGATTACAAAGGAATGAGGCCCAAGTGCACTAGACAGGGCCTAGAACAAAGGACAGAGTCATTATTAGAGGAGCTAAGAAAGGTGCTGTCTAAGCTACAAGTAATTTTTCTGATTGAGAGGCAAATAGACCCTGATAGAAGGGGCTTGATAATAATCTGGTGGGCTTTAGGCCTTGTAAGTTAAGAGGCCCAGACCTATCTATCTCTTCACATGGGGTATATCCTAAGGGAGGTGTGAAGCTCCTAGTGAAAGGCACTCTGTTGACTTTCATTACTTGGCTGGCCTGGGAGGAGCGCTGGCCAGGTAAAGGCAGGGGGCATCTCTAACAAGAAATTGACAGTTCTTTTGCAAAGTTGCTGACCCTACTTGACCAAACCCTCAGCTGCAGTGGTCACTTTGGAAGTTGGGCTGAGTGAAGGGCTTTTCAGCTTAGAGCCAATAAGATCTGTGGCTCTGACCTGGGCATCCTTCGACTCCAGGGCAGGTGCATTTCCAGTGATCCAACTCTTGGCAGAGCTACCAGGGCTCTTCACAAGCTGACTTCTGCTGAAGCCCAGGCTTACCACATTGAAAGCCACTGCAGTGGACTGGCCTGTTGGGTTTCCTTGAGGGCAGATCACTGTACAGATCAGCCATTAATAGGCCTGCCACCCATTGCTTCTGATGCCGAGCTTTCTTTTCCTCCTGGTTTGTGTTAAAGCAGACCAGAGGATGCAAGTCAAGGGAGTGCCCAAGTCCCATCTCTAATCTTCTGCGGCCTGAACTACAAGTCTATAGTCACAGGCATGTTCTGCAGTAGTTTTTCTGAGGTAGACAATGCCCATGAGGAAAATTATATTCTCACTTGAAAACTTTCTTTCCCTTTGGTCTGAAAGGGAGGTTTTTTTCTACTTACTGTATACTTCGCTGATGGCAAAGTGAATCTACTAGGAGATTATTATTTAAGTTCTTATTTTGGCTATGCTATGACAGAAAAATGTTAGCCATCTCTTTTATAAGGTCTAAAGATTACATTGTGCATCCTACAGATTCCTTTATAATAGAATTAGTTTCCTACCTTGAAGAGAATAGAGAAATGAAAGAACAAGTTGGGCTTAGAATAGAGAAATGAGGGAGCAAGTCCTAGATCGCTTACTGACAATAGCAATATTACATGAATACTTAGCAAACCATTTCAACCATTAGATAACAACTTAAGAAAACATTTACCAGAAGGTCCAATGCCTTCTATAAATTTTAAGAATCATGTATTTGAAAACACCTCTTAAATATCTAAGATGGTGTAGTTTGTTTAGCCAGTAAACTTAAGCACAACCATCTAAAATGTTTTTAGTTTCTTTCTACCAACAAGTATAAAACATATGATACAGAGATCCAGGTCACACCAATTAAAATGTATCTTTGATTGATTTTAGCAGCTTAAATTTATGGACAATCGTATCTATAAGCCATTTAAAATAAAACTCTTAATAAAATTTCCCCATGTGGACATACAATATGTACACACATATAACATAGCATAATAGACCAATATAGCAATTTTAATAATAGCTTTTAAAATCTTTAACTCTTTTTCTAGATTGCCAATGGATTTGAATTGCTTTTTGTTTTTAGTAACCTCAGTTTACCATACTTTCTCTCAGTTGGTACTGTTAATACATTATTGGCTTCATCTGTTTACAGAGCCATCCCAAAGTACTGAATACAATAAAAGTGGCTGGAAAAAGTCCATAGGAACCTATAGGAGGACAGCTAAACACAGAACCAACAACGCTTTACTTTTATGAGCAGCACATCCTATATAACTAGGGATGACAAAAGACTTTAAGTCGCCATGTTTAAAATTATAAACTCATCAACCAACAAAAGGCACTTGCTTACTTCACAGTATTTTTGAAAGCACCTGTAGGATTTTACAAGTATTTACCCCTTTAGGCCTCTGGGGCTTTCTCATTAAGATAACTATCATGTCTAGTAACACAAGATCATTAGACTTTTTAATTCGCAAACATTTGTATTAATAGCATTTTCCATTATAGAAACTTAAAGTCTGGCACCACATCACATCCTGACAGTCCTTCTAATATAACCCAAATAGCCTGCTTAGTTGGTGTCTCTATAAGATGAGAGACATAGGTCCTACGATTTTTTCAGTTGGGCCCAAACTGGAAAAACCAAAGTCCAGGATTTACTGGAAATTTTAGAGACCAGATTGTTTGAAACTTTGATTTTTTGAATGCCTGTCAAGAATGCCAAGAAGGCTCAAAATCCAAAATATCTGGTTGAAATAAGATTCCTTAAAATCATGACATAACATAGACCAAATTTGATCATTGTTGCAAGGTGACTATTCAAATCTTTGAAAATAAGCACATATTTAAATAACCCATAGCTCTTAGTAAAAATTCAGCTGTTTCTGAACAATTAGAATTTAACAGACATCAAGAGCACATAATAGATTACTTTAACACATTGCTTTAGCAGAGCATCAGAGTTTAATTCTATGTCAAAGAGAAATTGAGCTTCCTGTGATCTTTTGCTGTGAGGTTTCCTTCCTTTACCTTCTTTCATATTGGTGACCGTGTTTCTGTGTTTCTGTGTGTAACACATCTTTAAGCATCTTTTGCAGGGCAGGATGAGTGGCAACAAATTCTTTCAGTTTCTGTTTGCTATGAAAAGTCTTAATTTCACCTTCATTCACAAATGAGAGCTTTGCAGGATATAGTATTCTGGGCTGGCAGTTTTTCTCTCTTAATACCTGGGCTATGTCTCGCCATTCCCTTCTAGCTTGTAGGGTTTCTGATGAGAAGTCAGCTGTGAGTCTAATTGGAGATCCTCTAAGAGTAATCTGACGTTTCTCTCTTGCACATTTTAGGATCTTTTCGTTATGTTTCACTGTGGTGAGCTTGATTACAACATGTCGTGTGAGGATCTCTTTTGGTCATGTTTATTAGGGGTTCTATAAGCTTCCTGTACTAAGATGCCTCTGTCCTTCTCCAAACCTGGGAAATTTTCTGCTAGTATCTCACTGAAAAGGCCTTCTAATCCTTTCTCCCTCTCCATGCCTTCAGGAACTCCTAGAACCTGAATGTTGGGTTTTTTAATAGTATCCTGTAGATTCCTGACAATATTTTTTTAGATTTCTGATTTCTTCTTCTTTTCTTTGGTTTGCCTGTTTCCTTTCCTGTTCTCCGTCTTCTAAGTCTGATATTCTCTCTTCTGCTTCGCCCATTCTGTTTTTAAGGCTCTCTAATGTGTTTGTCATTTGATCCATTGAATTCTTCATTTCATTATGATTTCTCATCACTATCACCGTTTCTTGTTCCACTAGTTGTTTCATTTCATTTTGATTCTTCCTTAATATTTCATTTTCACGAGAGAGATTTTCTATCTTGTCCATTAAGGATTTCTGTAGTTCAAGAATTTGTTTTTGAGAACTTCTTAATGTTCTTATCAATTTTTTGAGATCCGCTTCTTGCATTTCTTCGATCTCATCGTCTTCATAATCTTGAATTGGGGTGTCTTTTTCATTTGGGGGCATCATAGTGTCTTCCTTGTTCTCGTTAGCTTGGTCTTTGTGTTTGTTGTTTGGCATGTTGGAGATATTTGGTTTCTTCACTGTGGTGTTTGTTCTTGTTACACTATGGCTCTATATTAAGTGGACTGTCTGCTTTCAGTGGAGTCTTAGAGGCTTGAGATGAGTGTGGACTGAGAGCTGTGTTTGGTTCCTCAGGGTGGAGGGTGTGTCAAAGATGACACTCCCAGGTTAGGTGTGGTAAATGTCTCTTTCTTTTTTTGATTCAAAAGGGAAGTAATTCTGCACAGCTGAACGTAATTGGAGGTAGTTAGCAGGCAAATGATATACCCACAGGAGCCAGAGATCGGAAGCTCTTTCCCAAGGACCACACAGGAAATCTGTGCTGCCCTCAGTGTGGGCTCCAATTCTCCTGCAGTCTCCCACTGGGTTGCCAAGTTAGATCCTCACCTCCTGTTATTTCACCCCTCCCCCAGAGTCAGGTGTTTCTGCTAGGCTCAGGGCCGGTGCAGACCTGAGGTCGCACTGCTTATGACGTATGTCCAAAATGGCGCCTGCTCTGTCTTGCTCACCTTTGAGAGGTGAGCGGAGAGAGAGAAATTTGTCTCCGTATCGGTCACTTTTTTTATTTTTTTCCTCTCTCTCTTCTAGTTAGCCTGGTGAATTTTTCCCTACGGAGTTTCAAGCCTCTACATATTCAAGCTCTACATATTCGTATTTTCTAGGGAGAAAGCTAGAGGAACTGCAGCAAACAAACATGATATTTCTGTTTGTATTGATGACATTTTATGCACTTGCCTAACGAAAAGACTTTGCTTTTCTCCAAAACCATTTGTACTGTGATTTTCTAGGTCCATTGCATACGAATTGCACACCAGTTTGTCCGAAATATGATGCATGAAACCGGAAATATCCGGGTTTTTTTGGCCTAACTCAATCCCACATATTGCTACAGCCTCTGTGTTTGTGTATTCCTGATATTATCCACAGACTTTATTGTTTTGAATGTTTTTTATCAGGGAACATTTAATTTTGCACCATTGAAACACTAATTTATTCATAATGGGGACACCAGCTCTACACAATAGTATTTTCTAGGGAGGAAGCTAGAGGAACTGCGGCAAACAAACATGACATTTCTGTTTGTATAGATGATATTTTATGCACTTGCCTAACGAAAAGACTTTGCTTTTCTCGAATACCATTTGTACTGTGATTTTCTTGGTCCCTTGCATACGAATTCCACACCAGTTTGTCCGGATATGACTGGATGAAACCAGAAATATCTGGTTGTGTTTTGGCTAAATCAATCCGAAATTTTGCTACAGCCTCTGTGTTTGGGTATTCCTGATATTATCCAAGGACGTTATTTTTTTGAATGTTTTTTTTTCAGGGAACATTTAAATTTGTGCTTGGAAACACTAATTGATTCCACATGGAGACACCAGCTCTACACACTCGTATTTCCTAGGGAGAAAGCTAGAGGAATTGCGGAAAACAAACATGATATTTCTGTTTGTCTAGATGACATTTTATGCGCTTTCCTAATGAAAAGAATTTGCTTTTCTCCAAAACCATTTGTACTGTGATTTTCTTGGTCCATTGCATACGAATTCCACACCACTTTGTCTGGATATGACTGGATGAAACCGGAAATATCCGGTTTTGTTTTGGCTAACTCAATCCCAGATATTGCTACAGCCTCTGTGTTTGTGCCTTCCTGATATTATCCACTGACATTATTGTTTTGAATGTTTTTATCAGGGAACATTTAATTTTGTACCGTTGAAACACTAATTGATTCCACATTTAGACACCAGCTCTACATATTCGTATTTTCTAGGGAGAAAGCTAGAGGAACTGCAGCAAACAAACATGATATTTCTGTTTGTATTGTTGACATTTTATGCACTTGCCTAACGAAATGACTTTGCATTTCTCCAAAACCATTTATACTGTGATTTTCTCGGTCCATTGCATACGAATTCCACCCCACTTTGTCCGAAATATGATGCATGAAACCGGAAATATCCAGTTTTTTTTTTTGCCTAACACAATCCCACATATTGCTACAGCCTCTTTGTTAGTGTATTCCTGATATTATCCACAAACTTTATTGTTTTGAATGTTTTTTATCAGGGAACATTTAATTTTGTTCCGTTGAAACACTAATTGGTTCATAATGGGGACACCAGTTCTACACAATAGTATTTTCTAGGGAGGAAGCTAGAGGAACTGCGGCAAACAAACATGACATTTCTGTTTGTATAGATGATATTTTATGCACTTGCCTAACGAAGACTTTGCTTTTCTCGAATACCATTTGTACTGTGATTTTCTTGGTCCCTTGCATACGAATTCCACACCAGTTTGTCCAGATATGACTGGATGAAACCAGAAATATCTAGTTGTGTTTTGGCTAAATCAATCCGAAATTTTGCTACAGCCTCTGTGTTTGTGTATTCCTGATATTATCCAAGGACGTTATTTTTTTGAATGTTTTTTTTTCAGGGAACATCTAATTTTGTGCTGGAAACACTAATTGATTCCACATGGAGACACCAGCTCTACACACTCGTATTTTCTAGGGAGAAAGCTAGAGGAACTGCAGCAAACAAACATGATATTTCTGTTTGTATTGTTGACATTTTATGCACTTGCCTAACGAAATGACTTTGCTTTTCTCCAAAACCATTTATACTGTGATTTTCTCGGTCCATTGCATACGAATTCCACACCACTTTGTCCGAAATATGATGCATGAAACCGGAAATATCCAGTTTTTTTTTTTTGCCTGACACAATCCCACATATTGCTACAGCCTCTATGTTAGTGTATTCCTGATATTATCCACAAACTTTATTGTTTTGAATGTTTTTTATCAGGGAACATTTAATTTTGTTCCGTTGAAACACTAATTGGTTCATAATGGGGACACCAGTTCTACACAATAGTATTTTCTAGGGAGGAAGCTAGAGGAACTGCGGCAAACAAACATGACATTTCTGTTTGTATAGATGATATTTTATGCACTTGCCTAACGAAGACTTTGCTTTTCTCGAATACCATTTGTACTGTGATTTTCTTGGTCCCTTGCATACGAATTCCACACCAGTTTGTCCGGATATGACTGGATGAAACCAGAAATATCTGGTTGTGTTTTGGCTAAATCAATCCGAAATTTTGCTACAGCCTCTGTGTTTGTGTATTCCTGATATTATCCAAGGACGTTATTTCTTTGAATTTTTTTTTCAGGGAACATTTAATTTTGTGCTTGGAAACACTAATTGATTCCACATGGAGACACCAGCTCTACACACTCGTATTTCCTAGGGAGAAAGCTAGAGGAACTGCGGAAAACAAACATGATATTTCTGTTTGTCTAGATGACATTTTATGCGCTTTCCTAATGAAAAGAATTTGCTTTTCTCCAAAACCATTTGTACTGTGATTTTCTTGGTCCATTGCATACGAATTCCACACCACTTTGTCTGGATATGACTGGATGAAACCGGAAATATCCGGTTTTGTTTTGGCTAACTCAATCCCAGATATTGCTACAGCCTCTGTGTTTGTGCCTTCCTGATATTATCCACTGACATTATTGTTTTGAATGTTTTTATCAGGGAACATTTAATTTTGTACCGTTGAAACACTAATTGATTCCACATTTAGACACCAGCTCTACATATTCGTATTTTCTAGGGAGAAAGTTAGAGGAACTGCAGCAAACAAACATGATATTTCTGTTTGTATTGTTGACATTTTATGCACTTGCCTAACGAAATGACTTTGCTTTTCTCCAAAACCATTTATACTGTGATTTTCTCGGTCCATTGCATACGAATTCCACACCACTTTGTCCGAAATATGATGCATGAAACTGGAAATATCCAATGTTTTTTTTTTTTGCCTAACACAATCCCACATATTGCTACAGCCTCTTTGTTAGTGTATTCCTGATATTATCCACAAACTTTATTGTTTTGAATGTTTTTTATCAGGGAACATTTAATTTTGTTCCGTTGAAACACTAATTGGTTCATAATGGGGACACCAGTTCTACACAATAGTATTTTCTAGGGAGGAAGCTAGAGGAACTGCGGCAAACAAACATGACATTTCTGTTTGTATAGATGATATTTTATGCACTTGCCTAACGAAGACTTTGCTTTTCTCGAATACCATTTGTACTGTGATTTTCTTGGTCCCTTGCATACGAATTCCACACCAGTTTGTCCAGATATGACTGGATGAAACCAGAAATATCTAGTTGTGTTTTGGCTAAATCAATCCGAAATTTTGCTACAGCCTCTGTGTTTGTGTATTCCTGATATTATCCAAGGACGTTATTTTTTTGAATGTTTTTTTTTCAGGGAACATCTAATTTTGTGCTGGAAACACTAATTGATTCCACATGGAGACACCAGCTCTACACACTCGTATTTCCTAGGGAGAAAGCTAGACGAACTGCGGAAAACAAACATGATATTTCTGTTTGACTAGATGACATTTTATGCGCTTTCCTAATGAAAAGAATTTGCTTTTCTCCAAAACCATTTGTACTGTGATTTTCTCGGTCCATTGCATACGAATTCCACACCACTTGTCCAGATATGACTGGTAGAAACCAGAAATATCTGGTTGTGTTTTAGCTAACTCAATCCCAGATATTGCTACAGCCTCTGTGTTTGTGTATTTCTGATATTATCCACGGACATTCTTCTTTTGAATATTTTTATCAGGGAACATTTAATTTTGTACCGTTGAAACACAAATTGTTTCCACATGGAGACACCAGCTCTACATATTCGTATTTTCTAGGGAGAAAGCTAGAGGAACTGCGACAAACAAACATGATATTTCTGTTGGTATAGATGACAATTTATGCACTTTCCTAACGAAATGAATTTGCTTTTCTCCAAAACAATTTCTACTGTGATTTTCTCCGTCCATTGCATATGAATTCCACACCACTTTGTCCAGATATGAATGGATGAAACCGGAAATATCTGCTTTTGTTTTGGCTAACTCAATCCCAGATATTGCTACAGCCTCTGCGTTTGTGTTTTCTAGATAATATCCACGGACTTTATTGTTTTTAAGGTTTTTATCTGGGTACATTTTATTTTGACCTTGGATCCATTAATGGTTCCACATGGAGACACCAGCTCCAAATATTCGTATTTTCTAGGGAGAAAACTAGAGGACCTGCTCCAAACAAACATGATATTTCTGTTTGTATAGAAGACATTTTATGCACTTGCCAACTGAAAAGACTTTGCTTTACTCCAAAACCATTTGTACTGTGATTTTCTGGGTCCATTGCATACGAATTGAACACCAGTTTGTCCGAAATATGATGCATGAAACCGGAAATATCCGATTTTGTTTTGGCTAACTCAATCCCACATATTGCTACAGCCTCTGTGTTTGTGTATTCCTGATATTATCCACAGACTTTATTTTTTGAATCTTTTTTTTTCAGGGAACATTTAATTTTGTAACGTTGAAACACTATTTGGTTCATAATGGCAATACCATCTCTACACATTAGTATTTTCTAGGGAGAAAGTTAGAGGAACTGCAGCAAACAAGCATGATATTTCTGTTTGTATAGATGACATTATATGAACTTGCCTAATGAAAAGACTTTGCTTTTCTCCAAAACCTTTTGTACTGTGATTTTCTCGATCCATTGCATACGAATTCCACACATGTTTGCCAGGATACGACAGGATGAAACCAGAAATATCTGGTTGTGTTTTGGCTAACTCAATCCGAAATATTGCTACAGCCTCTGTGTTTGTGTATTCCTGATATTATCCACAGACTTTTTGGTTCTGAATATTTTTTTTCAGGGAACATTTAATTTTGTGCTGCGAAAAACTAATTATTTCCGCATGGAGACTTTGCTTTTCTCCAAAACCATTTTTACTCTGATTTCTCAGTACATGGCATACGAATTCCACACCACATTGTACGGATATGACTGGATGAAACCGGAAATATCCATTTTGTTTTGGCTAACTCAATCCCAGATATTGCTACAGCCTCTGCGTTTGTGTTTTCTGGATATTATCCATGGACTTTAATGTTTTGAATGTTTTTATCTGGGGACATTTTATTTTGACCTTGGATACAGTAATGGTTCCACATGGAGACACCAGCTCCAAATATTCATATTTTCTAGGGAGTAAGCTAGAGGAACTGTGGCAAACAAACATGATATTTCTGTATGTATAGATGACATTTTATGTACTTACCAAATGAAAATACTTTGCTAACTCCAAAACCATATTTACTGTGATTTTCTCAGTCCATTGCATACGAATTCCACCCCTGTTTGTCCGGACATGACTGAATGAAACCAGAAATATCCGGTTGTGTTTTGGCTAATTCAATCCGAAATATTGAGAAAACCTTTGGTTTGTGTTTTCTGGATATTATCGATGGACTTTGTTGTTTTGAATGTTTTTATCAGGGAACATTTTATATTGAGCTTGGAAACACTAATTGGTTCATCAAGGGGACACCAGCTCTACACATTCGTATTTTCTAGGCAGAAAGCTTGAGGAACTGCAGCAACCAAACATGATATTTCTGTTTGTATTGATGACAATTTATGCACTTGCCTAACGAAAAGACTTTGCTTTTCTCCAAAACCATTTGTACTGTGATTTTCTAGGTCCATTGCATACGAATTGCACACCAGTTTGTCTGAAATATGATGCATGAAACCGGAAATATCCGGTTTTTTTTTTGGCCTACCTCAATCCCACATATGGCTACAGCCTCTGTTTTTGTGTATTCCTGATCTTATCCACAGACTTTATTGTTTTGAATGTTTTTTATCAGGGAACATTTAATTTTGTACCGTTGAAACACTAATTTATTCATAATGGGGACACCAGCTCTACACATAGTATTTTCTAGGGAGGAAGCTATAGGAACTGCGGCAAACACACATGACATTTCTGTTTGTATAGATGATATTTTATGCACTTGCCTAACGAAAACTCTTTGCTTTTCTAGAATACCATTTGTACTGTGATTTTCTTGGTCCCTTGCATACGAATTCCACACCAGTTTGTCCGGATATGACTGGATGAAACCAGGAATATCTGCTTGTGTTTTGGCTAAATCAATCCTAAATTTTGCTACAGCCTCTGTGTTTGTGTATTCCTGATATTATCCAAGGACGTTATTTTTTTGAATTTTTTTTCAGGGAACATTTAATTTTGTGCTTGGAAACACTAATTGATTCCACATGGAGACACCAGCTCTACACACTCGTATTTCCTAGGGAGAAAGCTAGAGGAACTGCGGAAAACAAACATGATATTTCTGTTTGTCAAGATGACATTTTATGCGCTTTCCTAATAAAAAGAATTTGCTTTTCTCCAAAACCATTTGTACTGTGATTTTCTCGGTCCAAGGCATACGAATTCCACACCACTTTGTCCGGATATGACTGGTAGAAACCAGAAATATCTGGTTGTGTTTTGGCTAACTCAATCCCAGATATTGCTAAGCCTCTGTGTTTGTGTATTCCTGATATTATCCATGGAATTTCTTCTTTTGAATATTTTTATCAGGGAACATTTAATTTTGTGCCGTTGAAACACAAATTGGTTCCACATGAAGACACCAGCTCTACATGTTTGTATTTTCTAGGGAGAAAGCTAGAGGAACTGCGGCAAACAACATGATATTTCTGTTAGTATAGATGACATTTTATGCACTTTCCTAACGAAAAGAATTTGCTTTTCTCCAAAACCATTTGTACTGTGATTTTCTAGGTCCATTGCATACGAATTGCACACCAGTTTGTCCGAAATATGATGCATGAAACCGGAAATATCCGATTTTCTTTTGGCTAACTCAATCCCAAATATTGCTACGGCCTCTGTGTTTGTGTATTCCTGATATTATCCACAGACTTTATTTTTTGAATGTTTTTTTTCAGGGAATTTTTAATTTTGTACCGTTGAAACACTATTTGGTTCATAATGGCAATACCAGCTCTACACATTCGTATTTTTAGGGAGAAAGCTAGAGGAACTGCGGCAAAGAAGCATATTTCTGTTTGTATAGATGACATTTTATGCACTTGCCTAATGAAAAGACTTTGCTTTTCTCCAAAACCATTTGTACTGTGATTTTCTCGATCCATTGCATACGAATTCCACACATGTTTGCCAGGATACGACTGGATGAAACCAGAAATATCTGGTTGTGTTTTGGCTAACTCAATCCGAAATATTGCTAAAGCCTCTGTGTTTGTGTATTCCTGATATTATCCACAGACTTTTTGGTTCTGAATATTTTTTTTTCAGGGAACATTTAATTTTGTGCTGCGAAAAACTAATTATTTCCACATGGAGACTTTCCTTTTCTCCAAAACCATTTTTACTCTGATTTCTGAATACATGGCATACGAATTCCACACCACATTGTACGGATATGACTGGATGAAACCGGAAATATCCATTTTGTTTTGGCTAACTCAATCCCAGATATTGCTACAGCCTCTGCGTTTGTGTTTTCTGGATATTATCCATGGACTTTAATGTTTTGAATGTTTTTATCTGGGGACATTTTATTTTGACCTTGGATACAGTAATGGTTCCACATGGAGACACCAGCTCCAAATATTCGTATTTTCTAGGGAGTAAGCTAGAGGAACTGCGGCAAACAAACATGATATTTCTGTTTGTATTGATGACATTTTATGCACTTGCCTAACGAAAATACTTTGCTTTTCTCCAAAACCATTTGTACTGTGATTTTCTCGGTCCATTGCATACTAATTGCACACCAGTTTGTCCGGATATGACTGGATGAAACTGGAAATATCCGGTTTGTTTGGCCTAACTCAATCCCAGATATTGCTACAGCCTCTGTGTTTGTGCCATCCTGATATTATCCACTGACATTATTGTTTTGCATGTTTTTATCAGGGAACATTTAATTTTGTACCGTTGAAATACTAATGATTCCACATAGAGACACCAGCTCTACATGTTTGTATTTTCTAGGGAGAAAGCTAGAGGAACTGCGGCAAACAAACATGATATTTCTGTTTGTCTAGATGACATTTTATGTGCTTTGCTAAGGAAAAGAATTTGCTTTTCTCCAAAACCATTTGTACTGTGATTTTCTCGGTCCATTGCATACGAATTCCACACCACTTTGTCCGGATATGACTGGATGAAACTGGAAATATCCGGTTTTGTTTTGGCTAACTCAATCCCAGATATTGCTACAGCCTCTGTGTTTGTGCATTCCTGATATTATCCACTGACATTATTCTATTGCATGTTTTTATCAGGGAACATTTAATTTTGTACCGTTGAGACACAAATTGGTTCCACATGGAGACACCAGCTCTACATGTTTGTATTTTCTAGGGAGAAAGATAGAGCAACTGAGGCAAACAAACATGATATTTCTGTTTGTCTAGATGACATTTTATGCACTTCCCTAACGTAAAGACTTTGCATTACTCCAAAACCATGTTTGCTCTGATTTTCTCGGTCCATTGCATATGAATTCCACAAGAGTTTGTCCGGATATGACTGGATGAAACCAGAATTATCCGGTTTAGTTTTGGCTAACTCAATGCGAAATAATGCTACAGCTTCTGTGTTTGTGTATTCCTGATATTATCCACGGACTTTATTTTTTTGAATTTTTTTTAGGGAATATTTAATTTTGTGCTTGGAAACACTGATTGATTCCACATGGAGACACCAGCTGTACATATTCGTATTTTCTATAGACAAAGCTAGAGGAACTGCTACAAACAAACATGATATTTCTGTTTGTATAGATGACTTTTTATGTAAATTCCTAAAGAAAAGACTTTGCTTTTCTCCAAAACCATTTGTACTGTGATTTTCTCGGTCCATTGCATACGAATTCCCCACCACTTTGTCCGGATATGACTGGATGAAACCGGAAATATCCGGTTGTGTTTTGGCTAACTCAATCCAAAATATTTCTACAGACTCTGTGTTTGTGTTTTCAGGATATTATCGATGGACTTTATTGTTTTGAATGTTTTTAGCAGGGAATATTTAATTTTGTACCGTAGAAACACTAATTGGTTCATCATGGGGACACCAGCTCTACACATTCGTATTTTCTCGGGAGAAAGCTAGAGGAACTGCGACAAACAAACATGATATTTCTGTTTGTTTAGATGACATTTTATGCACTTGCCTAACGAAAAGACTTTGCTTTACTCCAAAAACAAGTTTACTCTGATTTTCTCGGTCCATTGCATACGAATTCCACACCAGTTTGTCCGAATATGACTGGATGAAACCGGAAATATCCCGTTGTGTTTTGGCTAACTCAACCCAGATATTGCTACAATCTCTGTGTTTGTGTTTTCAGGATATTATCGATGGACTTTATTGTTTTGAATATTTTTATCAGGGAACATTTGACTTTGTACGGTTGAAACACTAATTGATTCCATATGGAGACACCAGCTCTACACATTCGTATATTCTAGGGAGAAAGCAAGATGAATTGCGGAAAACAAACATGGTATTTCTGTTTCTATAGATGATATTTTATCTACTTGCTAATGAAAAGACTTTGATTTTCTCCAAATCATTTTTACTGTGATTTTTTCGTTCCACTGCATACGAATTCCACACCATTTTCTCCGGTTATGACTGGTTGAAACCGGAAATATCCGGTTTTGTTTTGGCTAACTCAGTCCCAGATATTGCTACAGCCTCTGTGTTTGTGCATTGCTGATATTATATATTGTTTTGAATGTTTTTTCTCGGGGAACATTTTATTGTGAGCTTGGATACAGTAATGTGTTCCACATGGAGAAACCAGCTCTACATAGTCGTATTTTCAAGGGAGAATGCTAGAGGAACTGCGACAAACAAACATGATATTTCTGTTTGTTTAGATGACATTTATGCACTTGCCTAATGAAAAGACTTTGCTTTACTCCAAAACCATTTTTACTCTGTTTTTCTCGGTCCATTGCATACGAATTGCACACAACTTTGTCCGGATATGACTGGATGAAACCAGAAATATCCGGTTTTGTTTTAGCTAACTTAATCTGAAATATTGTGAAAGACTGTGTGTTTGTGTTTTCTGGATATTATTGATGGACTTCATTGTTTTGAATGTTTTTATCAGGGAACATTTAATTTTGTACCGTAGAAACACTAATTGGTTCATCATGGGGACACCAGATATACACATTCGTATTTTCTAGGGAGAATACTAGAGGAACTGCGGAAAACAAACATGATATTTCTGATTGTATAGATTGGATTTTATGCACTTGCCTAATGAAAAGACTTTGCTTTTCTCCAACCCATTTTTACTGTGATTTTCTCTGTACATTGCATACGAATTACACACCACTTTGTCCGGAAATGACTGGATGAAACCGGAAATATCCAGTTTTGTTTTGGATAACTCAATCCCAGATATTGCTACAGCCTCTGTGTTTGTGCATTCCTGATAATATCCACAGATTTTATTGTTTTGAATGTTTTTTATCAGGGAACATTTAGTTTTGTACCGTTGAAACACATATTGTTTCGACATGGAGACACCAGCTCTACACATTCGTATTTTCTAGGTAGAAAGCTAGAGGAACTGCGGCAAACAAACATGATATTTTTTTTTGTCTAGATGACATTTTATGCACTTGCCTAACGAAAAGACTTTGCTTTCCTCCAAAAGCATTTGTACTGTGATTTTCTCGGTCGATTGCATACGAATTCCACACCACTTTGTCCGGATATGACTGGATGAAACCAGAAATATCTGATTGTGTTTTGGCTCACTCAATCGAAAATATTGCTGCAGCATCTATGTTTGTTTTTTCTGGATTTTATCGAGGGACTTTATTCTTTTGAATGTTTTTTATCTGTGAACATTTTTTGTGAGCTTGGATACAGTAATGGGTTCCACATGGAGACACCAGCTATACATATTCGTATTTTCTAGGGAGAAGGCTAGAGGAACTGTGGAAAAAAAACATGATATTTCTGTTTGTAGAGATGGCATTTTATGCACTTGCCTAACGAAAACTCTTTGCTTTTCTCCAACCCATTTTTACTGTGATTTTCTCGGTCCATTGCAAACGAATTACACACCACTTTGTCCGGATATGACTGGATGAAACCGGAAATATCCGGTTGTGTTTTGGCTAACTCAATCCTAGATATTGCTACAGCCTCTGTGTTTGTGTTTTCAGGATATTATCGATGGACTTTATTGTTTTGAATGTTTTTTATCAGGGAACATTTAATTTTGTGCTTGCAAACTCTAATTGATTCCACATGGAGACACCAGCTCCACATATTTGTATATTCTAGGGAGAAATCTAGAGGAACTGCAGCAAACAAACATGATATTTCAGTTTGTATAAATGATATTTTATCTCCTTGCCTAATGAAAAGACTTTGCTTTTCTCCAAATCATTTTTACTGTGATTTTCTCGTTCCACTGCATACGAATTGCACACCATTTTCTCCGGTTATGACTGGTTGAAACCGGAAATATCCGGTTGTGTTTTGGGTAACTCAGTCCCAGATATGGCTACAGCCTCTGTGTTTGTGCATTCCTGATATTATCCACAGACTTTATTTTTTTGAATGTTTTTTATCGGGGAACATTTTATTGTGAGCTTGGATACAGTAATGGGTTCCACATGGAGACACCAGCTCTACATAGTCGTATTTTCTAGAGAGAATTCTAGAGGAACTGCGACAAACAAACATGATATTTCTGTTTGTTTAGATGACATTTATGCACTTGCCTAATGAAAAGACTTTGCTTAACTCCAAAACCAAGTTTACTCTGATTTTCTAGGTCCATTGCATACGAATTGCACACAACTTTGTCCGGATATGACTGGATGAAACCAGAAATATCCGGTTTTGTTTTGGCTAACTTAATCCGAAATATTGTGAAAGACTGTGTGTTTGTGTTTTCTGGATATTATCGATGGACTTTATTGTTTGGAATGTTTTTTATAAGTGAACATTAATTTTGTACCGTAGAAACACTAATTGGTTCATCACGGGGACACCAGCTCTACACATTCGTATTTTCTAGGGAGAAAGCTAGATGAATTGCGGAAAACAAACATGGTATTTCTGTTTCTATAGATGATATTTTATCTAGTTGATAATGAAAAGACATAGCTTTTCTCAAAAACCATTTTTACTGTGATTTTCTTGGTCCATTGCATACGAATTCCACTCCACCTTGTCCGGATATGACTGGATGAAAGCAGAAATATCCGGTTGTGTTTTGGCTAACTCAATCCGAAATACTGTGAAAGACTGTGTGTTTGTTTTTTCTGGATATATCGATGGACTTTATTGTTTTGAATGTTTTTATCAGGGAACATTTAATTTTGTACCGTAGAAACACTAATTGGTTCATCATGGGGACACCAGCTCTACACATTCGTATTTTCTAGGGAGAAAGCTAGAGGAACTGCGGCAAACAAACATGATATTTCACTTTGTATCGATGATATTTTATCTAATTGCCTAATGAAAAGACTTTGTTTTCTCCAAAACCATTTGTACTGTGATTTTCTCGTTCCATTGCATGCGAATTCCACACCACTTTGTCTGGATATGACTGGATGAAACCGGAAATATCCCGTTGTGTTTTGGCTAACTCAATCCAAAATATTCCTACAGCCTTGTGTTTGTGCATTCCTGATATTATCCACAGACTTTCTTGTTTTGAATGTTTTTTACCGGGGAACATTTTATTGTGAGCTTGGATACAGTAATGGGTTCCACATGGAGACACCAGATCTAGCTATTCGTATTTTCTAGGGGGAAAGCTAGAGGAACTGCGACAAACAAACATGATATTCCTGTTTTCATAGATGACATTTGATGCACTTTGCTAACGGAAAGACTTTGCTTTTCTCCAAAACCCTTTTTACTCTGACTTTCTCGGTCCATTGCATATGAATTCCACACCACTTTGTTCGAATATGACTGGATGAAAGCAGAAATATCCGGTTGTGTTTTGGCTAACTCAATCGAAAATATTGCTACAGTCTCTGTGTTGCACTTGCTGCAAGAAAAGACTTTGCTTTTCTCCAAAACGATTGGACTTTGATTTTCTAGGTCCATTGCATACGAATTCCAAACCACTTTGTCCGGATATGACTGGATGAAACCAGAAATATCAGGTTGTGTTTTCGCTAACTCAATCCGAAATATTGCTACAGGTTTTGTGTTTGTGTATTCTGATATTATACATGGACTTTATTTTTTTGAACGTTTTTTTTTTTCAGGGAACATTTAATTTTGTACCATTGAAACACTAATTGTTTCCACATGGAGACACCAGCTCTACACTTTCGTATTTTCTAGGGAGAATGCTAGAGGAACTGCGGCAAACAAACATGATATTTCTGTTTGTATAGATGACATTTTATGCACTTGCCATATGAAAAGACTTTGCTTTTCTCCAAAAGCATTTTTACTCTGATTTCCTCGGTCCATTGCATACGAATTCCACAGAAGTTTGTCCGGATATGACTGGATGAAACCGGAAATATCCGGTTGTGTTTTGGCTAACTCAATCCCAGATATTGCTACAGCTTCTGTGTTTGTGCATTCCTGATATTATCCAAAGACTTTATTGTTTTGAATGTTTTTATCAGGGAACATTTAATTTTGTACCATTGAAACACTACTTGTTTCCACATGGAGACACCAGCTCTACACATTCGTATTTTAGGGAGAAAGCTAAAGGAACTGTGGCAAACAAACATGATATTTCTGTTTGTATAGATGACATTTTATGCACTTGCCTAATGAAAAAACTTTGCTTTACTTCAAAACCATTTTTACGCTGATTTTCTCGGTCCATTGCTTACGAATTCCAAGCCACTTTTTCCGGATATGACTGGATGAAATCAGAAATATCCGGTTGTGTTTTGGCTAACTCAATGCGAAATACTGTGAAAGACTGTGTGTTTGTGTTTTCTGGATATTATCGATGGACTTTATTGTTTTGAATGATTTTATCAGGGAACATTTAATTTTGTACCATAGAAACAATAATTGCTTCATCCTGGGGACACCAGCTCTACACATTCGTATTTTCTAGGGAGAAATCTAGATGAATTGCGGAAAACAAACATGATATTTCTGTTTGTATAGATGACATTTTATGCACTTGCTGCAAGAAAAGACTTTGCTTTTCTCCAAAACGATTTGTACTTTGATTTTCCAGGTCCATTGCATACGAATTCCAAACCACTTTGTCCGGATATGACTGGATGAAACCAGAAATATCTGGTTGTGTTTTCGCTAACTCAATCCGAAATATTGCTACAGGTTTTGTTTTTGTGTATTCTTGATATTATACATGGACTTTATTTTTTTGAACGTTTTTTTTTTCAGGGAACATTTAATTTTGTACCATAGAAACACTAATTGTTTCATCATGGGGACACCAGCTCTACACATTCGTATTTTCTAGGGAGAAAGCTAGAGGAACTGCGGCAAACAAACATGATATTTCTGTTTGTATAGATGACATTTTATGCACTTGCCAAATGAAAAGAATTTGCTTTTCTCCAAAACCATTTTTACTGGGACTTTATCGGTCCATTGCATACGAATTCCACACCACTTTGTCCGGATATGACTGGATGAAACCAGAAATATCCGGTTGTGTTTGGCTAACTCAATCCCAGGTATTGCTACAGCCTCTGTGTTTATATTTTCAGGATATTATCAATGGACTTTAATGTTTTGAATGTTTTTATCAGGGAACATTTAATTTTGTACCGTTGAAACACTAATTGGTTCATCATGGGGACACCAGCTCTACACATTCGTATTTTCTAGGGAGAAAGCTAGAGGAACTGCGGCAAACAAACATGATATTTCACTTTGTATCGATGATATTTTATCTACTTGCCTAATGAAAAGACTTTGTTTTCTCCAAAACCATTTTTACTGTGATTTTCTCGTTCCATTGCATGCGAATTCCACACCACTTTGTCTGGATATGACTGGATGAAACCGGAAATATCCCGTTGTGTTTTGGCTAACTCAATCCAAAATATTCCTGAAGCCTCTGTGTTTGTGCATTCCTGATATTATCCACAGACTTTCTTGTTTTGAATGTTTTTTACCGGGGAACATTTTATTGTGAGCTTGGATACAGTAATTGGTTCCACATGGAGACACCAGCTCCACATATTTGTATTTTCTAGGGAGAAAGCTAGAGGAACTGCAGCAAACAAACATGATATTTCAGTTTGTATCGATGGTATTTTATCTACTTGCCTAATGAAAGGACTTTGTTTTTCTCCAAAACCATTTTTACTCTGATTTCTCGGTCCATTGCATACGAATTCCACACCACTTTGTCCGGATATGACTGTATGAAACCGGAAATATCCCTTTGTGTTTTGGCTAACTCAATCCAAAATATTGCTACAGTCTGTGTTTGTGTTTTCAGGATATTATCGATGGACTTTCTTCTTTTGAATGTTTTTATCAGGGAACATTTAATTTTGTACCGTTGAAACACTAATTGTTTCATAATGGGTACACCAGCTCTACACATTCGTATTTTCTAGGGAGAAAGCTAGATGAATTTGGCAAACAAACATAATATTTCTGTTTCTATACATGACATTTTATGCACTTGCCAAACGTAAAGACTTGGCTTTTCTCCAAAACCATTTTTACTGTAATTTTCTAGGTCCATTGCATACGAATTATACACCACTTTGTCCGGATATGACTTAATGAAACTGGAAACATCTCGTTTTGTTTTGGCGAACTCTATTCCAGATATTGCTGCAGCCGCTATGTTTGTTTTTTCTGGATATTATCGACAGACTTTATTGTTTTGAATGTTTTTTATTGGGGAACATTTTATTGTGAGCTTGGATACTGTAATGGGTTCCACATGGAGACACCAGCTCTACATATTCGTATTGTCTAGGGAGAAATCTAGAGGAACTGTGACAAACAAACATGATATTTCTGTTTGTATAGATGACATTTTATGCACTTGCCTAATGAAAAGACTTTGCTTTACTCCAAAACCATTTTTACTCTAATTTTCCCGGTCCATTGCATACGAATTCCACACCACTTTGTCCGGATATGACTGGATGAAACCAGAAATATCCGGCTTTGTTTTGGCTAACTCAATCCCAGGTATTGCTACAGCCTCTGTGTTTTTATTTTCAGGATATTATCGATGGACTTTATTGTTTTGAATGTTTTTATCAGGGAACATTTAATTTTGTGCTTGCAAACTCTAATTGGTTCCACATGGAGACACCAGCTCCACATATTTGTATTTTCTAGGGAGAAAGCTAGAGGAACTGCAGCAAACAAACATGATATTTCAGTTTGTATCGATGGTATTTTATCTACTTGCCTAATGAAAGGACTTTGTTTTTCTCCAAAACCATTTTTACTCTGATTTTCTCGGTCCATTCCATACGAATTCCACACCACTTTTTCCGGATATGACTGCATGAAACCGGAAATATCCCTTTGTGTTTTTGCTAACTCAATCCAAAATATTGCTACAGTCTCTGTGTTTGTGTTTTCAGGATATTATCGATGGACTTTATTGTTTTGAATGTTTTTATCAGGGAACATTTAATTTTGTACCGTTGAAACACTAATTGTTTCATAATGGGTACACCAGCTCTACACATTCGTATTTTCTAGGGAGAAAGCTAGATGAATTGTGGCAAACAAACATGATATTCTGTTTCTATACATGACATTTTATGCACTTGCCAAATGTAAAGACTTGGCTTTTCTCCAAAACCATTTTTACTGTAATTTTCTAGGTCCATTGCATACGAATTATACACCACTTTGTCCGGATATGACTGGATGAAACTGGAAATATCTCGTTTTGTTTTGGCTAACTCTATCCGAGATATTGCTGCAGCCTCTATGTTTGTTTTTTCTGGATATTATCGACAGACTTTATTGTTTTGAATGTTTTTTATTGGGGAACATTTTATTGTGAGCTTGGATACTGTAATGGGTTCCACATGGAGACACCAGCTCTACATATTCGTATTGTCTAGGGAGTAAGCTAGAGGAACTGCGACAAACAAACATGATATTTCTGTTTGTATAGATGATATTTTATGCACTTGCCTAATGAAAAGACTTTGCTTTACTCCAAAACCATTTTTACTCTGATTTTCTCGGTCCATTGCATACGAATTCCAAACCACTTTGTCCGGATATGACTGGATGAAACCAGAAATATCCGGTTGTGCTTTGGCTAACTCAATGTGAAATACTGTGAAAGACTGTGTGTTTGTGTTTTCTGGATATTATCGATGGACTTTATAGTTTTGAATGATTTTATCAGGGAACATTTAATTTTGTACTGTAGAAACACTATTTGGTTCATCATGGGGACACCAGCTCTACACATTTGTATTTTCTAGGGAGAAAGCTAGAGGAACTGTGGCAAACAAACATGATATTTCTGTTTGTATAGATGACATTTTATGCACTTGCCTAACGAAAAGACTTTTCTTTTCTTTTTTTTATTAAACTTTTATTTAATGAATATAAATTTCCAAATAATAGCTTATGGGTTACAATGGCTTCCCCCCTCCCATAACTTCCCTCTCACCCGCAACCCTCCCCTTTCCTGCTCCCTTTCCCCTTTCCTTCATATAAAGATTCACTTTCAATTCTCTTTATATACAGAAGATCAGTTTAGTATATATTAGGTAAAGATTTCAACATTTTGCCCATATAGCAACATCAAGTGAAAAAACTACCATTGGGTTACTAATTATAGCATTAAATAGCAATGTACAGCACATTAAAGACAGAGATCCTACATAATTTTTTTCAAATTAATTAATTTTCTATGCCATTTCCTTTTTAACACCAGGTTGTGTTTTTTTTTTTTCATTTCCAATTCTCTTTATATACAGAAGATCAATTCAGTATATAATTAGTAAAGACCTCATCAGTTTGTGCCCACACAGAAACACAAAGTATAAAAATACTGGTTCAGTACTAGTTATAGCATCACTTCGCTTTAGACAACACATTAGGGACAGATCCCACATGGGGTGTAAATACACAGTGAATCCTGTTGCTGATTTAACAATTTGACACTCCTGTTCATGGCGTCAGTAATCTCCCTAGGCTCTAGTCTTGAGTTGCCAGGGTTATGGAAGCCTTTAGAGTTTGCTGACTTTGATCTTATTCCGATAGGGTCATAGTCAAAGTGGAAGTTCTCTCCTCCCTTCGGAGAAGGGTACCTCCTTCTTTGATGGCCCCGTTCTTTCCACTGGGATCTCACAGAGATCATTCATTTAGGCCTATTTTTCCATGATATCTTGGCTTTCCATGCCTGCTATACTCTCATGGGCTCTTCAGCCAGATCCGAATGCCTTGAGGGCTGATTCTGAGGCCAGAGTGTTGTTTAGGACATCTGCCATTCTATGAGTCTGCTGTGTATCCCGCTTTCCATGTTGGATCTTTCTCTCCCTTTTTGATTCTATCAGTTAGTATTAGCAGATACTTGTCTTGTTTGTGTGATCCCTTTGACTCTTAGACCTATCAGAGCTATCAATTGTGAGCTGAAATTGATCACTTGGACTAGTGCGATGGCATTGGTACATGCCATCTTGGTGGGATAGTGTTGGAATCCCCTGGCACATTTCTAACTCCACTATTTGCGGCCAGTCCGATTGAGCATGTTCCAAATTGTTCAGCTCCTCCCTCTCTTTTTCCACTCTTAGATTTAAGGGGGATCACTTTTCAGTTAAAATTTAAACACCTAAGAATAATTGTGTGTTAATTACAGAGTTCAACCACTAGTACTAGAACAACAAGAACAACAACAGATACTAAAAAGGATAAAGTATTACATTGTACATCTAAAGTCAGGACAGGAGCTGATCAGTTCATTGTTGCTTATAGTGTCCATTTCACTTAACAGGTTTCCCCTTTGGCGCTCAGTTGTCACCGATCAGGGAAAACAAATGATATTTGTCTCTTTGGGACTGGCTTAATTCACTCAGCATGATGTTTTCCAGATTGCTCCATCTTGTTGCAAATGACTGGGTTTCGTTGTTTCTTACTGCTGTATAGTATTCTATGGAGTACATGTCCCATAATTTCTTTATCCAGTCTACTGTTGATGGGCATTTGGGTTGGTTCCAGGTCTTAGCTATTGTGAATTGAGCTGAAATAAACATTAATGTGCAGATGGCTTTTTTATTAGCCAAGTTAAGTTCCTTTGGGTAAATTCCAAGGAGTGGGATGGCTGGGTTGTATGGTAGGGTTATGTTCAGGTTTCTGAGGAATCTCCAGACAGACTTCCATAGTGGCTTAACCAGTTTGCATTCCCACCAACAGTGGGTTAGTGTCCCTTTTTCCCCACATCCTCTCCAGCATCTGTTGTTGGTATATTTCTGAATGTGAGCCATTCTCACCGGGGTGAGATGGAACCTCATTGTGGTTTTAATTTGCATTTCTCTGATTGCTAGTGATCTTGAACATTTTTTCATGTGTCTGTTGGCCATTTGGATTTCCTCTTTCGGAAAATGTCTATTGAGGTCCTTGGCCCATCTCTTAAGTGGGTTGTTTGTTTTGTTGTTGTGGATTTTCTTGATGTCTTTGTAGATTCTGGTTATCAATCCTTTATCTGTAGTATAGTTTGCGAATATTTTTTCCCATTCTGTTGGTTGCCTCTTCACTTTCCTGACTGTTTCTTTTGAAGTACAGAAACTTCTCAATTTGATGCAATCCCAAATGTTAATTTTGGTTTTGACTGCCTGTGCTGTTGGAGTATTTTCCAGGAAGTCTTTGCCTGTGCCTATATCTTGCAGGGTTTCTCCAATGCTCTCTAATAATTTGATGGTTTCAGGTCATAGATTTAAGTCTTTAATCCATGTTGAGTGAATTTTTGTGTAAGGTGATAGGTATGGGTCTTGCTTCAAGCTTCTGCACATGGAAATCCAATTTTCCCAGCACCATTTATTGAATAGACTGTCCTTATTCCAGGGGTTAGATTTGGATCTTTGGTCAAATATAAGTTGGCTGTAGATGTTTGGATTGATTTCTGGTGTTTCTATTCTGTTCCATTGGTCTATCCATCTGCTTCTGTACCAGTACCATGCTGTTTTGATAACAACTGCCCTGTAGTATGTCCTGAAATCAGGTATTGTGATGCCTCCGGCTTTGTTTTTGTTGTACAAGATTGCTTTGGCTATTAGAGGTCTTCTTTGTCTCCATATGAATTTCAGCATCATTTTTTCCAGATCTGAGAAGAAGGTCTTCGGGATCTTGATGGGTATTGCATTGAATGCATAAATTGCTTTTGGGAGAATAGACATTTTGATGATATTGATTCTTCCAATCCATGAGCATGGAAGATTTCTCCATTTTTTGGTATCCTCTTCTATTTCTTTCTGTAAGGTTTTGTAGTTTTCATTGTAGAGATCTTTAACGTCTTTGGTTAAATTTATTCCAAGGTATTTGATTCTTTTTGTAGCTATTGTGAATGGGATTGATTTTAGAAGTTCTTCCTCAGCCGTGGCATTGCCTGTGTATACAAAGGCTGTTGATTTTTGTGCATTGATTTTATATCCTGCTACTTTGCCAAACTCTTCGATGAGTTCCAGCAGTCTCTTAGTAGAGTTCTTTGGGTCCCCTAAATAAAGAATCATATCATCTGCAAAGAGGGATAGTTTGAGTTCTTCCTTCCCAATTTGTATCCCTTTAATTTCTTTTTCTTGCCTAATAGCTCTGGCCAAAACTTCCAGAACTATATTGAAGAGTAGTGGTGAGAGAGGGCATCCCTGTCTGGTACCAGATTTCAGTGGAAATGCTTCCAACTTTTCCCCATTTAATAGGATGTTGGCCGTGGGTTTTTCATATATTGCTTTGATTGTATTGAGGAATGTTCCTTCCATACCCAGTTTGCTTAGAGTTTTCATCATGAAAGGGTGTTGTATTTTATCAAATGCTTTCTCTGCGTCTATTGAGAGAATCATATGGCTTTTCTTCTGCAGTCTGTTAATGTAGTGTATTATGTTGATTGTTTTGCGAATGTTGAACCATCCCTGCATACCGGGGATGAATCCCACTTGGTCTGGGTGGATGATCTTTCTGATGTGTTGTTGCATTCTATTGGCCAGAATTTTATTGAGGATTTTTGCATCTATGTTCATCAGGGATATTGGTCTGTAATTCTCTTTCAATGTTGCATCTCTTTCTGGCTTAGGAATTAAGGTGATGGTGGCTTTATAGAAAGAATTTGGGAGGATTCCCTCTTTTTCGATTGCTCTGAATAGTTTGAGAAGAATTGGAGTTAGTTCTTCTCTAAATGTCTGGTAGAACTCAGCAGTGAATCCATCTGGCCCTGGGCTTTTCTTTGTTGGGAGGGCCTTTATTACTGTTTCAATTTCTGTGTCAGTTATTGGTCTGTTTAGGTTTTCTATGTCTTCCTGGCTCAATTTAGGGAGGTTGTATGTGTCCAAGAATCTGTCCATTTCTGATAGATTTCCCTGTTTGCTGGCATACAAGTCCTTGTAGTAATTTCTGATGATTCTTTTTATTTCTGCGGCGTCTGTTGTTACGTTTCCCTTTTCATCACTGATCCTATTGATTTGGGTCTTTTCTCTTCTTTTTTTAGTTAGTTGGGCCAATGGGGTGTCAATTTTGTTTATTTTTTCAAAAAACCAGCTCCTCGTTTGGCTGATTTTTTGTAATTTTTTTTTGGATTCAATCCTGTTGATTTCTTCTCTGATTTTAATTATTTCTCTTCTCCTACTGGGTTTGGGTTTGGTTTGCTGCAGATTTTCTAGATCCTTGAGATGACTTGAAAGCTCATCTATTTGGTGCCTTTCCAATTTCTTGATGTAGGCACCTATTGATATAAACTTTCCTCTTAACACTGCTTTTGTTGTATCCCATAGGTTTTGGTATGTTGTGCTGTTATCCTCATTTACTTCCAGAAAATTTTTGATTTCTCTTTTAATTTCTTCTATGACCCATTGTTCATTCAGGAGCATGTTGTTCAATCTCCATGTGTTTGCACGTGCTCTAGGGATTCCTGAGTTGCCAATTTCCAATTTCATTCCTTTGTGGTCTGAGAAGCTGCATGGTATGATTCTAATTCTTTTGAATTTGCTGAGACTTGCTTTATGGCCTAGTATGTGGTCAATCCTAGAGAAGGTTCCACGTACTGCTGAGAAGAATGTAAAGTCCTTAGATGTAGGATGAAATGTTCTGTAGATATCTGTTAGATCCATTTGGGCTATAGTGTCATTTAAATCTACTGTCTCCTTGTTGATCTTCTGTTCTGTTGATCTGTCTATCTCTGAAAGTGGAGTATTGAAGTCCCCCAGTACTATTGTGTTGGGGTCTAAGTCTCCCTTTAAGTCCCTTAACAAGTCTTCTAAATAAGCTGGTGCCCTGTAATTAGGTGCATATACATTGATAATCGTTATATCTTTCTGTTGAATGGATCCCTTAATCATTATATAGTGCCCCTCTTTGTCTCTCCTAACAGTTTTTGTGGTAAAGTTTATGTTGTCCGATATTAAGATGGCTACGCCCGCTCTCTTTTCATTTCTGTTGGCATGGTATATCTTTTTCCAGCCTTTCACTCTCAGCCTGTATGGATCATTGTTGGATAGATGGGTTTCTTGTAAGCAGCAAAAGGATGGGTTTTGTTCCTTAACCCAATCAGCCAATCGGTGTCTTTTAACTGGACAGTTCAAGCCATTAACATTCAATGTGACTATTGAGAAGGAGTAACTTTGCCCTGCCATTAGCCAAAGATACTTTCTAATATATGGTTTGAGATTCCTGTGATCTTTTGGTGTGAGGTTTCCTACCTTTATCTTCTTTCATATTGGTGACCGTGTTTCTGTGTTTCTGTATGTAACACATCTTTAAGCATCTTTTGCAGGGCTGGATGAGTGGCGACAAACTCTTTCAATTTCTGTTTGCTGTGAAAGGTCTTTATTTCACCTTCATTCATAAATGAGAGCTTTGCAGGATATAATATTCTGGGCTGGCCGTTTTTCTCTCTTAGCACCTGGGCTATGTCTCGCCATTCTCTCCTAGCTTGTAGGGTTTCTGAAGAGAAGTCAGCTGTGAGTCTAATTGGAGATCCTCTGAGAGTAATCTGGCGTTTCTCTCTTGCACATTTTAGGATCTTTTCTTTGTGTTTCACTGTGGTGAGTTTGATTACGACGTGTCGTGGTGAGGATCCCTTTTGGTCATGTTTATTAGGGGTTCTATGAGCTTCCTGTATTAGGATGTCTCTGTCTTTCTCCAAACCTGTGAAATTTTCTGCTAGTATCTCACTAAAAAGGCCTTCTAATCCCTTCTCCCTCTCCATGCCTTCAGGTACTCCTAGAACCCGAATGTTGTGTTTTTTAAGAGTATCCTGTAGATTCCTGACAGTATTTTTTAAATTTCTGATTTCTTCTTCTTTTCTTTGATTTGATTGTTTCCTTTCCTGTTCTCTGTCTTCTAATTCCGGTATTCTCTCTTCTGCTTCACCCATTCTGTTTTTGAGGCTTTCTAATGTGTTTGTCATTTGACTATTGAGTTCTTCATTTCATTATGGTTTCTTGTCACTATCACAGTTTCACGTTCTACTAGTTGTTTCATTTCATTTTGATTCCTCCTTAATATTTCATTTTCACGAGAGAGATTTTCTATCTTGTCCATTAAGGATTTCTGTAGTTCAAGAATTTGTTTTTGAGAACTTCCTAATGTTCTTATCAGTTTTTTTGAGATCTGCTTCTTGCATTTCCTCTATCTCTTCATCTTCATAATCTTGGACTGGGGGGTCTTGTTCATTTGGGGGCATCATAGTGTCTTCCTTGCTCTTGTTAACTCTGCTTCTATGTTTGTTGTTTGGCATGTTGGAGATAATTTATGTTTGTTTTTTTTTTTTTTGCTGTTTTTTGCTGTGGTGTTTTTTTCTCGTTACACTATGCCTCTAGGTGGGCTGTCTGCTTTGATGGATCCTTAGAGGCTGTGATGGGTGTGGCCAGAGAGCTCTGCTTGATTCTTCAGGTTTGAGGCTTTGCAAAAAGTGACTCTCCTTGCTCCTTGCTGGATCTCTCTCTCTCTCTCTCTCTCTCTCTCTCTCTCTCTCTTTTTTTTTTGACTCAGTTGGGAAGTAATTCCGAATGGCTCCCGTTGGTTCCTGCACTGGGTAGATTTTGCGGGTCGTCTCCCGCAGTTGGTTTTCCATGCGGTGGGCTCCTTGTAGGTCCTCTGTGTCACATCCACTAGATCTGGAAGTGTTTCTTCTGCAGTTTTTTTCTTGAATCTTTTCCTGAGGCCTTGTCTCAGCTGGTGATCCAAGGCTCCACCTGGGGCTTCTCCCGTGATCTTCCTCTCTAGGCGCTGTCGCCTAGGGCCAGCCGGGCCACAGGATCGCCGCCGCCGCCACCGCTGTAGTGCCTGCGCGCGCTCCCTGGGACTGGGACTATGGAGAGAGGCACTCGGGACGCCGCCGCCGCCGCTGCTGTAGTGCCTGCGCGCGCTCCCCGGGACTGGGACCGTGGAGAGAGGCGATCGGGACGCCACCAACGCCGCCGCTGCTGTAGTGCCTGCGCGCGCTCCCCGGGACTGGGACCATGGAGAGAAGTGCACGGGACGCCGCCGCTGCTGCCGCCGCCACCGCCGCAGCAGAGCTGCAGGTAGAGGCGGGAGGAGGAGAGTTTCTGAGGCTTTTGTCTCACCTCTGGTTCCCGCGCTGGCGAGACATTGTGGCTCGGTTCCCGCGGTTGGGTTTCCACGCAGTGAGCTCTCAGGAGATCCTCTGTGTCTCGTCCACTAGATCCGGAAGCGTCTCCTCTGCAGCTTTTTTCTTGAGTTTTTTCCTAAGGCTGTGCAGCCAGTTCAGGGCACAAAGGCATTCCACTTCCTGTCACCTTGCCGCCTGCTGCCAGCCAAGACTTTGCTTTTCTCCAACCAACTTTTACTGTGATTTTCTCGGTCAATTGCATACGAATTCCACACCACTTTGTCCGGATATGACTGGATGAAACCGGAAATATCCGGTTGTGTTTTGGCCAACTCAATCCAAAATATTGCTACAGACTCTGCGTTTGTGTTTTCTGGATATTATCGATGGACTTTATTGTTTTGAATGTTTTTAGCAGGGAATATTTAATTAGTACCGTAGAAACACTAATTGGTTCATCATGGGGACACCAGCTCTACACATTCGTATTTTCTAGGGAGAAAGCTAGAGGAACTGCGGCAAACAGACATGATATTTCTGTTTGTATAGATGACATTCTATGCACTTGCCTAACGAAAAGACTTTGCTTTTCTCCAAAACCATTTTTACTGTGATTTTCTCGGTCCATTGCATATGAATTCCACACCACTTTGTCCGGACATGACTGGATGAAACCGGAAATCTCATTTTGTTTTGGCTAACTCAATCCCAGATATTGCTACAGCCTCTTTGTTTGTATATTCCTGATATTATCCACGGACATTATTGTTTTGAATGTTTTTTTTTTCAGGGAACATTTAATTTTGTCCTTGCAAACTCTAATTGGTTCCACATGGACACACCAGCTCTACATATTTGTATTTTCTAGGGAGAAAGCTAGAGGAATTGCGACAAACAAACATGATATTTCAGTTTGTTTCGATGATATTTTATCTACTTGCCTAATGAAAAATATTTGCTTTACTCCAAAACCATTTTTACTCTGATTTTCTCGGTCCATTGCATATGAATTCCACACCACTTTGTCCAGATATGACAGGATGAAACCGGAAATATCCGGTTTTGTTTTGGCTAACTCAATCCCAGATATTGCTACAGCCTCTGTGTTTGTGCATTCTGGATATTATCAATGAACTTTATTGTTTGGGATGTTTTTATCAGGGAACATTTAATTTTGTACCGTAGAAACACTAATTCGTTCATCATGGAGACACCAGCTCTACACATTCGTATTTTCTAGGGAGAAAGCTAGAAGACTTGCAGCAAACACACATGATATTTCTGTTTCTATACATGACATTTTATGCACTTGCCAAACGTAAAGACTTTGCTTTTCTCCAAAACCATTTTTACTGTAATTTTCTCGGTCCATTGCATATGAATTCCACACCACTTTGTCCGGATATGACTGGATGTAACCGGAAATATCTGGTTGTGTTTAGGCTAACTCAATCCCAGATATTACTGCAGCCTCTATGTTTGTTTTTTCTGGATATTATAAACAGACTTTATTGTTTTGAATGTTTTTTATCGGGGAACATTTTATTGTGAGCTTGGATACAGTAATGGGTTCCATATGGAGACACCAGCTCTACATATTTGTATTTTCTAGGGAGAAAGCTAGAGGAACTGCGACAAACAAACATGATATTTCTGTTTGTATAGATGACATTTTATGCACTTGCCTAATGAAAAGACTTTGCTTTACTCCAAAACCATTTTTATTCTTATTTTCTCGGTCCATTTCATACGAATTCCAAACCACTTTGTCGGGATATGACTGGATGAAACCAGAAATATCCGGTTGTGTTTTGGCTAACTCAATGCGAAATACTGTGAAAGACTGTGTGTTTGTGTTTTCTGGATATTATCGATGGACTTTATTGTTTTGAATGTTTTTATCAGGGAACATTTAATTTTGTACCGTAGAAACACTAATTGGTTCATCATGGGGACACCAGCACTACACATTCGTATTTTCTAAGGAAAAAACTAGAGGAACTGTGGCAAACCTACATGATATTTCTGTTTGTATCGATGACATTTTATGCACTTGCCTAACAAAAAGACTTTGCTTTTCTCCAAAACCATTTCTACTGTGATTTTCTCGGTCCATTGCATACGAATTCCACACCACTTTGTCCGGATATGACTGGATGAAACCGGTAATATCCGGTTGTGTTTTGGCTAACTCAATCCAAAATATTGCTGCAGCCTCTATGTTTGTTTTTTCTGGATATTATCCACAGACTTCATTGTTTTGAATGTTTTTTTATCGGGGAACATTGTATTTTTTGCTGTGAAACAATAATTAGTTCCACATGGAAACACCAGCTGCACATATTCGTATTTTCTAGGGAGAAAGCTAGAGGAGCTGCGGCAAACAAACATGATATTTCTGTTACTATCGATGACATTTTATGCACTTGCCAAATGAAAAGACTTTGCTTTTCTCCAAAACCATTTTTCTGTGATTTTCTCGGTACACTTCATATGAATTCCACAGAAGTTTGTCCGGATATGACTGGATGAAACCGGAAATATCCCGTTTTGTTTTGGCTAACTCAATCCCAGATATTGCTACAACCTCTGTGTTTGTGTATTCCTGATATTGTCCACGGACTTTATTGTTTTGAATGCTTTTTATCAGGGAACATTTAATTTTGTACCGTTGAAACACTAATTGGTTCATCATGGGGACACCAGCTCTACACATTCATATTTTCTAGGGAGAAAGCTAGAGGAACTGCAGCAAACATGATATTTCTGTTTGTCCAGATGACATTTTCTGCCTTTCCTAACAAAAATATTTTGCTATTCTCCAAAACCATTTTTACTGTTAATTTCTCGGTACACTTCATATGAATTGCACACAAGTTAGTCCGGATATGACTGGATGAAACTGGAAATATCCCGTTTTGTTTTGGCTAACTCAATCCCAGATATTGCTACAGCCTCTGTGTTTGTGTATTCCTGATATTGTCCACGGACTTTATTGTTTTGAATGCTTTTTATCAGGGAACATTTAATTTTGTACCGTAGAAACACTAATTGGTTCATCATGGGGACACCAGCTCTACACATTCGTATTTTCTAGGGAGAAAGCTAGAGGAACTGCGGCAAACAAACATGATATTTCTGTTTGTCCGGATGATACTTTTTGCCTTTCCTAACAAATATTCTTTGCTATTCTCCAAAACCATTTTTACTGTTATTTTCTTGGTGTACTTCATATGAATTCCACACAAGTTTGTCCGGATATGACTGGATGAAACCGGAAATATCCCATTTTGTTTTGGCTAACTCAATCCCCGATATTGCTACAGCCTCTGTGTTTGTGTATTCCTGATATTGTCCACGGACTTTATTGTTTTGAATGTTTTTTTTATCAGGGAACATTTAGTTTTGTGCTTGGAAATACTAGTTGGTTCCACATGGAGACACCAGCTCTACACATTTGTACTTTCTAGGGAGAAAGCTAGAGGAACTGCGGCAAACAAACATGATATTTCTGTTTCGATAGATGACATTTTATGTACTTGCCTAACGTAAAGACTTTGCTCTTCTCCAAAACCATTTTTACTGTGATTTTTTCGGTCCATTACATACGAATTCCACACCACTTTGTCCGGATATGACTGGATGAAACCAGCAATATCTGGTTTTGGTTTGGCTAACTCAATCCAAGACATTGATACGGCCTCTGTGTTTGTTTTTTCTGGATATTATCCACAGACTTTATTGTTTTGAATGTTTTTGTATCGGGGAACATTTTATTTTGAGCTTGGATACAGCAATTAGTTCCACATGGAGACAACCGCTATACATATTCGTTTTTTCTAGGGTGAAAGCTAGCGGAACCGCGACAAACAAACATGATATTTCTGTTTGTATAGAATACATTTTATGCACTTGCCTAATGAAAAGACTTTGCTTTTCTCCAAAACCATTTTTATTCTTATTTTCTCGGTCCATTGGATATGATATCCACACCAGTTTGAACGGATATGACTGGATGAAACCGGAAATATCCAGTTGTGTTTTGGCTAACTCAATCCGAAATATTGTGAAAGCCTCTGTGTTTGTGTTTTCTGGATATTATCGATGGACTTTCTTGTTTTGAATGTTTTTTTCAGGGGACATTTAATTTTGTACCGTAGAAACACTAATTGATTCATCATGGGGACACTAGCTCTACACATTCGTATTGTCTAGGGAGAAAGCTAGAGGAACTGCGGCAAACAAACATGATATTTCTGTTTGTATCGATGACATTTTATGCACTTGCCTAACAAAAAGAATTTGCTTTTTTGCAAAACCATTTTTACTGTGATTTTCTCGGTCCATTGCATACGAATTCCACACCAGTTTGTCCGGATTCACTGGATGAAACCAGCAATATCTGGTTTTGGTTTGGCTAACTCAATCCAAGACATTGATACAGACTCTGTGTTTGTGTTTTCTGGATATTATCCTCGGACTCTATTGTTTTTAATGTTTTATATGGGGGAATATTTTATTTTGAGATTGGATACACTAATTGGTTCCACATGGAGACACCAGCTGAACATATTCGTATTGTCTAGGGAGAAAGCTAGAGGAACTGCGGCAAACAAACATGATATTTCTGTTAGTATCGATGACATTTTATGCACTTGCCAAATGAAAAGACTTTGCTTTTCTCCAAAACCATTTTTCTGTGATTTTCTCGGTACACTTCATATGAATTCCACACAAGTTTGTCCGGATATGACTGGATGAAACCGGAAATATCCCGTTTTGTTTTGGCTAACTCAATCCCAGATATTGCTACAGCCTCTGTGTTTGTGTATTCCTGATATTATCCATGGACTTTATTGTTTTGAATGCTTTTTATCAGGGAACATTTAATTTTGTACCGTTGAAACACTAATTGGTTCATCATGGGGACACCAGCTCTACACATTCGTATTTTCTAGGGAGAAAGCTAGAGGAACTGCAGCAAACATGATATTTCTGTTTGTCCAGATGACATTTTTTGCCTTTCCTAACAAAAATACTTTGCTATTCTCCAAAACCATTTTTACTGTTATTTTCTCGGTACACTTCATATGAATTGCACACAAGTTTGTCCGGATATGACTGGATGAAACCGGAAATATCCCATTTTGTTTTGGCTAACTCAATCCCAGATATTGCTACAGCCTCTGTGTTTGTGTATTCCTGATATTGTCCACGGACTTTATTGTTTTGAATGTTTTTTTTTTATCAGGGAACATTTAATTTTGTGCTTGGAAATACTAGTTGGTTCCACATGGAGACACCAGCTCTACACATTTGTACTTTCTAGGGAGAAAGCTGGAGGAACTGCGGCAAACAAACATGATATTTCTGTTTCGATAGATGACATTTTATGTACTTGCCTAACGTAAAGACTTTGCTTTTCTCCAAAACCATTTTTACTGTGATTTTTTCGGTCCATTACATACGAATTCCACACCACTTTGTCCGGATATGACAGGATGAAACCAGCAATATCTGGTTTTGGTTTGGCTAACTCAATCCAAGACATTGATACGGCCTCTGTGTTTGTTTTTTCTGGATATTATCCACAGACTTTATTGTTTGAATGTTTTTTTTATCGGGGAACATTTTATTTTGAGCTTGGATACAGCAATTGGTTCCACATGGAGACACCAGCTCTACATATTCGTATTTTCTAGGGAGAAAGCTAGAGGAACTGCGGCAAACAAACATGATATTTCTGTTACTATCGATGACATTTTGGGCACTTGCCAAATGAAAAGACTTTGCTTTTCTCCAAAACCATTTTTCTGGGATTTTCTCGGTGCACTTCATTTGAAATCCACATAAGTTTGTCCAGATATGACTGGATGAAACCGGAAACATCCCGTTTTGTTTTGGTTAACTCAATCCCAGATATTGCTACAGCCTCTGTGTTTGTGAATTCCTGATATTGTCCACGGACTTTATTGTTTTGAATGCTTTTTATCAGGGAACATTTAATTTTGTACCGTTGAAACACTAATTGGTTCATCATGGGGACACCAGCTCTACACATTCGTATTTTCTAGGGAGAAAGCTAGAGCAACTGCAGCAAACATGATATTTCTGTTTGTCCAGATGACATTTTTTGCCTTTCCTAACAAAAATACTTTGCTATTCTCCAAAACCATTTTTACTGTTATTTTCTCGGTACACTTCATATGAATTCCACATAAGTTTGTCCAGATATGACTGGATGAAACCGGAAATATCCCGTTTTGTTTTGGCTAACTCAATCCCAGATATTGCTACAGCCTCTGTGTTTGTGTATTCCTGATATTGTCCACGGACTTTATTGTTTTGAATGCTTTTTATCAGGGAACATTTAATTTTGTACCGTTGAAACACTAATTGGTTCATCATGGGGACACCAGCTCTACACATTCGTATTTTCGAGGGAGAAAGCTAGAGGAACTGCGGCAAACAAACATGATATTTATGTTTGTCCGGATGATATTTTTTGCCTTTCCGAACAAAAATACTTTGCTATTCTCCAAAACCATTTTTACTGTTATTTTCTCGGTACACTTCATATGAATTCCACACAAGTTTGTCCGGATATGACTGGATGAAACTGGAAATATCCCATTTTGTTTTGGCTAACTCAATCCCAGATATTGCTACAGCCTCTGTGTTTGTGTATTCCTGATATTATCCATGGACTTTATTGTTTTGAATGCTTTTTATCAGGGAAAATTTAATTTTGTACCGTTGAAACACTAATTGGTTCATCATGGGGACACCAGCTCTACACATTCGTATTTTCTAGGGAGAAAGCTAGAGGAACTGCAGCAAACATGATATTTCTGTTTGTCCAGATGACATTTTTTGCCTTTCCTAACAAAAATACTTTGCTATTCTCCAAAACCATTTTTACTGTTATTTTCTTGGTACACTTCATATGAATTCCACACAAGTTTGTCCGGATATGACTGGATGAAACCGGAAATATCCCATTTTGTTTTGGCTAACTGAATCCCAGATATTGCTACAGCCTCTGTGTTTGTGTATTCCTGATATTGTCCACGGACTTCATTGTTTTGAATGTTTTTTTTTATCAGGGAACATTTAATTTTGTGCTTGGAAATACTAGTTGGTTCCACATGGAGACACCAGCTCTACACATTTGTACTTTCTAGGGAGAAAGCTAGAGGAACTGCGGCAAACAAACATGATATTTCTGTTTCGATAGATGACATTTTATGTACTTGCCTAACGTAAAGACTTTGCTTTTCTCCAAAACCATTTTTACTGTGATTTTTTCGGTCCATTACATACGAATTCCACACCACTTTGTCTGGATATGACTGGATGAAACCAGCAATATCTGGTTTTGGTTTGGCTAACTCAATCCAAGACATTGATACGGCCTCTGTGTTTGTTTTTTCTGGATATTATCCACAGACTTTATTGTTTGAATGTTTTTTTATCGGGGAACATTTTATTTTGAGCTTGGATACAGCAATTGGTTCCACATGGAGACACCAGCTCTACATATTCGTATTTTCTAGGGAGAAAGCTAGAGGAGCTGTGGCAAACAAACATGATATTTCTGTTACTATCGATGACATTTTGGGCACTTGCCAAATGAAAAGACTTTGCTTTTCTCCAAAACCATTTTTCTGGGATTTTCTCGGTACACTTCATATGAATTCCACAGAAGTTTGTCCAGATATGACTGGATGAAACCGGAAATATCCCGTTTTGTTTTGACGAACTCAATCCCAGATATTGCTACAGCCTCTGTGTTTGTGTATTCCTGATATTGTCCATGGACTTTATTGTTTTGAATGCTTTTTATCAGGGAACATTTAATTTTGTACCGTTGAAACACTAATTGGTTCATCATGGGGACACCAGCTCTACACATTCGTATTTTCTAGGGAGAAAGCTAGAGGAACTGCGGCAAACAAACATGATATTTCTGTTTGTCCGGATGATATTTTTTGCCTTTCCGAACAAAAATTCTTTGCTATTCTCCAAAACCATTTTTACTGTTATTTTCTCGGTACACTTCATATGAATTCCACACAAGTTTGTCCGGATATGACTGGATGAAACCGGAAATATCCCATTTTGTTTTGGCTAACTCAATCCCAGGTATTGCTACAGCCTCTGTGTTTGTGTATTCCTGATATTGTCCACGGACTTTATTGTTTTGAATGTTTTTTTTTTTTATCAGGGAACATTTAATTTTGTGCTTGGAAATACTAGTTGGTTCCACATGGAGACACCAGCTCTACACATTTGTACTTTCTAGGGAGAAAGCTAAAGGAACTGCGGCAAGCAAACATGATATTTCTGTTTTGATAGATGACATTTTATGTACTTGCCTAACGTAAAGACTTTGCTTTTCTCCAAAACCATTTTTACTGTGATTTTTTCGGTCCATTACATACGAATTCCACACCACTTTGTCCGGATATGACTGGATGAAACCAGCAATATCTGGTTTTGGTTTGGCTAACTCAATCCAAGACATTGATACGGCCTCTGTGTTTGTTTTTTCTGGATATTATCCACAGACTTTATTGTTTTGAATGTTTTTTTATCGGGGAACATTAAATTTTGAGCTTGGATACAGCAATTAGTTCCACATGGAGACAACCGCTATACATATTCGTTTTTTCTAGGGTGAAAGCTAGAGGAACCGCGACAAACAAACATGATATTTCTGTTTGTATAGAATACATTTTATGCACTTGCCTAATGAAAAGACTTTGCTCTTCTCCAAAACCATATTTACTGTTATTTTTTCGGTCCATTGCATATGATATCCACACCAGTTTGACCGGATATGACTGGATGAAACCGGAAATATCCAGTTGTGTTTTGGCTAACTCAATCCGAAATATTGTGAAAGCCTCTGTGTTTGTGTTTTCTGGATATTATCGATGGACTTTCTTGTTTTGAATGTTTTTTTCAGGGGACATTTAATTTTGTACCGTAGAAACACTAATTGATTCATCATGGGGACACTAGCTCTACACATTCGTATTGTCTAGGGAGAAAGCTAGAGGAACTGCGGCAAACAAACATGATATTTCTGTTTGTATCGATGACATTTTATGCACTTGCCTAACGAAAAGAATTTGCTTTTTTGCAAAACCATTTTTACTGTTATTTTCTCGGTCCATTGCATACGAATTCCACACCACTTTGTCCAGATTCACTGGATGAACCCAGCAATATCTGGTTTTGGTTTGGCTAATTCAATCCAAGACATTAATACAGACTCTGTGTTTGTGTTTTCTGGATATTATCCTCGGACTCTATTGTTTTTATGTTTTTTATGGGGGAATACTTTATTTTGAGATTGGATACAGTAATTGGTTCCACATGGAGACACCAGCTGAACATATTCGTATTGTCTAGGGAGAAAGCTAGAGGAACTGCGGCAAACAAACATGATATTTCTGTTAGTATCGATGACATTTTATGCACTTGCCAAATGAAAAGACTTTGCTTTTCTCCAAAACCATTTTTCTTTGATTTTCTCGGTACACTTCATATGAATTCCACACAAGTTTGTCCGGATATGACTGGATGAAACGGGAAATATGCAGTTTTGTTTTGGCTAACTCAATCCCAGATATTGCTACAGCCTCTGTGTTTGTGTTTCCCGGATATTATCCACGACTCTATTGTTTTTAATGTTTTTTATCGGGGAACATTTTATTTTGAGCTTGGATACAGTAATTGGTTACACATGGAGACACCAGCTGAACATATTTGTATTTTCTAGGGAGAAAGCTAGAGGAACTGCGGCAAACAAACATGATATTTCTGTTACTATCGATGACATTTTATGCACTTGCCAAATGAAAAGACTTTGCTTTTCTCCAAAATCATTTTTCTGTGATTTTCTCGGTCCATTTCATAAGAATAATACACCACTTTGTCCGGATATGACTGGATGAAACCAGAAATATCCGGTTTTGTTTTTGCTGACTCAACGCGAAATATTGTGAAAGCCTCTGTGTTTGTGTATTCTGGATATTATCAATGAACTTTATTGTTTGGTATGTTTTTATCAGGGACCATTTAATTTTGTACCGTAGAAACACTAATTGGTTCATCATGGAGACACCAGCTCTACACATTCGTATTTTCTAGGGAGAAAGCTAGAGGAACTGCGACAAACAAACATGATATTTCTGTTTGTATAGATGACATTTGATGCACTTGGCTAATGAAAAGACTTTGCTTTTCTCCAAAACCATTTTTACTGTGATTTTCTCGGTCCATTGCATACGAATTCCACACCACTTTGTCCGGAAATGACTGGATGAAACCGGAAATATCCGGTTTTGTTTTGGCTAACTCAATCCAAAATATTGCTACAGCCTCTGTGTTTATGTTTTCAGGATATTATCGATGGACTTTATTGTTTTGAATGTTTTTATCAGGGAACATTTAATTTTGTACCGTTGAAACACTAATGGTTTCATAATGGGGACACGAGCTCTACACATTCGTATTTTCTAGGGAGAAAGCTAGAAGACTTGCAGCAAACAAACATGATATTTCTGTTTCTATACATGACATTTTATGCACTTGCCAAACGTAAAGACTTTGCTTTTCTCCAAAATCATTTTTACTGTAATTTTCTCGGTCCACTGCATACGAATTATACACCACTTTGTCCGGATATGACTGGATGTAACCGGAAATATCTGGTTGTGTTTAGGTTAACTCAATCCCAGATATTACCGCAGCCTCTATGTTTGTTTTTTCTGGATATTATAAACAGACTTTATTGTTTTGAATGTTTTTTATCGGGGAACATTTTATTGTGAGCTTGGATACAGTAATGGGTTCCATATGGAGACACCAGCTCTACATATTTGTATTTTCTAGGGAGAAAGCTAGAGGAACTGCGACAAACAAACATGATATTTCTGTTTGTATAGATGTCATTTTATGCACTTGCCTAATGAAAAGACTTTGCTTTACTCCAAAACCATATTTACTCTGATTTTCTCGGTCCATTGCATACGAATTCCAAACCACTTTGTCGGGATATGACTGGATGAAACCAGAAATATCCGGTTGTGTTTTGGCTAACTCAATGCGAAATACTGTGAAAGACTGTGTGTTTGTGTTTTCTGGATATTATCGATGGACTTTATTGTTTTGAATGTTTTTATCAGGGAACATTTAATTTTGTACTGTAGAAACACTAATTGGTTCATCATGGGGACACCAGCACTACACATTCGTATTTTCTAGGGAGAAAACTAGAGGAACGGCGGCAAACCTACATGATATTTCTGTTTGTATCGATGACATTTTATGCACTTGCCTAACAAAAAGACTTTGCTTTTCTCCAAAACCATTTCTACTGTGATTTTCTCGGTCCATTGTGTGACAAACAAACATGATATTTCAGTTTCTATCGATGATATTTTATCCACTTGCCTAAGGAAAATACTTTGCTTTTCTCCAAAACCATCTTTACTGTGATTTTCTCGGTCCCTTGCGTACGAATTCCACACCACTTTGTCCGGATATGACTGGATGAAACCGGTAATATCCAGTTGTGTTTTGGCTAACTCAATCCAAAATATTGCTGCAGCCTCTATGTTTGCTTTTTCTGGATATTATCCACAGACTTCATTGTTTTGAATGTTTTTTATCGGGGAACATTGTATTTTTTGCTGTGAAACAATAATTAGTTCCCCATGGAAACACCAGCTGCACATATTCGTATTTTCTAGGGAGAAAGCTAGAGGAGCTGCGGCAAACAAACATTATATTTCTGTTACTATCGATGACATTTTATGCACTTGCCTAACGAAAAGACTTTGCTTTTCTCCAAAACCATTTTTCTGTGATTTTCTCGGTACACTTCATATGAATTCCACACAAGTTTGTCTGGATATGACTGGATGAAACCGGAAATATCCCGTTTTGTTTTGGCTAACTCAATCCCAGATATTGCTACAGCCTCTGTGTTTGTGTATTCCTGATATTATCCATGGACTTTATTGTTTTGAATGTTTTTTTTATCAGGGAACATTTAGTTTTGTGCTTGGAAATACTAATTGGTTCCACATGGAGACACCAGCTCTACACATTTGTACTTTCTAGGGAGAAAGCTAGAGGAACTGCGGCAAGCAAACATGATATTTCTGTTTCGATAGATGACATTTTATGTACTTGCCTAACGTAAAGACGTTGCTTTTCTCCAAAACCATTTTTACTGTGATTTTTTCGGTCCATTACGTATGAATTCCACACCACTTTGTCCAGATATGACTGGATGAAACCAGCAATATCTGGTTTTGGTTTGGCTAACTCAATCCAAGACATTGATACGGCCTCTGTGTTTGTTTTTTTCTGGATATTATCCACAGACTTTATTGTTTTGAATGTTTTTGTATCGGGGAACATTTTATTTTGAGCTTCGATACAGCAATTGGTTCCACATGGAGACACCAGCTGAACATATTCGTATTGTCTAGGGAGAAAGCTAGAGGAACTGCGGCAAACAAACATGATATTTCTGTTACTATCGATGACATTTTGGGCACTTGCCAAATGAAAGGACTTTGCTTTTCTCCAAAACCATTTTTCTGTGATTTTCTCGGTACACTTCATATGAATTCCACATAAGTTTGTCCAGATATGACTGGATGAAACCGGAAATATCCCGTTTTGTTTTGGCTAACTCAATCCCAGATATTGCTACAGCCTCTGTGTTTGTGTATTCCTGATATTGTCCACGGACTTTATTGTTTTGAATGCTTTTTATCAGGGAACATTTAATTTTGTACCGTTGAAACACTAATTGGTTCATCATGGGGACACCAGCTCTACACATTCGTATTTTCTAGGGAGAAAGCTAGAGGAACTGCGGCAAACAAACATGATATTTCTGTTTGTCCGGATGATATTTTTTGCCTTTCCGAAGAAAAATTTTTTGCTATTCTCCAAAACCATTTTTACTGTTATTTTCTCGGTACACTTCATATGAATTCAACACAAGTTTGTCCGGATATGACTGGATGAAACCGGAAATATCCCGTTTTGTTTTGGCTAACTCAATCCCAGATATTGCTACAGCCTCTGTGTTTGTGTATTCCTGATATTGTCCACGGACTTTATTGTTTTGAATGTTTTTTTTTTATCAGGGAACATTTAATTTTGTGCTTGGAAATACTAGTTGGTTCCACATGGAGACACCAGCTCTACACATTTGTACTTTCTAGGGAGAAAGCTAAAGGAACTGCGGCAAACAAACATGATATTTCTGTTTCGATAGATGACATTTTATGTACTTGCCTAACGTAAAGACTTTGCTTTTCTCCAAAACCATTTTTACTGTGATTTTTTCGGTCCATTACATACGAATTCCACACCACTTTGTCCGGATATGACTGGATGAAACCAGCAATATCTGGTTTTGGTTTGGCTAACTCAATCCAAGACATTGATACGGCCTCTGTGTTTGTTTTTTCTGGATATTATACACAGACTTTATTGTTTGAATGTTTTTTTATCGGGGAACATTTTATTTTGAGCTTGGATACAGCAATTGGTTCCACATGGAGACACCGGCTCTACATATTCGTATTTTCTAGGGAGAAAGCTAGAGGAACTGCGGCAAACAAACATGATATTTCTGTTACTATCGATGACATTTTGGGCACTTGCCAAATGAAAAGACTTTGCTTTTCTCCAAAAGCATTTTTCTGGGATTTTCTCGGTACACTTCATATGAATTCCACATAAGTTTGTCCAGATATGACTGGATGAAACCGGAAATATCCCGTTTTGTTTTGGCTAACTTAATCCCAGATATTGCTACAGCCTCTGTGTTTGTGTATTCCTGATATTGTCCACGGACTTTATTGTTTTGAATGCTTTTTATCAGGGAACATTTAATTTTGTACCGTTGAAACACTAATGGTTTCATAATGGGGACACGAGCTCTACACATTCGTATTTTCTAGGGAGAAAGCTAGAAGACTTGCAGCAAACAAACATGATATTTCTGTTTCTATACATGACATTTTATGCACTTGCCAAACGTAAAGACTTTGCTTTTCTCCAAACCATTTTTACTGTAATTTTCTCGGTCCATTGCATACAAATTATACACCACTTTGTCCGGATATGACTGGATGTAACCGGAAATATCTGGTTGTGTTTAGGTTAACTCAATCCCAGATATTACTGCAGCCTCTATGTTTGTTTTTTCTGGATATTATAAACAGACTTTATTGTTTTGAATGTTTTTTATCGGGGAACATTTTATTGTGAGCTTGGATACAGTAATGGGTTCCATATGGAGACACCAGCTCTACATATTTGTATTTTCTAGGGAGAAAGCTAGAGGAACTGCGACAAACAAACATGATATTTCTGTTTGTATAGATGACATTTTATGCACTTGCCTAATGAAAAGACTTTGCTTTACTCCAAAACCATTTTTACTCTGATTTTCTCGGTCCATTGCATACGAATTCCAAACCACTTTGTCGGGATATGACTGGATGAAACCAGAAATATCCGGTTGTGTTTTGGCTAACTCAATGCGAAATACTGTGAAAGACTGTGTGTTTGTGTTTTCTGGATATTATCAATGGACTTTATTGTTTTGAATGTTTTTATCAGGGAACATTTAATTTTGTACCGTAGAAACACTAATTGGTTCATCATGGGGACACCAGCACTACACATTCGTATTTTCTAGGGAGAAAACAAGAGGAACTGTGGCAAACCTACATGATATTTCTGTTTGTATAGATGTCATTTTATGCACTTGCCTAACAAAAAGACTTTGCTTTTCTCCAACCCATTTTTACTGTGATTTTCTCGGTCCATTGCATACGAATTCCACACCACTTTATCCAGATATCACTAGAGGAAACCGGAAATATCCGGTTGTGTTTTGGCTAACTCAATCCAAAATATTTCTACAGCCTCTGTGTTTGTGTTTTCAGGATATTATCGATGGACTTTATTGTTTTGAATGTTTTTAGCAGGGAATATTTAATTAGTACCGTAGAAACACTAATTGGTTTATCATGGGGACACCAGCTCTAATTATTCGTATTTTCTAGGGAGAAAGCTAGAGGAACTGTGGCAAACAAACATGATATTTCTGTTTGTATCGATGACATTTTATGCACTTGCCTAACAAAAAGACTTTGCTTTTCTCCAAAACCATTTCTACTGTGATTTTCTCGGTCCATTGTGTGACAAAAAAACATGATATTTCAGTTTCTATCGATGATATTTTATGCACTTGCCTAATGAAAATACTTTGCTTTTCTCCAAAACCATCTTTACTGTGATTTTCTCGGTCCATTGCATACGAATTCCACACCACTTTGTCCGGATATGACTGGATGAAACCGGTAATATCCAGTTGTGTTTTGGCTAACTCAATGCAAAATATTGCTGCAGGCTCTATGTTTGCTTTTTCTGGATATTATCCACAGACTTCATTGTTTTGAATGTTTTTTATCGGGGAACATTGTATTTTTTGCTGTGAAACAATAATTAGTTCCACATGGAAACACCAGCTGCACATATTCGTATTTTCTAGGGAGAAAGCTAGAGGAACTGCGGCAAACAAACATGATATTTCTGTTACTATCGATGACATTTTATGCACTTGCCTAACGAAAAGACTTTGCTTTTTCTCCAAAACCATTTTTCTGTGATTTTCTCGGTACACTTCATATGAATTCCACACAAGTTTGTCCGGATATGACTGGATGAAACCGGAAATATCCCGTTTTGTTTTGGCTAACCCAATCCCAGATATTGCTACAGCCTCTGTGTTTGTGTATTCCTGATATTATCCATGGACTTTATTGTTTTGAATGTTTTTTTTTATCAGGGAACATTTAATTTTTTGCTTGGAAATACTAGATGGTTCCACATGGAGACACCAGCTCTACACATTTGTACTTTCTAGGGAGAAAGCTAGAGGAACTGCGGCAAACAAACATGATATTTCTGTTTCGATAGATGACATTTTATGTACTTGCCTAACGTAAAGACTTTGCTTTTCTCCAAAACCATTTTTACTGTGATTTTTTCGGTCCATTACATACGAATTCCACACCACTTTGTCCGGACATGACTGGATGAAACCAGCAATATCTGGTTTTGGTTTGGCTAACTCAATCCAAGACATTGATACGGCCTCTGTGTTTGTTTTTTCTGGATATTATCCACAAACTTTATTGTTTTGAATGTTTTTTTATCGGGGAACATTTTATTTTGAGCTTGGATACAGCAATTAGTTCCACATGGAGACAACCGCTATACATATTTGTTTTTTCTAGGGTGAAAGCTAGAGGAACCGCGACAAACAAACATGATATTTCTGTTTGTATAGAATACATTTTATGCACTTGCCTAATGAAAAGACTTTGCTTTTCTCCAAAACCATATTTACTGTTATTTTTTCGGTCCATTGCATATGATATCCACACCAGTTTGGCTGGATATGACTGGATGAAACCGGAAATATCCAGTTGTGTTTTGGCTAACTCAATCCGAAATATTGTGAAAGCCTCTGTGTTTGTCTTTTCTGGATATTATCGATGGACTTTCTTGTTTTGAATGTTTTTTTCAGGGGACATTTAATTTTGTACCGTAGAAACACTAATTGATTCATCATGGGGACACTAGCTCTACACATTCGTATTGTCTAGGGAGAAAGCTAGAGGAACTGCGGCAAACAAACATGATATTTCTGTTTGTATCGATGACATTTTATGCACTTGCCTAACGAAAAGAATTTGCTTTTTTGCAAAACCATTTTTACTGTGATTTTCTCGGTCCATTGCATACAAATTCCACACCAGTTTTTCCGGAATCACTGGATGAAACCAGCAATATCTGGTTTTGGTTTGGCTAACTCAATCCAAGACATTGATACAGACTCTGTGTTTGTGTTTTCTGGATATTATCCTCAGACTCTATTGTTTTTAATGTTTTTTATGGGGGAATATTTTATTTTGAGATTGGATACAGCAATTGGTTCCACACGGAGACACCAGCTGAACATATTCGTATTTTCTAGGGAGAAAGCTAGAGGAACTGCGGCAAACAAACATGATATTTCTGTTACTATCGATGACATTTTATGCAGTTGCCAAATGAAAAGACTTTGCTTTTCTCCAAAACCATTTTTCTGTGATTTTCTCGGTACACTTCATATGAATTCCACACAAGTTTGTCCGGAGATGACTGGATGAAACGGGAAATATCCAGTTTTGTTGTGGCTAACTCAATCCCAGATATTGCTACAGCCTCTGTGTTTGTGTTTTCCGGATATTATCCACGACTCTATTGTTTTTAATGTTTTTTATCGGGGAACATTTTATTTTGAGCTTGGATACAGTATTTGGTTACACATGGAGACACCAGCTGAACATATTTGTATTTTCTAGGGAGAAAGCTAGAGGAACTGCGGCAAACAAACATGATATTTCTGTTACTATCGATGACATTTTATGCACTTGCCAAATGAAAAGACTTTGCTTTTCTCCAAAACTATTTTTCTGTGATTTTCTCGGTCCATTTCGTAAGAATTCTACACCACTTTGTCCGGATATGACTGGATGAAAACAGAAATATCCGGTTTTGTTTTTGCTGACTCAACGCGAAATATTGTGAAAGCCTCTGTGTTTGTGTATTCTGGATATTATCAATGAACTTTACTGTTTGGGATGTTTTTATCAGGGAACATTTAATTTTGTACCGTAGAAACACTAATTGGTTCATCATGGAGACACCAGCTCTACACATTCGTATTTTCTAGGGAGAAAGCTAGAGGAACTGCGACAAACAAACATGATATTTCTGTTTGTATAGATGACATTTGATGCACTTGGCTAATGAAAAGACTTTGCTTTTCTCCAAAACCATTTTTACTGTGATTTTCTTGGTCCATTGCATACGAATTCCACACCACTTTGTCCGGAAATGACTGGATGAAACCAGAAATATCTGGTTTTGTTTTGGCTAACTCAATCCAAAATATTGCTACAGCCTCTGTGTTTATGTTTTCAGGATATTATCGATGGACTTTATTGTTTTGAATGTTTTTATCAGGGAACATTTAATTTTGTACCGTTGAAACACTAATGGTTTCATAATGGGGACATGAGCTCTACACATTCGTATTTTCTAGGGAGAAAGCTAGAAGACTTGCAGCAAACAAACATGATATTTCTGTTTCTATACGTGACATTTTATGCACTTGCCAAACGTAAAGACTTTGCTTTTCTCTAAAGCCATTTTTACTGTAATTTTCTTGGTCCATTGCATTCGAATTATACACCACTTTGTCCGGATATGACTGGATGTAACCGGAAATATCTGGTTGTGTTTAGGCTAACTCAATCCCAGATATTACTGCAGCCTCTATGTTTGTTTTTTTCTGGATATTATAAACAGACTTTATTGTTTTGAATGTTTTTTATCGGGGAACATTTTATTGTGAGCTTGGATACAGTAATGGGTTCCACATGGAGACACCAGCTCTACATATTCGTATTTTCTAGGGAGAAAGCTAGAGGAACAGCGGCAAACACACATGATATTTCTGTTTGTTTAGATGACATTTTATGCAGTTGCCTAATGAAAAGGCTTTGCTTTCCTCCAAAACCATTTTTACTGTGATTTTCTCAGTCCATTGCATACGAATATCACACCACTTTGTTCAGATATGATTGGATTGAAATGGCTAACTGAGGGACAAAATTGAGGAACTAAGGCTAACCGCATTTTTCTTGCTTCTGTACGAGTTGGCGAAGCTTGCATGCGATGTCTTTAAAATAAGAAAGGACGGAAACACCCCAACCCTTATCCTGTTGTGACATACCAAGGTTTTACTGCCATCCTATTCCTTGCTTGCTTAAGCTGATAAGGAAAGAAGAAAAACCGCAAAGCACAGACAGCCCGTACTACCCCTGCCCTGCTTGCTTTAGCTGATAAGAAGAAACTGCCTCCATTCCAAGCCCCTTACCTAGTAACCATTAACATATCCAATAAAATTGTAACACAACTTTTATCTTGCCATATAGGATTGTAACATAACTAAGTATGCTAATGCTGTGGTTTTAAGCTTTAAATACCCTGTGAAGCTGGTGTTCGGGGCCGTTCTCTTCGCACCGCACTAGTGGGTGCTACTGAGACGGTCCATTTGCAAATGAAATAAACTTCCTCTTGCTATTGCATCAGTTGGAGTGGAGTCTGTGTTTCTGGGGTCCGGTCTGTGGGACACCTGCTTCGGGGGTCCTACATCTTGGGGGCTCATCCGGGATTTGAGACCCCAGACCCACACTCCGTCCTCCAATCGGAGGTAAGTTCCTTCTTTCAAATTTTGTAGTCTTGTTGATTGTTTGTGTGTTTGTGTGGGCGCCCAAATCGAGAAGAGGTGAAGAGCCAGTAGTAGGAAGGGACAGACGTGTCCAAGACCCCTGGCTCAAGCCTGGAGTACACTCCAGCGGTGTTCTGGGAAGAAGGGAAGGACTTCATATCCCTCCTTCCCCGGGAGGGGCTGGCGAGGCAGCCTCTCCCATCTGGAGTTTTGGTTTCAGTTTTGTCTCGTTCCATTGTTGCGTGCAGTGTGTTTGTGTGTCTTGTGATTGTTTTCTGTGTTATAATCTACTTGCCTTTTGCTGTTAACATGGGACAAGGACTACCTACACCCTTTAAGCCTTACTTTAGGCCACTGAAAAGAAGTTCAAAACTGCATGCACAATCAGTCGATCGACGTCAAAAGTAAAAAGTGGGTGACTTTCTGTTCCTCGGAATGGTCAATCTTTGAGGTCGGCTGGCCTGGCCGAGGGACAGGAACTTTAATGCTGTTATTATCCCACAGGTCAAGGCATGAATCTTTCAACCAGGACCCCAAGGACACCCTGACCAGGTTCCCTATATTACCGTGTGGGAAGACCTGATCCAAGACCCTCCCCTAATAAAGGCTATAAAGACCCCATTACAGATGCAGGAAATAGGGTTAAAAAAGGTGAGCCACAGAACAGTTCATTGATGCCATAGGAATAGTCAGTCCTTGGTTCGCAGAAGGAGTCATGGATGAGCAACATTAAAATGTACTCAAAAAAGATTTAAATGTGCATTTAAAGAAACAAAACAAGCCGTGACAAAGGCTGGAGAAACTTTATTGCAGATGTAGAGGATAGGGTTAAAGAAACAAACCGTAGAGCAATTTATCAGCGCTGGTAAAAAAATTTGCCCTTGGTTTGCTGAAGAGGGTGTTGTAAATAAGAAACACTGGGTGTAAAAAAATATAAATCAGTGTACACTGGACAGCCCTCACCCTGTATTTAAATATTTTACTTAAAGTAAATGTTACCTGTTGTAAAATTAATATTACTATGTAAAATGAGAAATTGTGGTAACAAAGTGTCCGGACTACCCATTCTATTTTTGTATTATGTGTTAACTCTACCCTATTATTAATAGGAATGCTTGAACAGATTATGCTTGGTTTGCTTTACAAAAAATTGTAAATCAAAATATGCTGCAAATAGTTAAGATTGCACAAACCTACAAGAATGTAACAATTACAGATAGTAAGAGGCTACTATCATTATGGCTAAATGGTTACCCACCGTGTTCCATCCGCTGAAAAATTTGTTGTCTTATCAAAAAGAGATGTTACAAATATTTAATGAAACCCGAATCACTAATTTCAGAGTAATGCAAAATGTTAGCGCATTTGTTAATTGGACTGTGTGCACCTCAACATGTCTGTTTAACAAGTAACAATGCCTCAGATCTCCATGCCATGGGATTGTCTAGCCAGTTCTTAGGCTATCTGCAGCAGCTTGAGTTGTTGTATTGAAATGGTACTGTTTTTCTATGTCCCTGAAATGGGTGCCCAAGAAGCTAATTCCCCCTCAGATATGTTTCAATTTATCCTTAAAATGCCTTAAATATTATTGTGTTTGCTAAATGTATACTTGTATAAAAAAGTTGTATTGCATTCTTATAATTTGTTAATTATGTCCACCTCTCAATGCAACCCTAGGGCCAAATGTAAGGACAGATTTTTGGGATGGAGAGGCTTGTATCTAGGTTCAGCTCTGGTAGACAAGTAACTTTGCTGCTGGATGACCTTCTCCTGCTCCTTGGGAGCCTGGCCAGTTCCCGGGGAGGAGGATAAAGGAATGTTTCTGATACACAGGTGGGCATGCTTCGTGTCTCGGCTCTCTGGCCAAGATCCAGATGGGACACACTGCTTGCCTACAATCTTGGCAATGAGCCACCCTTGTCCTTGGGGCTTTAAGAGGGAGCCGCAGCAAGCCTCTGCTGCTGCTGTTCCATCCCAGGGGAACACACAGTCAAGCTAAATGTTAAACATGCCTGTAATGATTACTGATAATGTCTGATTCTCAGTATGGATCCTTTTCCGGTGCTTTGTGATGATTGCCTAGTGATGCCCACAGTACTATAAATTCTGCTAAACATAAGTACAATGTAAACATGGATCGATTGGCTACTATGGCTGAGGTGTTCTGTAACAGTCCCTTTGATAAGGGATTAACAAAATGGATTCACTTAAAAACAGGACATTCAGGACCTGCCGCTCTACAGGGACATGTACAAAAATTGTCCAAAAGTCAACAATCAAAATAAGGCTCCTCCTGGGATTTTCCCCCGGTGCTAAAGGGAAAGGCATTGGGCCAATTAATGTCACCCCAAAACTGATTAAAAAAAAAGGTAATTCACTAAAAAACAGAGTTCGGGAAAACTGGAAGCGGGGCCAGCCTCAGGCCCTCCCTACAGGGATCAGTGGACTCTCTTGCTATAATATCATTATAGCAATGGAGCCATGTTTGTTGCAACATTCTGTTAATCTATGCTCCTTTACTGTCTTTCCTCTAAATAATTTTAGTGTGCACTACAAGGCTTGCAGCGTATTTCTTACAGATTAAACTAAAAGTAACTAAGTCTGTGCACAGCAGACAGCAGAAAAATAATTTGCTGTCACAAATTGGCAAAGTTGGCAGGATCTGCAAGTATACAAAGCAATGCCTTTCTTTAAAAAGAAAACTAAAGTTGCATATGTAGCCTGTGATGTTCCTGGCTGGAAAGACACTCAGTTGGCCTCTTTGGCAAAAAAATGGGCTCTCTCCTCAGGATTAAGTAAAAATTAAAATGACAAGTTACGGAGTGCACAGCCTCCACAAGTTATTGAGGTTTGCAATCAGTGCCAGTAAAAAAGGGAAATAAACTATAGGCTTTGGGGGAGGTGAGGATGGATTTTGTTATCTGCATACTGATGCTTGTGTAGGCAATCTTTAAAAAGGGGTACAAAATAAATATAAATTAAAAAATGCTGCCCTTTGGAGTCAAACCGCTAGGTGGTAATAAAAAAATTATCTAATTTGGCATGTTAAAAAATCAGGTAAAACCTGGAAAATGACTGTGGATTACAGAAGGTTTGAGTAAGTTACAAAAGGTTCGAGTAAGTTACAAAAGGTGTGAAAAAGTTACAAAATGTTATGGAAAAAAGACATTTTCAGTTATAAAACTATTAGTCTATTTTCTTTGACATAAAATCAAAATCTGATCCTCTGTTAAAGCAATGAGTTAAAGTAATCTATTATTTTCAAGTCTTGATGTCTCTGTTAAATGCTAACTGTTTAAAATAGCTGTGAAAAGAGCAAAGGTGAAATGGAGGGATCCTATCACCAATCAATGGAATGGACCTGATCCGGTACTGGAATGGGACGCGGGCTCCTAAGGGATGGGTTTTTCTAGGCAGCCAATATGCCTTTACATCATTAGCCTCTGATAACTTCCGCAATTGCTTCCTGGGCCATGTGGCACCGATGCTGACATCTGTATTTACAGCGGCGGATAGAGCGCGTCGGCGGCATGCTTCACCTGAAGACTGTAATGGCAATGTCATCCTAATAGGAGAGGACACTGCCCTTGTCGTGGCTGTATCAGTAGTAAGTGTTCCTGGACTGGCCTTTGGAAATAACTGTGGACTGCGAAGGCTTGCATGTTTAGTGACCAAAACAATCTTACTGCTACTGGACTGTCCAATATAGCCGAAGAATTGGTTCAAGTTTGCTACCAAACCTCCTTTGTAATCAAAAATAATTAATATTTGGCTGTATGTTTCATCTCTCACCTAATGTCAGACTGGAATGGTACTCAAAGACGGGTAAGACACTCAGCATCCTGTACCAACCTAAGACAGGGCTCTAGGCCAAGCTGCCAGAGTTACCGATGACAGGTAAGGACAGGAATGACTGAGGGCAACCTAAGACAGAGGCCATTCTCAATTAAATAAAAAGGGTTTATGTGCTGTCCTAAAAAAAGTGCTACTTCTACACTGATCATTCAGGGGTCATCAGGGACTCTATGGCTAAACTAAAAAAAGCCCCGTAAAATTTTAAGATTAAAATTGGTCAAAAACAAGAGGAGGGAATGAAAGGGCTAACTGAGGGACAAAATGGACGAACTAAGGCTAACCGCATTTTTCTTGCTTCTGTACGAGTTGGCTAAGCTTGCATGCGATATCTTTAAAATAAGAAAGGACAGAAACTCCCCAACCCTTATCCTGTTGTGACATACCAAGGTTTTACTGCCATCCTCGTCCTTGCTTGCTTAAGCTGATAAGGAAAGAAGAAAAACCACAAAGCACAGACAGCCCATACCACCCCCGCCCTGCTTGCTTTAGCTGATAAGAAGAAACTGCCCCCATTCCAAGCCCCTTACCTAGTAACCATTAACATATCCAATAAAATTGTAACACAACTTTTATCTTGCCATATAGGATTGTAACATAACTAAGTATGCTAATGCTGTGGTTTTAAGCTTTAAATACCCTGTGAAGCTGGTGTTCGGGGCCGTTCTCTTTGCACCGCACTAGAGGGTGCTACGGAGACAGTCCATTTGTAAATGAAATAAACTTCCTCTTGCTATTGAATCGGTTGGAGTGGAGTCCGTGTTTGTGGGGTCCGGTCTGTGGGACACCTGCTTCGGGGGTCCTACAGGATGAAACCGGAAATATCCGGTTTTGTTTTGGCTAACACAATCCCAATCCCAGATATTGCTACAGCCTCTGTGTTTGTTTTTTTCCTGATATTATCAACAGAATTTATTGCTTTGAATGTTTTTTATCAGGGATCATTTTATTTTGTGCTTTGAGACACTAATTGGTTCCACACGGAGACATCACCTGTACACATTCGTATTTTCCAGGGAGAATGCTAGAGGATTTGTGGCAAACAAATATGATATTTCTGTTTGTATAGATGATATTTTATGCACTTGCCTAACGAATAGACTACTTTTCTCCAACACCATTTTGACTGTGATTTTCTCAGCCCATTGCATACGAATTCCACACAGGTTTGTCTGGATACGACTGGATGAAAACAGAAATATCCGGTTGTGTTTTGGCTAACTCAATCCGAAATATTGTGAAAGTCTCTGTGTTTGTGTTTTCTGGATATTATCGATGAACTTTATTGTTTTGAATGTTTTTTATCAGGGAACATTGCATTTTGTACCGTAGAAACACTAATTGGTTCATCATGGGGACAGCAGCTCCACACATTCGTATATTCTAGGGAGAAAGCTAGAGGAACTGTGGCAAACAAACATGATATTTCTGTTTGTATAGATGACATTTTATGCACTTGCCAAATGAAAAGACTTTGCTTTTCTCCAAAACCATTTTTAGTGTGATTTTCTCGGTCCATTTCATACGAATTCCACACCAGTTTGTCCAGATATGACTGGATGAAACTGGAAATATCCGGTTTTTTTTTTGGCTAACTCAATCCCAGATATGGCTACAGCCTCTGTGTTTGTGTTTCCTGGATATTATCAATGGACTTTATTGTTTTGAATGTTTTTTTATGAGGGAACATTTAATTTTGTGCTTGGAATCACAAATTGGTTCCACATAGGGAAACCAGCTCTACACATTCGTATTTTCTAGGGAGAAAACTATAGGAACTGCGACAAACAAACATGATATTTCTGTTTGTATAGATGACATTTTATGCACTGGCCTAATGAAAAAATTTTGCTTTTCTCCAAAAGCATTTTTACTCTGATTTTCTTGGTCCATTGCATAGGAATTTCACAGCAGTTTGTCCAGATATGACTAAATGAAAGCAGAAATATCCGGTTTTGTTTGGCTAACTCAATGCGAAATATTGCTACAGCCTCTGTGCTTGCATTTTCTGGATAGTATCAATGGACTTTATTGTTTTGATTTTTCTTATCAGGGAACATTTCATTTTGTACCGTAGAAACAATAATGGGTTCATCATGGGGACACCAGTTCCACACATTCGTATTTTCTATGGAGAAAACTAGAGGAACTGCGGAAAACAAACATGATATTTCTGTTTGTATAGATGACATTTTTTTGCAGTTGCCTAACGAAAAGACTTTACTTTTCTCCAGAACCATTTGTACTGTGATTTTCTCAGTCCATTGCATACGAATTCCACACCACTTTTTCCGGATATGACTGGATGAAAACAGAAATATCTGGTTGTGTTCTCGCTAACTCAATCACAGATATTGCTACAGCCTCTGTGTTTGCGTATTCCTGATATTATCCACAGACTTTATTGTTTTGAATGTTTTTTATCAGGGAACATTTAATTTTTACCGTTGAAACACTAATTGTTTCCACCCGGAGACACCAGCTCTACACATTCGTATTTTCTAGGGAGAAAGCTAGAGGAACTGCGGCAAACAAACATGATGTTTCTGTTTGTATACATGACATTTTATGCACTTGCCTAACGAAAGACTTTGCTTTTCTCCAAAACCATTTTTACTGAGATTTTTTGCTTCATTGCATACGAATTCCACACCATTTTGTCCGGGTATGACTGGATGAAACCAGAAATATCCGGTTGTGTTTTGGCTAACTCAATCCGAAATATTGTGAAAGCCTCTGTGTTTGTGTTTTCTGGATATTATCAACAGACTTTATGTTTTTTTCTTTTTTTTTAGCTTTTATTTAATGAATATATATTTCCAGTTTATAGGTTATGTTTTACAATGTCTTCCCCCTCCCATAACTTCCCTCCCACCCGCAACCCTCCCCTCTCCTGCTCCCTCTCCCCTTTCATTAGCATCAAGATTCATTTTCAATTCTCTTTATATACAGAAGATCAATTTAGTATATATGAAGTAAAGATTTAAAGAGTTTGCACCCACATAGAAACACAAAGTGAAACATACTGTTTGAGTACTAGTTATAGCATTAAATCACAATGTACAGCACATTAAGGACAGAGATCCCACATGAGGAGCAAGTGCACAGTGGCTCCTGTTGTTGACCCAACAAATTGACACTCTAGTTTATGGCGCCAGTAACCACCCTAGGCTGTCATCATGAGTTGCCAAGGCTATGGAAGCCTTCCAAGTTTACCGACTCTGATCATATTTAGACAAGGTCATAAAAGACAGAGTGAGGATAGTAAACAATGATCCTAAGAGTGGCATTTACCAGGTTTGAACAATTGTACAGCATTAAGTGGGGAAGAGGACCATGAGTACACACAGGTTGGGAGTAGAGCCATTGGTGGTAGAGTAGAGGTTATGATTACAAAGGAATGAGGCCCAAGTGCACTAGACAGGGCCTAGAACAAAGGACAGAGTCATTATTAGAGGAGCTAAGAAAGGTGCTGTCTAAGCTATAATTAAGTTTTCTGATTGAGAGGCAAATAGAACCTGATAGAAGGGGCTTGATAATAATCTGGTGGGCTTTAGGCCTTGTAAATTAAGAGGCCCAGACCTATCTATCTCTTCACAAGGGGTATATCCTAAGGGAGGTGTGAAGCTCCTAGGGGAAGGCACTCTGTTGACTTTCATTACTTGGCTGTCCTGGGAGGAGCGCTGGCCAGGTAAAGGCAGGGGGCATCTCTAACAAGAAATTGACAGTTCTTTTGCAATGTTGCTGACCCTACTTGACCAAACCCTCAGCTGCAGTGGTCACTTTGGAAGTTGGGCTGAGTGAAGGGCTTTTCAGCTTAGAGCCAATAAGATCTGTGGCTCTGACCTGGGCATCCTACGACTCCAGGGCAGGTGCATTTCCAGTGATCCAACTCTTGGCAGAGCTACCAGGGCTCTTCACAAGCTGACTTCTGCTGAAGCCCAGGCTTACCTCATTGAAAGCCACTGCAGTGGACTGGCCTGTTGGGTCTCCTTGAGGGCAGATCACTGTACAGATCAGCCATTAATAGGCCTGCCACCCATTGCTTCTGATGCCCAGCTTTCTTTTCCTCCTGGTTTGTCTTAAAGCAGACCAGAGGATGCAAGTCAAGGGAGTGCCCAAGTCCCATCTCTAATCTTCTGCGGCCTGAACTACAAGTCTATAGTCACAGGCATGTTCTGCAGTAGTTTTTCTAAGGTAGACAATGCCCATGAGGAAAATTATATTCTCACTTGAAAACTTTCTTTCCCTTTGGTCTGAAAGGGAGGTTTTTTTCTACTTACTGTATACTTCGCTGATGGCAAAGTTAATCTACTAGGAGATTATTATTTAAGTTCTTATTTTGGCTATGCTATGACAGAAAATGTTAGCCATCTCTTTTATAAGGTCTAAAGATTAAATTGTGCATCCTACAGATTCCTTTATAATAGAATTAGTTTCCTACCTTGAAGAGAATAGAGAAATGAAAGAACAAGTTGGGCTTAGAATAGAGAAATGAGGGAGCAAGTCCTAGATCGCTTACTGACAATAGCAATATTACATGAATACTTAGCAAACCATTTCAACCATTAGATAACAACTTAAGAAAACATTTACCAGAAGGTCCAATGCCTTCTATAAATTTTAAGAATCATGTATTTGAAAACACCTCTTAAATATCTAAGATGGTGTAGTTTGTTTAGCCAGTAAACTTAAGCACAACCATCTAAAATGATTTTAGTTTCTTTCTACCAACAAGTCTAAAACATATGATACAGAGATCCAGGTCACACCAATTAAAATGTATCTTTGATTGATTTTAGCATCTTAAATTTATGGACAATCTTATCTATAAGCCATGTAAAATAAAACTCTTAATAAAATTTCCCCATGGGGACATACAATATGTACACACATATAACATAGCATAATAGACCAATATAGCAATTTTAATAATAGCTTTTAAAATCTTTAACTCTTTTTCTAGATTGCCAATGGATTTGAATTGCTTTTTGTTTTTAGTAACCTCAGTTAACCATACTTTCTCTCAGTTGGTACTGTTAATACATTATTGGCTTCATCTGTTTACAGAGCCATCCCAAAGTACTGAATACAATAAAAGTGGCTGGAAAAAGTCCATAGGAACCTATAGGAGGACAGCTAAACACAGAACCAACAACGCTTTAGTTTTATGAGCAGCACATCCTATATAACTAGGGATGACAAAAGACTTTAAGTCGCCATGTTTAAAATTATAAACTCATCAACCAACAAGAGGCACTTGCTTACTTCACAGTATTTTTGAAAGCACCTGTAGGATTTTACAAGTATTTACCCCTTTAGGCCTCTGGGGCTTTCTCATTAAGATAACTATCATGTCTAGTAACACAAGATCATTAGACTTTTTAATTCTCAAACATTTGTATTAATAGCATTTTCCATTATAGAAACTTAAAGTCTGGTACCACATCACATCCTGACAGTCCTTCTAATATAATCCAAATAGCCTGCTTAGTTGGTGTCTCTATAAGATGAGAGACATAGGTCCTTCGATTTTTTCAGTTGGGCCCAAACTGGAAAAACCAAAGTCCAGGATTTACTGGAAATTTTAGAGACCAGATTGTTTGAAACTTTGATTTTCTGAATGCCTGTCAAGAATGCCAAGAAGGCTCAAAATCCAAAATATCTGGTTGAAATAAGATTCCTTAAAATCATGACATAACATAGACCAAATTTGATCACTGTTACAAAGTGACTATTCAAATCTTTGAAAATAAGCACATATTTAAATTACCCATAGCTCTTAGTAAAAATTCAGCTGTTTTTGAACAATTAGAATTTAACAGACATCAAGAGCACATAATAGATTACTTTAACACATTGCTTTAGCAGAGCATCAGAGTTTAATTCTATGTCAAAGAGAAATTGAGTTTCCTGTGATGTTTTGCTGTGAGGTTTCCTTCCTTTACCTTCTTTCATATTGGTGACCGTGTTTCTGTGTTTCTGTGTGTAACACATCTTTAAGCATCTTTTGCAGGGCAGGATGAGTGGCAACAAATTCTTTCAGTTTCTGTTTGCTATGAAAAGTCTTAATTTCACCTTCATTCACAAATGAGAGCTTTGCAGGATATAGTATTCTGGGCTGGCAGTTTTTCTCTCTTAATACCTGGGCTATGTCTCGCCATTCCCTTCTAGCTTGTAGGGTATCTGATGAGAAGTCTGCTGTGAGTCTAATTGGAGATCCTCTAAGAGTAATCTGATGTTTCTTGCATATTTTAGGATCTTTTCTTTCTGTTTCACTGTGGTGAGTTTGATTACAACATGTCGTGGTGAGGATCTCTTTTGGTCATGTTTATTAGGGGTTCTATAAGCTTCCTGTACTAAGATGCCTCTGTCCTTCTCCAAACCTGGGAAATTTTCTGCTAGTATCTCACTGAAAAGGCCTTCTAATCCTTTCTCCCTCTCCATGCCTTCAGGAACTCCTAGAACCTGAATGTTGGGTTTTTTAATAGTATCCTGTAGATTCCTGACAATATTTTTTTAGATTTCTGATTTCTTCTTCTTTTCTTTGGTTTGCCTGTTTCCTTTCCTGTTCTCCGTCTTCTAAGTCTGATATTCTCTCTTCTGCTTCGCCCATTCTGTTTTTAAGGCTCTCTAATGTGTTTGTCATTTGATCCATTGAATTCTTCATTTCATTATGATTTCTCATCACTATCACCGTTTCTTGTTCCACTAGTTGTTTCATTTCATTTTGATTCTTCCTTAATATTTCATTTTCACGAGAGAGATTTTCTATCTTGTCCATTAAGGATTTCTGTAGTTCAAGAATTTGTTTTTGAGAACTTCTTAATGTTCTTATCAATTTTTTGAGATCCGCTTCTTGCATTTCTTCGATCTCATCGTCTTCATAATCTTGAATTGGGGTGTCTTTTTCATTTGGGGGCGTCATAGTGTCTTCCTTGTTCTCGTTAGCTTGGTTTTTGTGTTTGTTGTTTGGCATGTTGGAGATATTTGGTTTCTTCATGTGGTGTTTTTTCTTGTTACACTATGGCTCTATATTAAGTGGACTGTCTGCTTTCAGTGGAGTCTTAGAGGCTTGAGATGAGTGTGGACTGAGAGCTGTGTTTGGTTCCTCAGGGTGGAGGGTGTGTCAAAGATGACACTCCCAGGTTAGGTGTGGTAAATGTCTCTTTCTTTTTTTTTTTGATTCAAAAGGGAAGTAATTCTGCACAGCTGAACGTAATTGGAGGTAGTTAGCAGGCAAATGATATACCCACAGGAGCCAGAGATCGGAAGCTCTTTCCCAAGGACCACACAGGAAATCTGCTGCCCTCAGTGTGGGCTCCAATTCTCCTGCAGTCTCCCACTGGGTTGCCAAGTTAGATCCTCACCTCCTGTTATTTCACCCCTCCCCCAGAGTCAGGTGTTTCTGCTAGGCTCAGGGCCGGTGCAGACCTGAGGTCGCCCTGCTTATGACGTATGTCAAAATGGCGCCTGCTCTATCTTGCTCACCTTTGAGAGGTGAGCGGAGAGAGAGAAACTTGTGTCCGTATCGGTCACTTTTTTTATTTTTTTCCTCTCTCTCTTCTAGTTAGCCTGGTGAATTTTTCCCCACGGAGTTTCAAGCCTCGTTCCCTTTAGCCTCCTCTTTCCACTTGCCCGCTGGTGTCTCGGGCTATTGAGGTTCGGCTCACCTCACGTTCCAGCGCTCGTGTGTTGAGTCTGCCGCTGGTGTCCTGAACTTGGGCTCCCACGCTCTCCATGCAGGTACACTGTGAATCACTGGTTCCAGAAGTGTTTCCTCTGCTGTTTCATCCCAACTCTTCCTTGACACTGCAGTATCTCCACTTATATTAAACTGTCTCTCCCCTGGACTAATAGTGTGCACCCTGCATATTCCGCCATCTTGCCGCTCTCCTAATTTCCTATCCGGATTTTATTCATTTGAATGTTTTTTATCGGGGAACATTTTGTTTTGATCTTGGATACTGTAATTGGTTCCACATGGAGACACCAGCTCTACACATTCGTATTTTCTAGGGAGAAAGCTAGAGGAACTGTGGCAAACAAACATGATATTTCTGTTTGTCTAGATGCCATTTTATGCACTTGCCTAACGAAAAGACTTTGCTTTTCTGCAAAACCATTTGTACTGTGAATATCTCTGTCCATTGCATACAAATTCCTCACCAGTTTACAGGATATGACTGGATGAAACCGGAAATATCCGGTTTTGTTTTGGCTAACTCAATCCCAGATATTGCTACAGCCTCTGTGTTTGTGTATTCCTGATATTACCCCCGAACTTTATTGTTTTGAATGTTTTTTATCAGGGAACATTTAATTTTGATCTTGGAAAAACTAATTGGTTCCACATGGAGACACCAGCTCTGCACATTTGTATTTTCTAGGGAGAAAGCTACAGGAACTGCGGAAAACAAACATGACATTTCTGTTTGTATCGCTGACATTTTATGCACTTTCCGAAGCAAAAGACATTGCTTTTCTCCAAAACCAATTTTACTGTGATTGTCTCAGTCCATTGCATAGGAATTCCAAACCAGTTTGTCCGGATATGACTGCATGAAACCAGGAATATCCGGTTGTGTCTTGGCTAACTCAATCCCACGTATTGCTATAGCCTCTGTGTTTGAGTTTTTCGGATATTATCAACGGACTTTTTTGTTTCGAATGTTTTTATCAGGGAAAATTTAATTTTGTACCATCAAAACAGCAATTGGTTCATCATGGGGACACCTGCTCTACATATTCGTATTTTCTAGGGAGAAAGCTGGAGGAACTGCGGCAAACAAACATGATATTTCTGTTTGTATAGATGATATTTTATGCACTTGCCTAACGAAAAGACTTTGCTTTTCTCCAAAACCATTTTTACTGTTATTTTCTCGATCCATTTCATACGAATTCCACAGCAGTTTGTCCGGATATGACTGGATGAAACCGGAAATATCTGGTTTTGTTTTGGCTAACTCAATCCAGATATTGCTACAGCCTCTGTGTTTGTGCATTCCTGAAATTATCCATGGACTTTATTGTTTTGAAAGTTTTTTATCAGGAAACATTTAATTTTGCACCGTTGAAACACTGATAGGTTCATCATGGGGACACCAGCTCTACACATTCTTATTTTCTAGGGAGAAAGCTAGAGAAACTGCCGAAAACAAACATGATATTTCTGTTTGTCTAGATGACATTTTATGCACTTGCCTAACAAAAACATTTTGCTTTTTTCCAGAGCCATTTGTACTGTGATTTTCTCGGTCCATTGCATACGAATTCCACACCACTTTGTCCAGATATGACTGGATGAAACCAGAAATATCTGGTTGTGTTTTGGCTAACTCAATCCCACATATTGATACAGACTCTGTGTTAGTGTATTGCTGATATTATCCACAGAATTTATTTTTTTGAATGTTTTTTTTCAGTGGACATTTAATTTTTACCGTTGAAATCTAATGGTTTCCACATGGAGATTCCAGCTCTACACATTCGTATTTTCTAGGGTTGTGTTTTGGCTAATTCAATCCGAAATATTGCTACAGCTTCTGTGTTTGTGTATTCCTGATATTATCAATGGACTTTATTGTTTTGAATGTTTTTTATCAGGGAACATTTAATTTTGTACCGTTGAAACACTAATTGGTTCATAATGCGAACACCAGCTCTACACATTCGTATTTTCTAGGGAGAAAGTTAGAGAAACTGCGGCAAAGGAACATGATATTTCTGCTTGTATAGATTACATTTTATGCACTTGCCTAAGGAAAAGACTTTGCTTTTCTCCAAAACCATTTGTACTGTTATTTCCTTGGTCCATTGCATACGAATTCCAAACCACTTTGTCTGCATATAACTGGATGAAACCAGAAATATCCGGTTGTGTTTTTGCTAACTCAATCCCAGATATTGCTACAGCCTCTGTGTTTGTGCATTACTAATATTATCCACAGACTTTATTGTTTTGAATGTTTTTTATCAGGCAACATTTAATTTTGTACCATTGAAACACTAATTGTTTCCACATGGAGACACCAGCTCTACACATTCGTATTTTCGAGGGAGAAATCTAGAGGAACTGCGGAAAACAAACAAGATATTTCTGTCGGTCTAGATGACATTTTATGGTCTTGCCTAACGAAAGACTGCTTTTCTCCAATACCATTTGTACTATGATATTCTTGGTCCCTTGCATACGAAATCCACACCGGTTTGTCCAGATATGACTGGATGAAACCGGAAATATCTGGTTTTCTTTTGGCTAACTCAATCAGAAATATTGCTACAGCCTCTGTGTTTGTGTATACCTGATATGATCCACGGACTTTATTTTTTGCTTGGAAACACTAATTGGTTCCACATGGAGACATCAGGTCTACACATTCTTATTTTCTAGGGAGAAAGCTAGAGAAACTGCCAAAAACAAACATGATATTTATGTTTTTCTAGATGAGATTTTATGCACTTGCCTAACGAAAAGACTTTGCTTTTCTCCAAAACCATTTGTACTGTGATTTTCTCGGTACACTGCATACAAATTCCACACCATTTTCTCCGGACATGACTGGATGAAACGGGAAATATCCGGTTTTCTTTTGGCTAACTCAATCCCAGATATTGCTACAACCTCTGTGTATGTGTATTCCTGATATTATCCACGGAGTTTATTGTTTTCAATCTTTTTTATCAGGAAAATTTAATTTTGTGCTTGGAAACACCAATTGGTTTCACAAGGAGACACCAGTTCTAAACATTCGTATTTTCTATGGAGAAAGCTAGAGGTACTGCGACAAACAAACATGATATTTCTGTTTGTATAGATGACATTTTATGCACTTGCCTAACGAAAAGACTTTGCTTTTCTCCAAAACCATTTTTCCTTTGATTTTATTGGTCCATAACATACAAATTCCACAACAGTTTGTCCAGATATAACTGGATGAAACCGGAAACATCCGATTTTGTTATGGCTAACTCAATCCCAGAGGTTGATATAGCCTCTGTGTTTGTGTACTCCTGATATTATCCACGGACTTTATTTTTTGGAATGTTTTTTATCAGGAACATTTTATTTTGAGCTTGGATACACTAATTGGTTCCACAAGGAGACACCAGCTCTGCACATTCGTATTTTCTAGGGAGAAAGCTAGAGGAACTGCAGCAAACAAACATGATATTTCTGTTTGTATAGATGACATTTTATGCACTTGATGAACGAAAAGACTTTGCTTTCTCCAAAACCAATTTTACTGTGATTTTCTCGGTCCATTGCATATGAACTCCACACCACTTTGTCCCAATATGACTGGACGAAACAGGAAATATCCGGTTTTGTTTTGGCTAACTCAATCCCAGATATTGCTACAGCCTCTGTGTTTGTGTTTTCTGGATATTATCCAAAGACTTTATTGCATTGAATGTTTTTATCAGGGAACATTTAATTTTGTACCATAGAAACACTAATTGGTTCATCATGGGGACACCAACTCTACACATTCTTATATTCTAGGGAGAAAGCTAGAGGAACTGCAGCAAACAAACATGATATTTATGTTTGTGTAGATGACATTTTATGCACTTGCCTAACGAAAAGACTTTGCTTTTCACCAAAACCATTTTTACATTGATATTCTAGGTCCACTGCATAGGAATTCCACACCAGTTTACCAATATGACTGGATGAAACCGGAAATATCCGGTTGTGTTTTGGCTAACTCAATCCGACATATTGTGAAAGCCTCTGTGTTTGTGTTTTCTGGATATTATCGATGGACTTTATTGTTTTGAATGTTTTTATCAGGGAACATTTAATTTTGTACCATAGAAACTCTAATAGGTTCATCATGGGGACACCAGCTCTACACATTCATATTTTCTAGAGAGAAATCTAGAGGAACTGCGGCAAACAAACATGATATTTCTGTTTGTATATATGACATTTTATGCACTTGCCTAACGAAAAGACTTTGCTATTCTCTAAAATCATTTGTACTGTTCTTTTCTCAGTCCATTGCATACGAATTCCACAACAGTTTGTCCAGATATGACTGCATGAAACTGGAAATATCCGGTTTTGTGTTGGCAAACTCAATCCCACATATGGCTACAGCATCTGTGTTTGTGTATTCCTGATATTATCCACAGACTTTATTGTTTTGAATGTTTTTATCAGGGAACATTTATTTTTGTACCGTAGAACCACTAATTGGTTCAGCATGTGGACACCAGCTCTACGTATTCGTATTTTCTAGGTAGAAAGCTAGAGGAACTGTGAGAAACAAACATGATATTTCTGTTTGTATCGATGATATTTTATGCACTTGCCTATTGAAAAGACTTTGCTTTTCTCCAAAACCATTTTCACTGTGATTTTCTTGGTCCATTGCATGCGAATTCCACACCACTTTATCCAGATATGACTGGATAAAACCAGAAATATCCAGTTTTGTTTTGGCTAACTCAATCCCAGATATTGCTACAGTCTCTGTGTTTGTTTTTTCTGGATATTATCAATGGAGTTATTGTTTTGAATGTTTTTATCAGGGAACATTTCATTTTGTGCTTGGAAACTCTAATTGGTTCCACATGGAGACACCAGCTGTACATATTTGTATTTAATAGGAAGAAAGCTAGAGGAACTGCGGCAAACAAATATGATATTTCTGTTTGTATCGATGATATTTTATCTGCTTACCTAATGAAACGACTTTGCTTTTCTCCAAAACAATTTTCACTATGATTTTCTCGGTCCATTGCATACGAATTCTACACAAGTTTGTCCGGATATGACTGGATAAAACCAGAAATATCTGGTTGTGTTTTGGCTAACTAAATCCCAGATATTGCTACTGCCTCTGTGTTTGCGTACTCCTGATATTATCCACAGACTTTATTGTTTTGAATGTTTTATATCAGGGAACATTTAATTTTCTGCTTGGAAACACTATTTGGTTCCACATGGAGACACCAGCTGTACACATTCGTATTTTCTAGGGAGAAAGCTAGAGGAACGGCGGCAAACACACATGATATTTCTGTTTGTATAGATGACATTTTATGCACTTGCCTAACGAAAAGACTTTGCTTTTCTCCAAAACCATTTGTACTGTGATTTTCTCGGTCCATTTCATATGAATTCCAAACCACTTTGTCCAGATATGACTGGATGAAAACAGAAATATCTGGTTGTGTTTTGGCTAACTCAATCCGAAATATTGTGAAAGCCTCTGTGTTTGTGTATTCCTGATATTATCCACAGACTTTATTGTTTTGAATATTTTTTATCAGGGAACATTTAATTTTGTGCTGCGAAACACTAATTGTTTCCACATGGAAACACCAGCTCTACACATTCGTATTTTCTAGGGAGAAAGCTAGAGGAACTGCAGCAAACAAACATGATATTTCTGTTTGTCTAGATGACATTTTCTTTTATGCACTTGCCTAACGAAAAGACTTTGCTTTTCACCAAAACCATTTTTACTGTGATTTTCACAGTACATTGCAAATGAATTCCACACCACTTAGTCCGGATATGACTGCATGAAACGGTAAATATACGGTTCTGTTTTGCTAACTCAATCACAGATATTGCTACAGCCTCTGTGTTTGTGTATTCCTGATATTACCCACAGACTTTATTACTTTGAATGTTTTTTTTTTCAAGGAACATAAAATTTTGTGCTGCGAAACACTAATTGTTTCCATATGGAGACACGAGCTCTACACATTCGTGTTTTCTAGGGAGAAAGCTAGAGGAACGGCGGCAAACAAACATGATATTTCTGTTTGTATCAATGACATTTTATGCACTTGCCTCACGAAAAGACTTTGCTTTTCTCCAAAACCATTTTACTGTGTTTTTCTCGGTCCATTGCATACGATTTCCACACCAGTTTGTCCGAATATGACTGGATGAAACCAGAAATATCTGGTTGTGTTTTGGCTAACTGAATCCGAAATAGTGCTACAGCCTCTGTGTTTGTGTATTCCTGATATTATCCACAGACTTTATTTTTTTGAATGTTTTCTTTTCAGAGAACATTTAATTTTGTGCTTGGAAACCCTAATTTGTTCCACATGGAGACACCAGCTCTACACATTCGTATTTTCTAGGGAGAAAGCAAGAGGAACTGTGGCAAACAAACATGATATTTCTGTTTCTATACATGACAGTTTATGCACTTGCCTAACGTGAAGACTTTGCTTTTCTCCAAAACCAATTTTACTGTGATTTTCTCGGTCCATTGCGTCTGAATTCCAAATGACTTTGTCCAGATATTACTGGATGAAACCAGAAATATCCGAAATGTTTTGGCTAACTCAATCCCAAATATTGTGAAAGCCTCTGTGTTTGTATTTTCTGGATATTATCGATGGACTTTATTGTTTTGAATGTTTTTATCAGGGAACATTTATTTTTGTACCGTAGAACCACTAATTGGTTCAGCATGTGGACACCAGCTCTACGTATTCGTATTTTCTAGGTAGAAAGCTAGAGGAAATGTGAGAAACAAACATGATATTTCTGTTTGTATCGATGATATTTTATGCACTTGCCTATTGAAAAGACTTTGCTTTTCTCCAAAACCATTTTCACTGTGATTTTCTTGGTCCATTGCATGCGAATTCCACACCACTTTGTCCAGATATGACTGCATGAAAACGGAAATATCCAGTTTTGTTTTGACTAACTCAATCCCAGATATTGCTACAGTCTCTGTGTTTGTTTTTTCTGGATATTATCAATGGAGTTATTGTTTTGAATGTTTTTATCAGGGAACATTTCATTTTGTGCTTCGAAACTCTAATTGGTTCCACATGGAGACACCAGCTGTACATATTTGTATTTAATAGGAAGAAAGCTAGAGGAACTGCGGCAAACAAATATGATATTTCTGTTTGTATCGATGATATTTTATCTGCTTACCTAATGAAACGACTTTGCTTTTCTCCAAAACAATTTTCACTGTGATTTTCTCGGTCCATTGCATACGAATTCTACACAAGTTTGTCCGGATATGACTGGATAAAACCAGAAATATCTGGTTGTGTTTTGGCTAACTAAATCCCAGATATTGCTACTGCCTCTGTGTTTGCGTACTCCTGATATTATCCACAGACTTTATTGTTTTGAATGTTTTATATCAGGGAACATTTAATTTTCTGCTTGGAAACACTATTTGGTTCCACATGGAGACACCAGCTGTACACATTCGTATTTTCTAGGGAGAAAGCTAGAGGAACTGCGGCAAACACACATGATATTTCTGTTTGTATAGATGGCATTTTATGCACTTGCGTAACGAAAAGACTTTGCTTTTCTCCAAAACCATTTGTACTGTGATTTTCTCGGTCCATTTCATATGAATTCCAAACCACTTTGTCCGGATATGACTGGATGAAACCAGCAATATCTGGTTGTGTTTTGGCTAACTCAATCCGAAATATTGTGAAAGCCTCTGTGTTTGTGTATTCCTGATATTATCCACAGACTTTATTGTTTTGAATGTTTTTTTATCAGGGAACATTTAATTTTGTGCTGCGAAACACTAATTGTTTCCACATGGAAACACCAGCTCTACACATTCGTATTTTCTAGGGAGAAAGCTAGAGGAACTGCAGCAAACAAACATGATATTTCTGTTTGTCTAGATGACATTTTCTTTTATGCACTTGCCTAACCAAAAGACTTTGCTTTTCACCAAAACCATTTTTACTGTGATTTTCACAGTACATTGCATATGAATTCCACACCACTTAGTCCGGATATGACTGCATGAAACGGTAAATATACGGTTCTGTTTTGCTAACTCAATCACAGATATTGCTACAGCCTCTGTGTTTGTGTATTCCTGATATTACCCACAGACTTTATTACTTTGAATGTTTTTTTTCAAGGAACATATAATTTTGTGCTTGGAAACACTAATTGTTTCCATATGGAGACACGAGCTCTACACATTCGTGTTTTCTAGGGAGAAAGCTAGAGGAACGGCGGCAAACAAACATGATATTTCTGTTTGTATCGATGACATTTTATGCACTTGCCTCACGAAAAGACTTTGCTTTTCTCCAAAACCATTTTACTGTGTTTTTCTCGGTCCATTGCATACGATTTCCACACCAGTTTGTCCGGATATGACTGGATGAAACCAGAAATATCTGGTTGTGTTTTGGCTAACTGAATCCGAAATATTGCTACAGCCTCTGTGTTTGTGTATTACTGATATTATCCACAGACTTTATTTTTTTGAATGTTTTCTTTTCAGAGAACATTTAATTTTGTGCTTGGAAACCCTAATTTGTTCCACATGGAGACACCAGCTCTACACATTCGTATTTTCTAGGGAGAAAGCAAGAGGAACTCTGGCAAACAAACATGATATTTCTGTTTCTATACATGACAGTTTATGCACTTGCCTAACGTGAAGACTTTGCTTTTCTCCAAAACCAATTTTACTGTGATTTTCTCGGTCCATTGCGTCTGAATACCAAATGACTTTGTCCAGATATTACTGGATGAAACCAGAAATATCCGAAAAGTTTTGGCTAACTCAATCCCAAATATTGTGAAAGCCTCTGTGTTTGTGTTTTCTGGATATTATCGATGGACTTTATTGTTTTGAATGTTTTTATCAGGGAACATTTATTTTTGTACCGTAGAACCACTAATTGGTTCAGCATGTGGACACCAGCTCTACGTATTCATATTTTCTAGGTAGAAAGCTAGAGGAAATGTGAGAAACAAACATGATATTTCTGTTTGTATCGATGATATTTTATGCACTTGCCTATTGAAAAGACTTTGCTTTTCTCCAAAACCATTTTCACTGTGATTTTCTTGGTCCATTGCATGCGAATTCCACACCAGTTTGTCCAGATATGACTGCATGAAAACGGAAATATCCAGTTTTGTTTTGGCTAACTCAATCCCAGATGTTGCTACAGTCTCTGTGTTTGTTTTTTCTGGATATTATCAATGGAGTTATTGTTTTGAATGTTTTTATCAGGGAACATTTCATTTTGTGCTTGGAAACTAATTGGTTCCACATGGAGACACCAGCTGTACATATTTGTATTTAATAGGAAGAAAGCTAGAGGAACTGCGGCAAACAAATATGATATTTCTGTTTGTATCGATGATATTTTATCTGCTTACCTAATGAAACGACTTTGCTTTTCTCCAAAACAATTTTCACTGTAATTTTCTCGGTCCATTGCATACGAATTCTACACAAGTTTGTCCGGATATGACTGGATAAAACCAGAAATATCTGGTTGTGTTTTGGCTAACTAAATCCCAGATATTGCTACAGCTTCTGTGTTTGTCTATTCCTGATATTATCCACAGACTTTATTGTTTTGAATGTTTTATATCAGGGAACATTTAATTTTCTGCTTGGAAACACTATTTGGTTCCACATGGAGACACCAGCTGTACACATTCATATTTTCTAGGGAGAAAGCTAGAGGAAATGTGGCTAGCAAACATGATATTTCTGTTTGCATAGATGGCATTTTATGCGCTTGCCTAACGAAAAGACTTTGCTTTTCTCCAAAACAATTTTTCTGTGATTTTCTCGATACACTGCATACGAATTCCACACCAGTTTACCGGGTATGACTGGATGAAACCGCAAATATCCGGTTTTGTTTGGGCTAACTCAATCCCAGATATTGCGAAAGCTTCTGTGTTTGTCTATTCCTGATATTATCCACAGACTTTATTGTTTTGAATGTTTTTTATGAGGGTACATTTTATTTTGAGCTTGGAAATGCTAATTGGTTCCACATGGAGACACTAGCTCTACATATTCCTATTTTCTAGGGAGAAAGCTAGAGGAACTACGGCAAACAAATATGATATTTCTGTTTGTGTAGATGACATTTTATGTAGTTGCCTAACGTAAAGACATTGCTTTTCTCAAAAATCATTTTTACTGTGATTTTCTCAGTCCATTGCATACGAAGTCCACACCAGTCTGTCTGGATATGACTGGATGAAACCAGAAATATACGGTTGTGTTTTGGCTAACTTATCCGAAATATTGTGAAAGCCTCTGTGTTTCTGTTTTCTGGATATTATCGATGGACTTTCTTGTTTTGAATGTTTTTTATCAGGGAACATTTAATTTTTACCGTTGAAATACTAATTGGTTCATCATGGGAACACGAGCTCTACACATTCGTATATTCTAGGGAGAAAGCTAGAGGAACTGCGGCAAAGAAACACGATATTTCGGTTATTATCCATGATATTTTATGCACTTAACTAATAAAAAGACATTACTATTCTCCAAAACCATTTATACTGTGATTTTCTCGGTCCATTGCATACGAATTCCACACCAGTTTGTCCGGTAATGACTGGATGAAACCGGAAATATCCAGTTTTGTTTTGGATAACTCAATCCCAGATATTGCTACAGCCACTGTGTTTGTGTTTTCTGGATATTATCAACAGACTTAATTGTTTTGACTGTTTCATATCAGGGAACTTTTAATTTTTTCCTTGGAATCATTAATTGGTTCCACATGGAGACACAACCTCTACACATTCGTATTTTCTAGGGAGAAAGCTAGAGGAACGGCGGCAAACAAACATGATAGTTCTGTTTGTCTAGATGACATTTTATGCACTTGCCTAGCGAAAAGACTTTGCTTTTCTCCAAAACCATTTATACTCTGATGTTCTCAGCCCAAACCATACGAATTCCACACCAGGTTATCCGGATATGACTGGATGAAACCAGAAATATCCGCTTGTGTTTTGGCTAACTCAATCCGAAATATTGTGAAAGCATCTGTGTTTGTGTTTTCTGGATTCATCGATGGGCTTATTGTTTTGAATGTTATTATGAGGAAACATTTAATTTTGTACGGTTGAAACACTAATTGGTTCATCAAGGGGGCACCAGCTCTACATATTCGTATTTTCTAGGGAGAAAGCTAGAGGAACTGCGGCAAACAAACATGATATTTCTGTTTGTAAAGATGACATTTTATGCACTTGCTAATGAAACGACTTTGCTTTTCTCCAAAACGATTTTTACTGTGATTTTCTCAGTCCATTGCATATGAATTCCACACAAGTTTGTATGGATATAAATAGATGAAACCGGAAATAATCAGTTTTGTTTTGGCTAACTCAATCCCAGATATTGCTAGAGCCTCTGTGTTTGTGTTTCCTGGATATCATCGATGAACTTTCTTGTTTTGAATGTTTTTATCAGGGAACATTTAATTTTGTACCGTTGAAACACTAATTGGTTCATCATGGGAACACCCACAGACTTTGTTGCTTTGAATTTTTTTATCAGGGAGCATTTTATTTTCAGCTTGGATACAGTAATTGGTTCCACATGGAGACACCAGCTCTACATATTCGTATTTTCTAGGGAGAAAGCTAGAAGTACTGCGGCAAACAAACATGATATTTCTTTTTGTGTCGATGACATTTTATGCACTTGCCTAACGAAAAGACTTTGCTTTTCTCCAAAACCATTTTTACTGTGATTTTCTCGGTCCATTGCATACAAATTCTACACCAGTTAAACGAATATGACTGTATGAAACCGGAAATATTCGGTTTTGTTTTGGCTAACTCAATACCAGATATTGCTACAACCTCTGTGTATGTGTATTCCTGATATGACCTACGGACTTTATTGTTTTGAATGTTTTTTTACCAGGGAACATTTTTTTATGCTTTGAAACGCTAATTGCTTCCACATGGAGGCCCCAGCTCTACACATTCGTATTTTCTAAGGAGAAAGCTAGAGGAACTGCAACAAACAAACATGATATTTCTGTTTGTATCGATGACATTTTATGCACTTGCCTAATGAAAAGACTTTGCTTTTCTCCAAAGCCATTTGTACTGTTATTTTCTCGGTCCATTGCATACGAATAACACACCACTTTGTCTGGATATGACTGGATGAAACCGCAAATATGCAGTTGTGTTTTGGCTAACTCAATCCCAGATTTTGCTACAGCCTCTGTGTTTGTGTTTTCTGGATATTCTCAATGGACTTTATTGTTTTGAATGTTTTTTTATCGGGAAACATTTTATTTTGAGCTTGGATACAGTAATTGGTTCCACATGGAGACACCAGCTCTACATATTCGTATTTTCTAGGGAGAAAGCCAGAGGAACTGCGAAAAACAAACATCGTATTTCTGTTTGTATAATGACATTTTATGCAGTTGCCTAACGAAGACATTGCTCTTCTCCAAATCCATTTTTACTGTGATTTTTTCAGTCCATTGCATACGAATTCCACACCAGTTTTTCCGGATATCAGTGGATAAAACCGGAAATATACGCTTTTGTTTTGGCTACTTAAATCCAATTTTGCTACAGTCTCTGTGTTTGTGTTTTCTGGATAATATCGATGAACTTTCTTTTTTTGAATGTGTTTATCAGGGAACTTTTAATTTTGTACCATTGAAACAATAATTGGTTCATCATGGGAACACGAGCTCTACACATTCGTATTTTCTAGGGATAAAGCTAGAGGAACTGTGGCAAACAAACATGATATTTCGGTTTGTATCCAACATTTTATGCATTTTCCTAATGAAAAGACTTTGCTATTCCCAAAACCATTTTTACTGTGATTTTCTCGGTCCATTGCATACGAATTCCACACCAGTTTGTCCGGACATGACTGGATGAAACCGGAAATATCCGGTTTTGTTTTGGCTAACTCAATCCCAGATATTGCTACAACCTCTGTATTCTGTTTTCTGGATATTATCGACGGACTTTATTGTTTTGAAATTTTTTTATAGGGGAACATTTATTTTGAGCTTGGATACAGTAATTGTTTCCACATGGAGACACCAGCTCTACGTATTCGTATTTTCTAGGTAGAAAGCTAGAGGAATTGCGGCAAACAAACAGGATGTTTCTGAATGTATAGATGACATTTTATACACTTGGTAATGAAAAGAGTTTGCTATTCTCCATACCATTTTTACTGTGATTTTCTCGGTCCATTGCATACGAATTCCACACCACTTTGTCCGAATATGACTCGATGAAACCGGAAATGTCCCGGGTTTTTGTGACTAACTCAATCCCAGATATTTCTAGAGCCTCTGTGTTTGTGTATTCCTGATATTATCCACGGACTTTATTGATTTGAATGTTTTTTATCAGGGAACATTTAATTTTGTGCTTGGAAATACTAATTGTTTCAACATGAGGACACCAATTCTACACACTCGTGTTTTCTAGGGAGAAAGCTAGAGGAACTGTGACAAACAAACATGATATTTCTGTTTGTATCGATCCATTTTATCCACTTGCCTAACAAAAAGACTTTGCTTTTCTCCGAAACCATTTTTAATGTGATTTTCTTGGTCCATTGCATACGAATTTCACACCAGTTTGTATGGATATAAATAGATGAAACCGGAAATATCCAGTTTTCTTTTGGATAACTCAATCTCAGATATTGCTACAGCCCCTGTGTATGTTTATTCTGGATATTATCACAGACTTTATTGTTTTGAATGTTTTTTATCGGGGAACCTTTAATTTTGGGCTTGGAATCACTAATTGGTTCCACATGGAGACACCAGCTCTACACATTCGGATTTTCTAGGGAGAAAGCTAGAGGAACTGTAACAATCAAACATGATATTTCTTTTTGTATCGAAGTCAGTTTATGCACTTGCCTAACGAAAAGCCTTTGCTTTTCCCCAAAACCATTTTTACTCTGATTTTCTCAGTCCATTGCATACGAATTCCACAACAGTTTGTCCTGATATGACTGGATGAAACCGGAAATATTCGGTTGTGTTTTGTCTAACTCAATCCCAGATATTCCTACAGCCTCTGTGTATGTGTATTCCTGATAATATCCATGGACTTTATTATTTTGAATGTTTTTTTATCAGGGAACATTTAATTTTGTGCTTGGAATCACCAATTAGTTCCACATGGAGACACCATCTCTACACATTCGTATTTTCTAGGGTAAAGCTAGAGGAACTGCAACAAACAAACATGATATTTCTGTTTGTATCGATGATATTTTATGCACTTGCCTAACGAAAAGACTTTGCTTTTCTCCAAAACCATTTATACTCTGATTTTCTCAGACCATTGCATACGAATTCCACACCAAGTTATCCGGATATGACTGGATGAAACCAGAAATATCCGCTTGTGTTTTGGCTAACTCAATCCGAAATATTGTGAAAGCATCTGTGTTTGTGTTTTCTGGATATCATCGATGGACTTTATTGTTTTGAATATTTTTTTATCGGGAAACATTTTATTTTGTGCTTGGGTACAGTAATTGGTTCCACATGGAGACACCAGCTCTACATATTCTGAAATATTGCTACAGCCTCTGTGTTTGTGTATTCCTGATATTATCCACGGACTTTATTGATTTGAAAATTTTTTATCAGGGAACATTTTATTTTGTGCTTGGAATCAATAATTGTTTCATCATTGGGACACCAGTTCTACACATTCGTATTTTCTAGGTAGAAATCTAGAGGAACTGCGGTAAACAAACATATTTCTGTTTGTCTAGATGATATTTTATGCACTTGCCCGACGAAAAGACTTTGCTTTTCTCCAAAACCATTTTTACTGTGATTTTCTCGGTCCATTGCATACAAATTCTACACCAGTTAAACGAATATGACTGTATGAAACCGGAAATATTCGGTTTTGTTTTGGCTAACTCAATACCAGGTATTGCTACAACCTCTGTGTATGTGTATTCCTGATATTACCTACGGACTTTATTGTTTTCAATGTTTTTTACCAGGGAACATTTTATTTATGCTTGGAAATGCTAATTGGTTCCACATGGAGACACCAGCTCTACACATTCGTATTTTCTAGGTAGAAAGCTAGAGGAACTGCGGCAAACAAACATGATATTTCTGTTTGTATCGATGACATTTTATGCACTTGCCTAATGAAAAGTCTTTGCTTTTCTCCAAAACCGTTTGTACTGTGATTTTCTCGGTCCATGGCATACGAATAACACACCACTTTGTCCGGATATGACTGGATGAAACCGCAAATATGCAGTTGTGTTTTGGCTAACTCAATCCCAGATTTTGCTACAGCATCTGTGTTTGTGTTTTCTGGATATTTTCAATGGACTTTATTGTTTTGAATGTTTTTTTATCGGGAAACATTTTATTTTGAGCTTGGATACAGTAATTGGTTCCACATGGAGACACCAGCTCTACATATTCGTATTTTCTAGGGAGAAAGCTAGAGGATCTGCAGCAAACAAACATGGTATTTCTGTGTGTATAATGATATTTTATGCAGTTGCCTAACGAAGACATTGCTCTTCTCCAAAACCATTTTTACTGTGATTTTCTCAGTGCATTGCATACGAATTCCACACCAGTTTGTCTGGATATGACTGGATGAAAACAGAAATATACGGTTGTGTTTTGGCTAACTCAATCCGAAATATTGTGAAAGCCTCTGTGTTTGTGTTTTCTGGATAATATCGATGAACTTTCTTTTTTTGAATGTGTTTATCAGGGAACATTTAATTTTGTACCATTGAAACACTAATTGGTTCATCATGGGAACACGAGCTCTACGCATTCGTATTTTCTAGGGAGAAAGCTAGAGGAACTGTGGCAAACAAACATGATATTTCGGTTTGTATCCAACATTTCATGCGTTTTCCTAATGAAAAGACTTTGCTATTCCCAAAACCATTTTTACTGTGATTTTCTCGGTCCATTGCAAACGAATTCCACACCAGTTTGTCCGGACATGACTGGATGAAACCGGAAATATCCGGTTTTGTTTTGGCTAACTCAATCCCAGATATTGCTACAACCTCTGTATTCTGTTTTCTGGATATTATCGACGGACTTTATTGTTTTGAAATGTTTTTAGAGGGGAACATTTATTTTGAGCTTGGATACAGTAATTGTTTCCACATGGAGACACCAGCAATACGTATTCGTATTTTCTAGGTAGAAAGCTAGAGGAACTGTGGCAAACAAACATGATGTTTCTGAATGTATAGATGACATTTTATACACTTTGTAATGAAAAGAGTTTGCTATTCTCCAAAACCATTTTTACTGTGATTTTCTCGGTCCATTGCATGCGAATTCCACACCACTTTTCCGAATATGACTCGATGAAACCGGAATTGTCCCGGCTTTTTGTGGCTAACTCAATCCCAGATATTTCTAGAGCCTCTGTGTTTGTGTATTCCTGATATTATCCATGGACTTTATTGATTTGAATGTTTTTTATCGGGGAACATTTTTTTTGAGCTTGTATACAGTAAGGGTTCCACATGGAGACAATAGCTCTTCGTATCCGTATTTTCTATGTAGAAAGCTAGAGGAACTGCGGCAAACAAACATGATATTTCTGTTTCTATCGATGACATTTTATGCACTTGCCTAACGAAAAGACTTTGCTTTTCTCCAAAATCAATTTTACTATGATTTTCTCGGTCCATTGCATACGAACTCCACACCACTTTGTCCCAATATGACTGCATGAAACCTGAAATATCCGGTTTTGCTTTGGCTAACTCAATCCGAAATATTGTGAGAGCCTCTGTGATTGTGTATTCTGGATATTATCGATGGACTTTACTGTTTTCAATATTTTTATCAGGGAGCATTTAATTTTGTACCATAAAAACACTAATTGGTTCATCATGGGGACACCAGCTCTAGACATTTGTGTTTTCTAGGGAGAAAGCTAGAGGAACCGTGGCAAACAAACATGATATTTCTGTTTGTATAGATGACATTTTATACACTTGCCTAATGAAAGACTTTGCTTTTCACCAAAACCATTTTTCTGTGATTTTTGTGTACACTTCATATGAATTCCACACCAGTTTGTCCGGATATGACTGGATGAAACCAGAAATATCCAGTTTTGTTTTGGCTATCTCAATCCCAGATATTGCTACAGCCTCTGTGTTTGTGTTTTCTGGATATTTTCAATGGACTTTATTGTTTTGAATGTTTTTTATCAGGGAACATTTAATTTTGATCTTGGAAACACTAATTGGTTCCAATGGAGACACCAGCTCTACACATTCGTATTTTCTCGGGAGAAAGCTAGAGGAACTGCGACAAACAAACATGATATTTCTGTTTGTATAGATGACATTTCATGCACTTGCCTAACGAAAAGACTTTACTTTTCTCCAAAACCATTTTTACTCTGATTTTCTCTGTCCAATGCATGCGAATTCCACACAAGTTTGACCGGATATGACTGGATGAAACCGGAAATATCTGGTTTTATTTTGGCTAACCCATTCCCAGATATTGCTACAGCCTCTGTGTTTGTATATTCCTGATATTATCCACGGACTTGATTACTTTGAAATTTTTTTATCAGGGAACATTTAATTTCATTCTTGGAAACGCTAATTGGTTCCACCTGGCGACACCAGCTCTACATATGCATATTTTCTGGGGAGAAACCTAGAGGATCTGCAGCAAACAAACATGATATTTCTGTTTGTATACATGACAGTTTATGCATTACCTAACGAAAAGACTTTGCTTTTCTCCAAAACCATTTTAATCTGATTTTCTCTGACACTGCATACAAATTCCACACCACTTTGTCCGGATATGACTGGATGAAACCAGATATATCCGGTTTTGTTTTGGCTAACTCAATCCAAAATATTGTGAAAGCCTCTATGTTTGTGTTTTCTGGATATTATCGATGTACTTTATTGTGTTGAAAGTTTTTATCAGGGAACATTAAAATTGTACCATAGAAACACTAATTGGTTCATCACGGCGACACCAGCTCTACACATTCGTATTTTCTAGTGAGAAAGCTAGAGGAACTGCGGCAAGCAAACATGATATTTATGTTTGTATCGATGACATACTATGCAATTGACTAACAAAAAGACTTTGCTTTACTCCAAAACAATATTTACTGTGATTTTCTCGGTCCATTGCATAGGAATTCCACAACACTTTACCGGATATGACTGGATGAAACCAGAAATATCAGATTGTGTTTTGGCTAACTCAATCCCTGATATTGCTACAGCCTCTGTTTTTGTGTTTTCTGGATGTTATCAATGGAATTTCTTGTTTTGAATGTTTTTATCAGGAAACATTTTATTTTGTACCATAGAAACACTAAATGGTTCATCATGCGGACACCAGCTCTACACATTCGTATTTTCTAGGTAGAAAGCTAGAGGAACTCTGGCAAACAAACATATTTCTGTTTGTATAGATGACATTTTATGCACTTGCCTAATGAAAAGACTTTGCTTTTCTCCAAAACCATTTATACTGTGATTTTCTCGGTCCATTGCATATGAATTCCACACCAGTTTGTTCGGATATGACTGGATGTAACCGGAAATATCCGGTTTTGTTTTGGCTAACTCAAGCCAGATATTGCTACAGCTTATGTGTTTGTGCTTTCCTGATATCACCGGACTTAATTGTTTTGAATATATTTTATCGGGGAACATTTTATTTTGAGCTTGGATACAGTAATTGGTTCCACATGGAGGCACCAGCTCTACGTATTCGTATTTTCTAGGTAGAAAGCTAGAGGAATTACGGCAAACAAACATGATATTTCTGTTTGTATAGATGCCATTTTATGCACTTTCCTTACGAAAAGACTTTGCTTTTCTCCAAAACCATTTTTAATGTGATTTTCTCTGTCCATTGCATATGAATTCCACACCAGTTTGTCCGGATATGACTGGATGAAACAGGAAATATCCGGGTTTTTTTGGGCTAACTCAATCCCAGACATTGCTATAACCTCTGTCTTTGTTTATTCCTGATTATATCAGTGGATTTTATTGTTTTGAATGTTTTTTATCAGGGAACATTTAATTTGTGCTTGCAAACACTAATTGGCTCCACATGCAGACACACTTTCTACATATTCATATTTTCTAGGTAGAAAGCTAGAGGAACTGCGGCAAACAATCATGATATTTCTGTTTGTATCGATGACATTTTATGCACCTGCCTAAGGAAAATTCTTTGCTTTTCTTCAAAACCATTTTTAATCTGATTTTCTCGGTCCATTGCATACGAATTCCACACCAGTTTGTCCGGATATGACTGGATGAAACCGGAAATATCCGGTTTTGTTTTGGCTTACTCAATCCCAGATATTGCTACAGCCTCTGTGTTTGTTTATTCCTGATATTATCCACGGACTTTATTGTTTTGAATTTTTTTCATCAGGGAACATTTAAGTTTGTTCTTCGAAACACTAATTGGTTCCACATGGAGACACCAGCTCTACGTATTCGTATTTTATACGTAGAAAGCTAGAGGAACGGCGGCAAACAAACATGATATTTATGTTTGTATAGATGACATTTTTTTTTATATTTGACAGGCAGAGTGGACAGTGAGAGAGAGACAGAGAGAAAGGTCTTCCTTTTGCCGTTGGTTCACCCTCCAATGGCCGCCACGGTAGCGCACTGCAGCCAGCGCACCGCGCTGATCCGATGGCAGGAGCCAGGCGCTTATCCTGGTCTCCCATGGGGTGCAGGGCCCAAGGACTTAGGCCATCCTCCACTGCACTCCCTGGGCACAGCAGAGAGCTGGCCTGGAAGAGGGGCAAGCGGGACAGGATCGGTGCCCCGACCGGGACTATAACCTGGTGTGCCGGCGCCGCAAGGCAGAGGATTAGCCTAGTGAGCCGCGGCGCCGGCTTATATAGATGACATTTTATGCACTCGCCTAACGAAAAGCTTTTGCTTTTCTCCTAAACCATTTTTACTGTGATTTTCTCAGTCAAATGCATACGAATTCCACACGAGTTTGTCCAGATATGTCTGGATGAAACCGGAAATATCCGGTTTTTATTAGGCTAACTCAATCCCAGATAATGCTACAGCCTCTGAGTTTGTGTATTCCTGATATTATCCACGGACTTTACTGTTTTGAGTGTTTTTTATCTGGGAGCATTTAATTTTGTGCTAGGAATCATGAATTGGTTCCACATGGAGACACCAGCTCTAAACATTCCTATTTTCTAGGGAAAAAGCTAGAGGAATTGAGACAAACAAACATGATATTTCTGTTTGTATAGATGACAGTTTATGCACTTGCCTAATGAAAAGACTGCTTTCCTCCAAAAACATTTTACTTGGTTTACACAGTCCATTGCATACTAATTCAACACCAGTTTGTCTGGATATGACTGGAAGAAACCAGAAATATACGGTTGTGTTTTGGCTAACTCAATCCCAGATATTGCTACAGCCTCTGTGTTTGTGTTTTTCAGATATTATAGACGGAATTTACTGTTTTGAATTTTTTTTTTATCGGGGAACATTAATTTAGAGCTTGGATGCAGTAAATGGTTCCACATGGAAACACCAGCTCTATATATTTGTATTTTCGAGGGAGAAAGTTAGAGGAACTGCGACAAAAAAACATGATATTTTTGTTTGTACAGATGACATTTTATGCACTTGCCTAACGAAAAGACTTTGCTTTTCTCCAAATCCATTTTACTGTGCTTTTCTCGGTCCATTGCATACGAATTGCACACAAGTTTGTCCAGATATGACTGGATGAAACCGGAAATATCCGGTTCTCTTTTGGCTAACTCAATCCGAAATATTGTGAAAGCCTCTGTGTTTGTGTTTTCTGGATATTATCGATGGACTTTATTATTTTGAATGTTTTTATCAGGGAACATTTAATTTTGTATCGTTGAAACACTAATTGGTTCATCATGGGAGCACGAGCTCTACACATTCGTATTTTCTAGGGAGAAAGCTATAGGAAATGCGACAAACAAACATGATGTTTCTTTTGTATAGATGACATTTTATGCACCTTTCTAATGAAAAGTCTTTGTTTTTCTCCAAAACCAATTTTACTGTGATTTTCTCGGTCCAATGCATACGAATTCCACACCAGTTTGTGCGGATATGACTGCATGAAACCAGAAATATCCAGTTTTGTTTTGGCTAACTCAATTCCAGATATTGCTACAGCCTGTGTGTTTGTGTTTTCTGGATATCACCCACAGACTTTGTTGATTTGAATATTTTTTATTAGGGAACATTTTATTTTGAGCTTGCATACAGTAATTGGTTCCACATGGATACACCAGCTCTACACATCGTATTTTCTATAGAGAAAGCTAGAGGAACTGCGGCAAACAGACATGATATTTCTGTTCGTATCGATGACATTTTATGCACTTGATGAACGAAAAGACTTTGCTTTTCTCCAAAACCAATTTTATTGTGATTTTCTTGGTCCATTGCATATGAACTCCACACCACTTTGTCCCAATATGACTGGATGAAACCAGAAATATCTGGTTGTGCTTTGGCTAACTCAATCCGAAATATTGTGAAAGACTCTCTGATATTGTATTCTGGATATTATCGATGGACTTTATTGTTTTGAATGTTTATTATTAGGGAACATTTAATTTTGTTCCGTAGAAACAATAATTGGTTCATCATGGGGACACCAGCTCTAGACACTCGTGTTTTCTAGGGAGAAAGCTAGAGGAACCGTGGCAAACAAACATGATATTTCTTTTTGTATAGATGACATTTTATACACTTGCCTAACGAAAGACTTTGCTTTTCACCAAAACCATTTTTCTGTGATTTTTGTGTACACTTCATACGAATTCCACACCAGTTTGTCCGGATATGACTGGATGAAACCAGAAATATCCAGTTTTGTTTTGGCTATCTCAATCCCAGATATTGCTACAGCCTCTGTGTTTGTGTTTTCTGGATATTTTCAATGGACTTTATTGTTTTGAATGTTTTTTATCAGGGAACATTTAATTTTGATCTTGGAAACACTAATTGGTTCCAATGGAGACACCAGCTCTACACATTCGTATTTTCTCGGGAGAAAGCTAGAGGAACTGCGACAAACAAACATGATATTTCTGTTTGTATAGATGACATTTCATGCACTTGCCTAACGAAAAGACTTTGCTTTTCTCCAAAACCATTTTTACTCTGATTTTCTCTGTCCAATGCATGTGAATTCCACACAAGTTTGTCCGGATATGACTGGATGAAACCGGAAATATCTGGTTTTATTTTGGCTAACCCAATCCCAGATATTGCTACAGCATCTGTGTTTGTATATTCCTGATATTATCCACGGACTTTATTACTTTGAAATTTTTTTATCAGGCAACATTTAATTTCATTCTTGGAAATGCTAATTGGTTTCACCTGGCGACACCAGCTCTACATATTCATATTTTCTGGGGGAGGAACCTAGAGGAACTGCGGCAAACAAACATGATATTTCTGTTTGTATAGATGACAGTTTATGCATTACCTAACGAAAAGACTTTGCTTTTCTCCAAAACCATTTTAATCTGATTTTCTCGGACACTGCATACAAATTCCACACCACTTTGTCCGTATATGACTGGATGAAACCCTATGTATACAGTTTTGGCTAACTCAATCCGAAATATTGTGAAAGCCTCTAAGTTTGTGTTTTCTGGATATTATCTCTGGACTTAATTGTTTTGAATATTTTTTATCGGGGAACATTTTATTTTGAGCTTGGATACAGTAATTGGTTCCACATGGAGGCACCAGCTCTACGTATTCGTATTTTCTAGGTAGAAAGCTAGAGAAATTACAGCAAACAAACATGATATTTCTGTTTCTATAGATGCCATTTTATGCACTTGCCTAACGAATAGACTTTGCTTTTCTCCAAAACCATTTTAATGTGATTTTCTCGTTCCATTGCATGTGAATTTCACACGACGTTGTCCAGCTATGACTGGATGAAACCAGAAATACCTGGTTTTGTTTTGGCTAACTCAATCCAAAATATTGTGAAAGCCTCTGTGTTTGTGTTTGCGGGATATTATCAATGGACTTTCTAGTTTTGAATGTTTTTATCAGGGAACATTTCATTTTGTACCGTTGAAGACTAATTGGTTCATCATGGGAACACGAGCTCTACACATTCGTATTTTCAGGGGAGAAAACTAGACGAACTGCGGCAAACAAACATGATATTTATGTTGGTATAGATGACATTTTATGCACTTGCCTAACGAAAATACTTTGCCTTTCTCCAAAACAATTTTTACTCTGATTTTCTCGGTCCATTGCATGCGAATGCCGCACCACTTTGTACGGATATGACTGGATGTAACCGGAAATATCCGCTTTTGATTGGCTAACTCAATCCCAGATATTGCTACAGCCTCTGTGTTTGTGTTTTCTGGATATTATCATCGGACTTTATTGTTTTGAATGTTTTTTTATCAGGGAACATTTAATTTTGTGCTTGGAAACACTACTTCATTCCACATGGAGACACCATCTCTACACATTCGTATTTTCTAGGGAGAAAGCTAGAGGAACAGCGGCAAACAAACATGATATTTCTGTTTGTATCGATGGCATTTCTTGCACTTATCTAAAGCAAAGACTTTGCTTTTCTCCAAACCATTTTTACTGTGATTTTCTTGGTCGACTGCATACAAATTCCACACCAGTTTGTCCGGATATGACTGGATGAAACCGGAAATATCCAGTTTTGTTTTGGATAACTCAATCCCAGATATTGCTACAGCCTTTGTGTTTGTCTATACCTGATATTATCCACGGACTTTATTGTTTTGAATTTTTTTAATCAGGAAACATTTAAGTTTAATCTTCGAAACACTAATTGTTTCCATATGGAGATTCCAGCTCTACATATTCGTATTTTCTAGGGAGAAAGCTAGAGGAACTGGGGCAAACAAACATGATGTTGCTGTTTGTATAGATGACATTTTATGCACTTGCCTAACGAAAACTCTTTGCTTTTCTCTAAAACCTTTTTTACTGTGATTTTCTTGGTCCATTGCATAGGAATTCCAAACCACGTTTTCCGTATATGACTGGATGAAACCAGAAATATCCGGTTGTGTTTTGCTAACTCAATGCAAAATATGTTGAAAGCCTCTGTGTTTGTGTTTTCTGGATATTATCGATGGACTTTATTGTTTTGAATATTTTTATCAGGGAACATTTAATTTTGTACCGTAGAAACACTAATGGTTCATCATGGGGACAGCAGCTCTACACATTTGTATTTTCTAGGGAGAAAGCTAGAGGAACGGCGTCAAACAAACATGATATTTCTGTTTGTATAGATGACATTTTATGCACTTTTCTAACGAAAAGACTTTGTTTTTCTCCAAAACCATTTTTAATGTGATTTTCTCTGTCCATTGCATATGAATTCCACACCAGTTTGTCCATATATGACTGGATGAAACCGGAAATATCCGGGTTTTTTTTGGCTAACTCAATCCCAGATATTGCTACAGCCTGTGTGTTTGTGTATTCCTGATTTTATCCGTGGATTTTATTGTTTTGAATGTTTTTTATCAGGGAACATTTAATTTGTGCTTGCAAACACTAATTGGCTCCGCATGCGGACACACTTTCTACGTATTCATATTTTCTAGGTAGAAAGCTAGAGGAACTGCCGCAAACAATCATGAAATTTCTGTTTGTATCGATGACATTTTATGCACTTGCCTAACGAAAAGCCTTTGCTTTTCTCCAAAACCATTTTTAATCTGATTTTCTTGGTCATTGCATATGAATTCCACACCAGTTTCTCCGGATATGACTGGATGAAACCGGAAATATCCGGTATTGTTTTGGCTAACTCAAAACCAGATATTGCTACAGCTTCTGTGTTTGTGTATTCCTGATATTATCCACGGACTTTATTATTTTGAATGTTTTTTTATCAGGGAACATTTAATTTTGTGCTTGGAATCACCAATTGGTTCCACATGGAGACACCAGCTCTACACATTCGTATTTTCTAGGGAGAAAGCTAGAGGAACTGCGGCAAACAACATGATATTTCTGTTTGTATCGGTGGTATTTTATGCACTTGCCTAACGAAAAGACTTTGCTTTTCTCCAAAACCATTTTTTTCTCTGATTTTCTCGGTCCATTGCATACGAATGCCACACCACTTTGTCCGGATATGCCTGGATGTAACAGGAAATATACGGTTTTGTTTTGGCTAACTAAATCCCAGATATTGCTACAGCCTCTGTGTTTGTGTATTCCTGATATTATCCAAGGACTCTATTCTTTTGAATGTCTTTATCAGGTAACATTTAATTTTGTGCTTGGCAACACTAATTAGTTCCAGATTGAGACACCAGCTCTACGTATTCCTATTTCCTGGGAGAAAGCTGAAGGAACTGCGGTAAACCAACATGATATTTCTGTTTCGATCGATGATATTTTATCTACTTCCATAACGAAGAGACTTTGCTTTTCTTCAAAACCTATTTCACTGTGATTATCTCGGTCCATTGCATACGAATTCCACACCACTTTGTCCGGATATGACTGGATGTAAACAGAAATATCCGGTTGTGTTTTGGCTAACTCAATCCGAAGTATTGTAAAAGACACTGTGTTTGTTTTATCTGTATATTATCAACGGACTTTATTGTTTTGAATGATTTTTATCGGGGAACATTTTAATTTGAGCTTTTATACAGTAATTGGTTCCACATGGAGACACCAGCTCTACGTATTCCTATTTTCTAGGGAAAAAGCTAGAGGAACTGCGACAAACAAACATGAAATTTCTTTTTGTATAGATGACATTTTATGCACTTACCTAATGAAAAGAATTTGCTTGTCTCCCAAACCATTTTTACTGTGATTTTCTCGGTCCATTGCATACGAATTCCACTCCAGTTTGTCCGGATATGACTGGATGAAACCGGAAATATCCGGTTGTTCTTTGGCTAACTCAATCCGAAATATTGTGAAAGCCTCTCTGTTAGTGTTTTCTGGATATTATTGATGGACTTTATTGTTTTGAATGTTTTTATCAGGGAATATCTAATTTTGTACCATAGAAACACTAATTCGTTCATCATGGGGACACCAGCTCTACACATTCGTATTTTCTAGGGAGAAAGCTAGAGGAACTGTGACAAACAAAAATGATATTTCTGTTTGTATAGATGATATTTTATGCACTTGCCGAACGAAAAGAATTCACTTTTCTACAAACCCATTTTTACTGTGATTTTCTTGCTCCACTGCATGCGAATTCCATACCAGTTTGTCCGGATATGATTGGATGAAACTGGAAATATCCGGTTGTGTTTTGGCTGACTCAACCCCAGATATTGCTACAGCCTCTGTGTTTGTTTTTTCTGGATATTATCAATGGACTTTATTGTTTTGAGTGTTTTTTATCGGGGAACATTTTATTTTGAGCTTCGATACAGTAATTGGTTCCACATAGAGACACCAGCTCTACATGTTTGTATTTTCTAGGGAGAAAGCTAGAGGAACTGCGGCAAACAAACATGATATTTCTGTTTGTCTAGATGACATTTTATGCACTTTCCTAATGAAAAGACTTTGCTTTTCTCCAAAACCATTTTTACTCTGATTTTCTTGGTCCACTGCATACGAATTCCACAACAGTTTGTCGGATATGACTGGATGAAACCGGAAATATCCGGTTGTGTTTTGGCTAACTCAATCCCAGATATTGCTACAGCCTCTGTGTTGTGCATTCCTGATATTATCCATAGACTTTATTGTTTTAAATGTTTTTTATCAGGGAACATTGAATTTTGTTCTTGGATTCACTAATTGGCTCCAAATGGAGACACCAGCTCTACAAATTCCTATTTTCTAGGGAGAAAGCTAGAGGAACTGCGGCAAACAAACATGATATTTCGGTTTGTATAGATGACATTTTATGCACTTGCCAAACGAAAAGACTTTGCTTTTCTCCAAAACAATTTTTCTGTGATTTATCGGTACATTACATACGAATTCCACACCAGTTTGTCGGATACGATTGGATGAAATCGGAAATATTCGGTTGTGTTTTGGCTAACTCAATCCCAGATATTGCTACAGCCTCTGTGTTGTGCATTCCTGATATTATCCACAGACTTTATTGTTTTGAATGTTTTTCATCAGGGAACATTTAATTTTGTGCTTGGAAACACTAACTGGTTCCACATGGAAACACAAGCTCTACACATTCGTGTTTTCTAGGGAGAAAGCTAGAGCTACTTCGGCAATCAAACATGATATTTGTGTTTGAATCAATAATATTTTATCTCCTTCCCTAATGAAACGAATTTGCTTTTCTCCAAAACCATTTTCACTCGGTCCATTGCATACAAATGCGTATTTTCTACGGAGAAAGCTAAAGGAACTTCGGCAAAGAAACTTGATATTTCTGTTTGTATAGATGACATTTTATGCACTAGCCTAACGAAAAGACTTTGCTTTTCTCCAAAACCATTTGTACTGTGATTTTCTTCGTCCATTGCATAAGAAATCCACACCACTTTGTCCGCATATGACTGGATGAAACCAGAAATAACTGGTTGTGTTTTGACTAACTCAATCCGAAATATTGCTACAGCCTCTGTGTTTGTGTATTCCTGATATTATCCACAGACTTTATGGTTCTGAATATTTTTTTTGAGGGAACATTTAATTTTGTGCTGCGAAACACTAATTGTTTCCACATGGAGACACCAGCTCTACACATTTGAATTTTCTAGGGAGAAAGCTAGAGGAACTGCGACAAACAAACATGACATTTCTGTTTGTATAGATGACATTTTATGCACTTGCCTAACGAAAAGACTTTGCTTTTCTCCAAAACTATTTTACAGTGATTTCTTCGGTCCCTTGCATACGAATTCCACACAACTTTGTTCGGATATGACTGGATGAAACCAGAAATATCTGGTTGTGTTATGGCTAACTCAATCCCAGATATTGCTACAGCCTCTGTTTTTGTGTATTCCTGATATTATCCACGGACTTTTTTATTTGAATATTTTTTTTTCAGGGAACATTTAATTTTGTGCTTGGAAACCCGAATTGATTCCACATCGCAACACCAGCTCTACACATTCGTATTTTCTAGGGAGAATGCTAGAGGAACTGCGGCAAACAAACATGATATCTCTATTTGCATAGATGACATTTTATGCACTTTCCTAATGAAAAGACTTTGATTTTCTCCAAAAACATGTTTACTCTGATTTTCTCGGTCCTTTGCATACGAATTCCAAACCTTTTGTCCGGATATGACTAGATGAAACTAGAAATATCCGGTTTTGTTTTGGCTAACTCAATCCCAGATATTGCTACAGCCTCTCTGTTTGTGTTTTTCGGATATTATCAATGGACTTTATTGTTTTGAATATTTTTTATCAGGGAACATTTAATTTTCTGCTTGGAAACACTAATTGGTTCCAAATGGAGACACCAGCTCTACACATTCGCATTTTCTAGGGAGAAAAAAAGAGGAATTGCGGCAAACACACATGATATTTCTGTTTGTATAGATGACATTTGATGCACTTTCCAAACGAAAAGACTTTGCTCTACACATTCGTATTTTCTAGAGCGAAAGCTAGAGGTACTGCGGCAAACAAACATGATATTTATGTTTGTATCGATGATATTTTGTCTACTTCCCTAATGAAAAACTTTGCTTTTCTCCAAAACCATTTTTACTGTGATTTTCTCGGTTCACTCCATACGAATTCCACACCACTTTGTCCGAATATGACTGGATGAAACCAGAAATATCTGGTTTATTTTTGGCTAAATCAATCCCAGATATTGTTACAACCTCTGTGTTTGTGTATTCCTGATATTATCCACAGACTTTATTGTTTTAAATGTTTTTTATCAGGGAACTTTTAATTTTGTGCTTGGAAACACTAATTGGTTCCACATGGAGACACCAGCTCTACACATTCGTATTTTCTAGGGAGAAAGCTAGATGAAACCAGAAATATCCGGTGTGTTTTAGCTGACTCAATCCAAAATATTGCTACTGCATCTCTGTTTGTGCATTCATGATATTACCCACAGACTTTATTGTTTTCGATATTTTATCAGGGAACACGTACTTTTGTACCGTAGAAACACTAATTGGTTCATCATGGGGACACCAGCTCTAGACATTCGTATTTTCTAGGGAGAAAGCTAGAGGAACTGCTGCAAACAAACGTGATATTTTTGTTTGTATCGATGATATTTTATCTACTTCCCTAACGAAAAGACTTTGCTTTCCTCCAAAACCATTTTTACTGTGATTTTCTCGGTCCATTGTATAGGAATTCCACACCACTTTGTCCGGATATGACTGGATGAAACTGGAAATATTTGGTTGTCTTTTGGCTAACTCAATCCAAAATATTGCTACAGCCTGTGTGTTTGTGTATTCCTGATATGATCAAAGGACTTTATTTATTTTCAATTTTATTTTCAGGGAACATTTAATTTTGTGCTTGGAAACCCTAATTGGTTCCCCGTGGAGACACCAGCTCTACACATTCGTATATTCTAGGGAGAAAGCTAGAGCAACTGAGGCAAACAAACATGATATTTCTGTTTGTATAGATGACATTTTAGCACTTACCTAACGAAAAGACTTTGCTTTTCTCCAAAACCATTTGCAATGTGATTTTCTCGGTCCATTGCATATGAATAACACACCACTTTGTCCGGATATGACTGGATGAAACTGGAAATATCCAGTTTTGTTTTGGCTAACACAATCCCAGATATTGCTACAGCATCTGTGTTTGTTTTTTCTGGATATTATCAATGGACTTTATTGTTTTGAAAGTTTTTTATCGGGGAACATATTATTTTGAGCCTGCATACAGTAATTGGTTCCACATGGAGACACCAGCTCTACATATTCGTATTTTCTAGGGAGAAAGCTAGAGTAACTGCAGCAATCAAACATGATATTTCTGTTTGTATAGATGACATTTTATGCACTTGCCCAACGAAAAGATGTTGCTTTTCTCCAAAAGCATTTTTACTCTGATTTCTCGGTGCATTGCATATGAATTCCACACCACTTTGTCCAGATATGACTGGATGAAACCAGAAATACCCGGTTGTGATTTGGCTAACTCAATCTGAAATATTGTGATAGCCTCTGTGTTTCTGCTTTCTGGATATTATCCACGGACTTCATTTTTTTGAATGTTTTTCATCGGGGAACTTTTAATTTGCAGCTTAGATACAATAATTGGTTCCACATGTACACACTAGCTCTGCACATTCGTATTTTCTAGGGAGAATGCTAGAGCAACTGCGGCAAACAAACATCATATTTCTGTTTTTATCGATGATATATTATCTACTTGCCTAATGAAAACACTTTGCTTTTCTTCAGAACCATTTTTTCTGTGATTTTCTTGGTCCACTGCATACGAATTCCACACCAGTTTGTCCGGATATGACTGGTTGTAACCGGAAATATCCGGGTTTTTTTTGGCTAACTCAAACCCAGATATTGCTACTGCCTTTGTGTTTGTATATTCCTGATATTATCCACAGACTTTATTTTTTTCAATATGTTTTTATCACGGAAAATTTAATTTTGTACCGTTGAAACACTAATTGGTTCCACATGGAGACACCAGCTCTACACATTCGTATTTTCTGCGGAGAAAGTTAGAGGAACTGCGGCAAATAAATATGATATTTCTGTTTGTATAGATGACATTTTATGCACTTGCCTAATGAAAAGACTTTGCTTTTCTCCAAAATCATTTTTACTGTGATTTTCTCGGTCCATTGCATACGAATTCCACACCAGTTTGTGCAGATATGACTGGATGAAACCGGAAATATTGGGTTTTGTTTTCGCTAACTCAAGAACAGATATTGCTACAGCCACTTTGCCTGTTTTTTATGGATATTATCAATGGACTTTATTGTTTGAATGTTTTTTATCGGGGAATATTTGATTTTGTGCTTGGAAACACTAATTGGTTCCTCATGGAGACACCAGCTCTACATATTTGTATTTTCTAGGAGAAAGCTAGAGGAACTGTGGCAAACAAACATGATATTTCTGTGTGAATCGATGATATTATATCTACTTGCCCAATGAAACGAATTTGCTTTTCTCCAAAACCATTCTTACTCTGATTTTCTCAGTCGATTGCATACAAATCCCACACCATTTTGTCCGGATATGACTGGATGAAACCAGAAATATCCAGTTGTGTTTTGGCTAACTCAATCCGAAATAATGTGAAAGCTCTGTGTTTGTGTTTTCTGGATATTATCGATGGACTTTATTGTTTTGAATGTTTTTATCAGGGAACAATTAATTTTCTACCGTAGAAAATCTAATTGGTTCCACATGGAGACACCAGCTCTACACATTCATATTTTCTAAGCAGAAAGCTAGAGGAACTGCGGCAAACCTACATGATATTTCTGTTTGTCTAGATGATATTTTATGCACTTGCATAACGAAAGACTTAGCTTTTCTCCAAAACCATTTGTACTGTGATTTTCTTGGTCCATTGCATACGAATTCCACACAACTTTGTCCGGATATGACTGGATGAAACCAGAAATATCCGGTTGTGTTTGGCTAACTCATTCCGAAATATTGCTACAGCCTGTGTGTTTTTGTATTCCTGATATTATACACATACTTTATTGTTTTGAAAGTTTTTTATTGGCGAACATATTATTTTGAGCCTGGATACAGTAATTGCTTCCACATGGAAACACCAGATCTACACATTCATATTTTCTAGGGAGAAAGCTAGAGGAAATGCTGCAAACAAACATGATATTTCTATTTGAATCGATGATATTTTGTCTCCTTACCTAATGAAACGAATTTGCTTTTCTCCAAAACCATTTTTACTCGGTCCATTGCATACAAATTCGTATTTTCTACAGAGAAATCTAAAGGAACTGCGGCAAACAAACATGATATTTCTGTTTGTATAGATGACATTTTATGCACTTGCCTAACGAAAAGACTTTGCTTTTCTCCAAAACTATTTTACAGTGATTTCTTCGGTCCCTTGCATACGAATTCCACACAACTTTGTTCGGATATGACTGGATGAAACCAGAAATATCTGGTTGTGTTATGGCTAACTAAATCCCAGATATTGGCACAGCCTCTGTGTTTGTGTATTCCTGATATTATCCACCGACTTTATTTTTTTGAATGTTTTTTTTCAGGGAACATTTAATTTTGTGCTTGGAAACCCGAATTGGTTCCACATGGCAACACCAGCTCTACACATTCGTATTTTCTAGGGAGAATGCCAGAGGAACTGCGGCAAAAAAACATGATATCTCTATTTGCATAGATGACATTTTATGCACTTTCCTAACGAAAAGACTTTGATTTTCTCCAAAAACATGTTTACTTAGATTTTCTCGGTCCATTGCATATGAATTCCAAACCACTTTTTTCCGGATATGACTAGATGAAACTAGAAATATCCGGTTTTGTTTTGGCTAACTCAATCCCAGATATTGCTACAGACTCTCTGTTTTTTACTGGATACCGTCTATGGACTTTATTGTATTGAATGTTTATTATCAAGGAACATTTAATTTTGATCTTGGATACAGTAATTGGTTCCACATGGATACACCAACTCTACATATTCGTATTTTCTAGGGAGTAAGCTAGAGGAACTGCGACAAACAAACATGATATTTCTGTTTGTATAGATGACATTTTATGCACTTGCCTAATGAAAAGACTTTACTTTTCTCCAAAACCATTTTTACTGTGATTGTTTTGGTTCATTGCATACGAATTCCACACCACTTTGTCCGGATATGACTGGATGAAAACAGAAATATCTGGTTGTGTATTGGCTAACTCAATCTGAAATATTGCGAAAGCCTCTGTGTTTGTGTTTTCTGGATATTATCGATGGACTTTATAGTTTTGAATGATTTTATCAGGGAACATTTAATTTTGTACTGTAGAAACACTAATTGGTTCATAATGGGAACACCAGCTCCTCATATTCATATATTCGAGGGAGAAAGCTAGAGGAACTGCGGCAAGCAAACATGATATTTCTGTTTGTATCGATGACATTTTATGCGCTTGCCTAACGAAAAGACTTTGCTTTTCTCCAAAATCATTTGTACTGTGATTTTCTCGGTCCATTGCATATGAATTCCACACCACTTTGTCCGGATATGACTGGATGAAACCAGAAATATCCGGTTGTTCTTTGGCTAACTCAATGCGACATATTGTGAAAGTTTCTGTGTTTGTGTTTTCTGGATATTATTGATGGACTTTATTATTTTGAATGTTTTTTATCAGGGAACATTTAATTTTCTACCGTTGAAACACTAATTGTATCCACGTGGAGACACCAGCTCTACACATTCGAATTTTCTAGGGAGAAAGCTAGAGGAACGGTGGCAAACAAACATGATATTTCTGTTTGTCTAGATGACATTTTATGCACTTGCCTAATGAAAATACTTTGCTGTTCTCCAAAATCATTTTTAGTGTGATTTTCTCCGTACACTGCATAAAAACTCCACACCAGTTTGGCTGGATATGACTGGATGAAACCGGAAATATCCAGTTTGGTTTTGGCTAACTCAATACAAGATATTGCTACAGCCTCTCTGTTTGTGTTTTTCGGATATTATCAATGGACTTTATTGTTTTCAATGTTTTTTTATCAGGGAACATTTAATTTTGTACCGTTGAAACACTAATTGGTTCATCATGGGAACACCAGCTCTACACATTCGTATTTTCTAGGGAGAAAGCTAGAGGAACTGCGGCAAACAAACATGATATTTCTGTTTGTATAGATGGCATTTTATGCACTTGCGTAACGAAAAGACTTTGCTTTTCTCCAAAACCATTTGTACTGTGATTTTCTCGGTCCATTTCATATGAATTCCAAACCACTTTGTCCGGATATGACTGGATGAAACCGGAAATAACCGTGTTTTTTTTTTTTTTTGTTAACACAATAAGAGATATTGCTACAGCCTCTGTTTGTTTTTTTCTGGATACTATCAATGGACTTTATTGTTTTGAATGTTTTTTATCAGGGAACATTTAATTTTGAACTTGAATACAGTAATTGGTTCCACTAGGAGACACCAGCTCTACACATTCGTATTTTCTAGGGAGAAAGCTAGAGGAACTGTGGGAAACAAACATGATATTTCTGTTTATATCGATGACATTTAAAGACTTTATTTTTCTCCGAAACCACTTTTACTGTGATTTCCTCGGTCCATTGCATACGAATTCCACACCACTTTGTCCGGATATGACTGGATGAAACCGGAAATATCCAGTTTTTTTTTTTTTTTTTTTTTTGCTAACTCAATGCGAAATATTGTGAAAGTTTCTGTGTTTGTGTTTTCTGGATACTATTAATGGACTTTATTGTTTTGAATGTTTTTTATCAGTGAACATTTAATTTTGTTCTTGGAAACACTAATTGGTCCAGATGGAGACACCAGCTCTATATATTCGTATTTTCCAGGGAGAAAGCTACAGGAAATGCGGCAAACAAACATGACGTTTCTTTTTGTGTAGATGACATTTTAAGCATTGCCTAACAAAAAGACTTTGCTTTTCTCCAAAACCATTTGTACTGTGATTTTCTCGGTACATTGGATATGAATTCCACACCACTTTGTTGGATATGACCGGATGAACCTGAAAATCCTGTTATGTTTTGGCTAACTCAATCCAAGATATTGCTACAGCCTCTGTGTTTGTTTTTTTCTGGATACTATCAATGGACGTTATAGTTTTGAATGTTTTTTATCGGGGAACATTTTATTTTGAGCTTGGATGCAGTAATTGGTTCCACATAGAGACACCAGCTCTACATATTCTTATTTTCTAGGTAGAAAGCTAGAGGAAATGCGGCAAACAAACATGATATTTCTGTTTGTCTAGATGACATTTTATGCACTTGCCTAACGAAAAGACTTTGCTTTTCTTCAAAACAATTTGTGCTGTGATTTTCTTGGTCCATTGCATACGAATTCCACACCACTTTTTCCGGATATGACTTGATGAAACCAAAAATAACTGGTTGTGTTTTGGCTAACTCCATCCGAAATATTGCTACAGCCTCTATGTTTGTGTTTTCTGGATATTATCGATGGACTTTATTGTTTTGAATGTTTTTTATCAGGGAACATTTAATTTTTTGCTTGGAAACACTAGTTCTTTTATCATGGTAACACCAGCTCTACACATTCGTATTTTCTAGGGAGAAAGCTAGAGGAACTGCGGCAAACAAACATGATATTTCTATTAATATAGATGACATTTTATGCACTTGCCTAATGAAAATACATTGCTGTTCTCCAAAATCCTTTTTAGTGTGATTTTCTCTGTACACGGCATACAAACTCAACACAAGTTTGGCCGGATATGACTGGATGAAACCGGAAATATCCGGTTTTGTTTTGGCTAACTCAATCCCAGATATTGCTACAGCCTCTCTGTTTGTGTTTTTCGGATATTATCAATGGACTTTATTGTTTTGAATATTTTTTTATCAGGGAACATTTAATTTTGAGCTTGGATACACTAATTGGTTCCATATGGAGACAGCACTCTACATATTTGTATTTTCTAGGGAGAAAGCTAGAGGAACTGCGGCAAACAAACGTGATATTTCTCTTTGTCTATATGACATTTTATGCAGTTGCCTAACGAAAAGACTTTGCTTTTCTCCAAAACCATTTGTACTGCGATTTTCTCGGTCCATTGCATATGAATTCCAAAACACTTTGTCAGGATATGATTCTATGAAACCAGAAATATCCGGTTGTTCTTTGGCTAACTCAATGCGACATATTGTGAAAGTTTCTTTGTTTGTGTTTAATGGATTTTATCGATGGACTTTATTGTTTTGAATATTTTGATCAGGGAACATTTAACTTTGTACCGTAGAAACAGTAATTGGTTCCCCATGGGGACACCAGCTCTACACATTCGTGTTTTCTAGGGAGAAAGCTAGAGGACCTGCGGCAAACAAACATATTTCTGTTTGTATAAATGACAATCTATGCACTTCCCTAATGAAAAGACTTTGCTTTTCTCCTAAACCATTTTTACTGTGATTTTCTCGGTCCATTGCATACGAATTCCACACCAGTTTGTCCGGATATGACTGGATGAAACCAGAAATATCCGGTTGTGTTTTCGCTAACTGAATCCGAAATATTGCTACAGACTCTGTGTTTCTGTTTTCTGCGTATTATCAACGGACTTTATTGTTTTGAATATTTTTTTATCGGGGAACATTTTATTTTGAGCTTGGATACAGAAATTCGTTCCACATGGAGACACCAGCTCTATATATTTCTATTTTCTAGGCAGAATGCTAGAGGAACTGCGGCAAACAAACATGATATTTCTGATTGTATAGATGATATTTTATGCACTTGCCTAAGGAAAAGACTTTGCTTTTCTCCAAAACCATTTTTACTGTGATTTTCTCGGTCCATTGCATACGAATTCCACACCACTTTTTCCTGATATGACTGGATGAAAACGGAAATATCCCGTTTTGTTTTGGCTAACTCAATCCCAGATATTGCTACAGCCTCTGTGTTTGTGTATTCCTGATATTATCGACAACTTTATTGTTTTGAATGCTTTTTATCTGCGAACATTTAATTTTGTACCGTTGAAACACTAATTGGTTCACAATGGGAACACCAACTCTACCCATTCGTATTTTTGGGGAGAAAGCTAGACGAACTGCGGCAAACAAACATGATACTTTTTATATATATATTACATTGTATGCACTTGCCTAACAAAAAAACTTTGCTTTTCTCCAACACCGTTTTTACTGTGATTTTCTCAGTCCATTGCATACGAATTCCACACCACTTTGTCCGGATATGACTGGATGAAACCAGAAATATCTGGTTGTGTTCTCGCTAACTCAATCACAGATATTGCTACAGCCTCTGTGTTTGTGTATTCCTGATATTATCCACGGACTTTATTGTCTTGAATGTTTTTTTATCAGGGAACATTTAAATTTGTACCGTTGAAACACTAATTGGTTCATAATGGGAACACCAGCTCTACACATTCGTATTTTCTAGGGAGAAAGCTAGAGTAACTGTGAGAAACAAACATGATATTTCTGTTTGTATAGATGACATTTTATGCACTTGCTTAACGAAAAGACTTTGCTTTTCTCCAAAATCATTTGTACTGTGATTTTCTCGGTCCATAGCATACGAATTCCACACCAGTTTGACCGCATTTGACTGGATGAAACCGGAAATATCCGTTTTTTTTTTTTTGTTAACACAATAAGAGATATTGCTACAGCCTCTGTTTGTTTTTTTCTGGATACTATCAATGGACTTTATTGTTTTGAATGTTTTTTATCAGGGAACATTTAATTTTGAACTTGAATACAGTAATTGGTTCCACAAGGAGACACCAGCTCTACACATTCGTATTTTCTAGGGAGAAAGCTAGAGGAACTGCGGCAAACAAACATGATATTTCTGTTTGTATAGATGACATCTACAGGAACTGCGACATACAAACATGACATTTCTGTTTGTATAGATGACATTTTATGCACTTGCCTAATGAAAAGTCTTTGCTTTTCTCCAAATCCATTTTTACTGTGATTTTCCCGGTCCATTGCATACGAATTCCACACAGTTTGTCCGGATATGACTGGATGAAACCAGAAATATCCGGTTGTTTTTTTGCTAACTCAATCCGAAATATTGTAAAAGCCTCTGTGTTTCTGTATTCCTGATATTATCCACGGACTTTATTTTTTTGAATGTTTTTTTTCAGGGAACATTTAATTTTTTGCTTGGAAACACTAATTGGTTCATCATGGGAACACCAGCTCTACACATTCGTATTTTCTAGGGAGAAAGGAGGGGAACTGCGGCATACAAACATGATATTTCTGTTTGTCTAGATGACATTTTAAGCACTTGCCTCACAAAAAGACTTTGCTTTTCTCCGAAACCATTTTTAATGTGATTTTCTCGGTCCATTGCATATGAATTCCACAGCAGTTTGTCCAGATATGACTGGATGAAACCAGAAATATCTGGTTGTGGTTTTGCTGACTCAATCCCAGATATTGCTACAGCCTCTGTGTTTGTGTATTCCTGATATTATCCACGTACTTTATTGTTGTGAATGTTTTTTCATCAGGGAACATTTAATTTTGTGCTTAGAAACCCTAATTGGTCCACATGGAGTCACCAGCTCTATACACTCGAATTTTCTAGGGAGAAAGCTAGAGCAACTTCGGCAAACAAACATGATATTTCTATTTGTATAGATGACATTTTATGCACTTGCCTAACGAAAAGACTTAGCTTTTCTCCAAAACCATTTTTACTGTGATTTTCTCGGTCCATTGCATACAAATTCCACACCAGTTTGTCCGGATATGACTGGATGAAACTGGAAATATCCGGTTTTGTTTTGGCTAACTCAATCCCAGATATTGCTACAGCCTCTGTGTTTGTGTTATTTGGATATTATCCTCGGACTTTATTATTTTGAATGTTTTTTATCAGGGAACATTTAATTTTGTACCGTTGAAACACTAATTGTTTCCACATGGAGACAACAGCTCTACACTTTTGTAATTTCTTTTCTTTAACTTTTATTTTAATGAATATAAATTTCCAAAGTACAGCTCATGGGTTACAATGGCTTCCCTCTCCCAAATCTTCCCTCCCACCCACAACCCTCCCCTTTCCCGCTCCCTCTCCCCTTCCAATCACATCATGATTCATTTTCAATTCTCTTTATATACAAAAGATCAGTTTAGTATAAACTAGGTAACGATTTCAACAGTTTGCCCCCATATAGCAACGCAAAGTGAAAAAAAAAAATACTGTTGGAGTACTAGTTATAGCATTAAATAAGAGTGAACAGCACATTAAAGGCAGAGATAGTACATAATATTTTTTTTAAAATTAATTAATTTTCTATGCCATTTCCAATTTCACACCAGGTTTTTTTTTTTTCATTTCCAATTATCTTTATATACAGAATATCGATTCAGTATATAATTAGTAAAGATCTCATCAGTTTGTACCCATGCAGAAACACAAACTGTAAAAATGCTGTTTCAGTACCTGTTATAGCATCACTGCACATTAGACAACACATTAAGGACAGATCCCACATGGGATGTAAGTACACAATGATTCCTGTTGCTGACTTAACAATTTGACACTCTTGTTCATGGTGTCAGTAATTACATTCGTAATTTCTATGAAGAAATCTATAGGAATTGCAGCAAACAAACATGATATTTCTGTTTCTATAGCTGACATTTTATGCACTTGCCTAACGAAAACACTTGCTTTTCTCCAAAACCATTTGTACTGTGATTTTCTCGGTCCATTGCATACGAATTCCACACCAGTTTGTCCGGATATGACTGGATTAAACCGGAAATATCCAGTTTTGTTTTGGCTAACTCAATCCCAGATATTGCTACAAACTCTCTGTTTGTGTATTCCGGATATTATCAACGGACTTAATTGTTTTGAATGTTTTTTTATCGGGCAACATTTAATTTTGAGGTTACATAGACTAATTGGTTCCACATGGAGACACCAGCTCTACATATTTGTATTTTCTAGGGAGAAAGCTAGAGGAACTGCGGCAAACAAACATGATATTTCTGTTTGTATAGATGACATTTATACAGTTTCCTAACGAAAAGACTTTGCTTTTCTCCAAAACCATTTCTACTGTGATTTTCTCGGTCCATTGCATACGAATTCCACACCAGTTTGTCTGGATATGACTGGATAAAAGGGAAATATCTCGTTGTGTTTTGGCTAACTCTATCCGAAATATTCTAAAAGCTTCTGTGTTTGTGCATTCCTGATATTATCCACGGACTTTTTGTTTTGAAAGTTTTTATCAGGGAACATTTAATTTTGTACCTTTGAAACACTAATTGGTTCATCATGGGGACACCAGCTCTACACATTCGTATTTTCAAGGGAGAAAGCTAAAGGAACTGCGGCAAACAAACATGATATTTCTGTTTGTATAGATGACATGAACAGGAACTGCGACAAACAAACATGACATTTCTGTTTGTATAGATGACATTTTATGCACTTGCCTAATGAAAAGATTTTGCTTTTCTCCAAAGCCATTTTTACTCTGATTTTCTCGGTCCACTATATACGAATTCCACACAGTTTGTCCGGATATGACTGAATGAAACCAGAAATATCCGGTTGTTTTTTTGCTAACTCAATCTGAAATATTGTAAATGCCTCTGTGTTTCTGTATTCCTGATATTATCCGCGGACTTTATTTTTTTGAATGTTTTTTTTTTCTGGGAACATTTAATTTTGTGCTTGGAAACACTAATTGGTAACACATGGAGACACCAGCTCTACACATTCGTATTTTCTACGGAGAAAGCTAGAGGAACTGCGGCAAACAAACATGATATTTCTTTTCCTATATATGACATTTTATGCACTTGCCTAACGAAAAGAATTTCCTTTTCTCCAAACCATTTTAACATTGATTTTCACGGTCCATTCCATACGAATTCCACACGACTTTGTACGGATATGACTGGATGAAAACGGAAATATCCAGTTGTGTTTTGCAAACTCAATCCAAAATATTGCTAGAGCCTCTGTGTTTGTGTTTTCTGGATATTATCGATGGACTTTATTGTTTTGAATATTTTTATCAGGGAACATTTAATTTTGTACCGTGGAAACACTAACTGGTTCATCATGGGGTCAAGTTCTCTACACATTCGTATTGTCTAGGGAGAAAGCTAGAGGAACTGCGGCAAACAAACATGATATTTCTGTTTGTATAGATGACATTTTATGCAGTTGCCTAACGGAAGACTTTGCTTTTCTCCGAAACCATTTTTACTGTGATTTTCTCGGTCGATTGCATACAAATTCCAAATGATTTGTCCAGATATGCTGGATGAAACTAGAAATATCCGGTTTTGTTTTGGCTCACTCAATCCGAAATATTGTGAAAGCCTCTGTGTCTGTGTTTTCTGGATATTGTGGATGAACTTTATTGTTTTGAATGTTTTTATCAGGGAACATTTAAATTTGTACCATTGAAACACTAATTGCTTCATCATGGGAACACCTGCTCTACGCATTCATATTTTCTAAGGAGAAAGCTAGAGGAACTGCGGCAAACCAACACGACATTTCAGTTTGTACAGATGACATTTTATGCACTTGCCTAACGAAAAGACTTTGCTTTTCTCCAATACCATTTTTACTCTGATTTTCTCGGTCCATTGCATATGAATTCCAAACCACTTTGTCCTTATATGACTGGATGAAACCGGAAATATACGGTTATGTTTTGGCTAACTCAATCCGAAATATTGTGAAAGCCTCTGTGTTTGTGTTTTCTGGATAGTATCGATGGACTTTATTGTTTTGAATGTTTTTATCAGGGAACATTTAATTTTGAACTTGGAAACACTAATTGCTTCATCATGGGGACACCAGCTCTACACATTCGTATTTTCTAGGGAGAAAGCTAGAGGAACTGTGCCAAACAAACCTGATATTTCTGTTTGTATAGATGACATTTATGCAGTTGCCTAACGAAAAGACTTTGCTTTTCACCAAAACCATATGTACTGTGATTTTCTCAGTTCACTGCATAAAATTCCACACCAGTTTGTCCGGATATGACTGGATGAAACCAGAAATATCCGCTTTTGTTTTCGTTAACTCAATCCGAAATATTGTGAAAGCCTCTGTGTTTGTGTTTTCTGGATATTATCCACGGACCTTATTGTTTTGAATGCTTTTATCGGGGAATATTTCATTTTGACCTTGGATACTGTAATTGGTTCCGCATGGAGACATCATCTCTGCATATTCGTATTCTATGGGGAGAAAGCTAGAGGAACTGTGGCAAACAAACATGATATTTCTGTTTGTATAGATGACATTTTATGCACTTGCCTAAGGAAAAGACTTTGCTTTTCTCCAAAACCATTTTTACTGTGATTTTCTCGGTCCATTGCATATGAATTCCACACCAGTTTGACCGCATTTGACTGGATGAAACCGGAAATATCCGGTTCTGATTTGGCTAACTCAATCCCAGATATTGCTACAGCCTCTGTGTATGTGTATTTTTGATATTATCCACGGAGTTTATTGTTTTGAATGTTTTTTATCAGGGAACATTTATTTTTTTGTTTGGAAACACTAATTGGTTCCACATGGAGACACCAGCTCTACAGATTCGTATTTTCTAAGGAGAAAGCTAGAAGAACAGTGACAAACCAACATGGTATTTCTGTTTGTATAGATGACATTTTATGCACTTGCCTAACAAAAAGACTTTGCTTTTTTCCAAAAGCATTTTTACAGTGATTTTTTCGGTCCATTGCAAACGAATTCCAAACGACTTTTTCAGGATATGACTGGATGAAACCAGAAATATCCAGTTTTGTTTTGGCTAACTCAATGCTAGATATTGTGAATGTTTCTGTGTTTGTGTTTTCTGGATATTATCGATGCACGTTATTGTTTTGAATGTTTTTATCAGAGAACATTTCATTTTGTGCCATAGCAACACTAATTGGTGCATCAGGGGGACACCAGCTCTACACATTCGTATTTTCTAGGGAGAAAGCAAGAGGAACTGCGGCAAACAAACATGATATTTCTGTTTGTCTAGATGACATTTTATGCACTTACCCAAAGAAAGATTTTGCTTTTCTCCAAAACCATATTTACTGTGATTTTCTCAGTCCATTGCATATGAATTCCACACCACTTTGTCCCGATATGACTGGATGAAACCAGAAATATCCGGTTTTGTTATGGCTAACTCAATCCCAGATATTTTTACCGCCTCTGTATTTGTGTATTCCTGATATTATACGCAGACTTTATTGTTCTGAATGTTTTTTATCTGGGAACATTTCATTTTGAGATTGGATACAGTAATTGGTTCCACATGGAGAAACCAGCTCTACATATTCATATTTTCTAGGGAGAAAGCTAGAGGAACTGTGGCAAACACACATGATATTTCTGTTTGTGTAGATGACATTATATGCACTTGCGTAATGAAAAGACTTTGCTTTTCTCCAATACCATTTTTACTCTGATTTTCTCGGTCCATTGCATACGAATTCCAAACCACTTTGTCCTTATATGACTGGATGAAACCAGAAATATACGGTTATACTTTGGCTAACTCAATCCGAAATATTGTGAAAGCCTCTGTGTTTGTGTTTTCTGGATAGTATCGATGGACTTTATTGTTTTGAATGTTTTTATCAGGGAACATTTAATTTTGAACTTGGAAACACTAATTGCTTCATCATGGGGACACCAGCTCTACACATTCGTATTTTCTAGGGAGAAAGCTAGAGGAACTGTGCCAAACAAACCTGATATTTCTGTTTGTATAGATGACATTTATGCAGTTGCCTAACGAAAAGACTTTGCTTTTCTCCAAACCATTTTCACTGTGATTTTCTCGGTCCATTGCATTCGAATTCCACACCAGTTTGTCCCGATATGACTGGATGAAACTGGAAATATCTGGTTTTGTTTTGGCTAACTCAATCCCAGATATTGCTACAGCCTCTGTGTTTGTGTTTTCTGGATATTATCCACGGACCTTATTGTTTTGAATGCTTTTATCGGGGAATATTTCATTTTGACCTTGGATACTGTAATTGGTTCCGCATGGAGACATCATCTCTGCATATTCGTATTCTATGGGGAGAAAGCTAGAGGAACTGTGGCAAACAAACATGATATTTCTGTTTGTATAGATGACATTTTATGCACTTGCCTAAGGAAAAGACTTTGCTTTTCTCCAAAACCATTTTTACTGTGATTTTCTCGGTCCATTGCATATGAATTCCACACCAGTTTGACCGCATTTGACTGGATGAAACCGGAAATATCCGGTTCTGATTTGGCTAACTCAATCCCAGATATTGCTACAGCCTCTGTGTATGTGTATTTTTGATATTATCCACGGAGTTTATTGTTTTGAATGTTTTTTATCAGGGAACATTTATTTTTTTGTTTGGAAACACTAATTGGTTCCACATGGAGACACCAGCTCTACAGATTCGTATTTTCTAAGGAGAAAGCTAGAAGAACAGTGACAAACCAACATGGTATTTCTGTTTGTATAGATGACATTTTATGCACTTGCCTAACGAAAAGACTTTGCTTTTCTCCAAACCATTTTCACTGTGATTTTCTTGGTCCATTGCATTCGAATTCCACACCAGTTTGTCCCGATATGACTGGATGAAACCGGAAATATCTGGTTTTGTTTTGGCTAACTCAATCCCAGATATTGCTACAGCCTCTGTGTTTGTGTTTTCTGGATATTATCGATGGACTTTATTGTTTTGAATGTTTTTCTCAGGGAACATTTAATTTTGTGCCATAGCAACACTAATTGGTTCATCATAGGGACACCAGCTCTACACATTCGTATTTTCTAGGGAGAAAGCTAGAGGAACTTCAGCAAACAAACATGATATTTCTGTTTTTATAGATGACGTTTTATGCACTTACCCAAAGAAAGATTTTGCTTTTCGCCAAAACGATTTTTACTGTGAATTTCTGGATCCATTGCATACGAATTCCACATACTTTGTCCGCATATGACTGGATGAAACCAGAAATATCTGGTTTTGTTTTGGCTAACTGAATCCCAGATATTGCTACAGCCTCTGTGTCTGTGATTTCTGGATATTATGCACAGACTTTATTGTCTTGAATGTTTTTTATCAGGGAATATTTAATTTTGTACCGTTGAAACACTAATTGGTTCATAATGGGAACACAAGCTCTACACATTTGTATTTTATAGGGAGATAGCTAGAGGAACTGCAGCAAACAAACATGATATTTCTGTTTGTATAGATTACATTTTATGCTCTTGCCTAAGAAAAAGACTTTGCTTTTCTCCAAAACCATTTGTACTGTGATTTTCTAGGTCCATTGCATACTAATTCCACACCACTTTGTCCGGATATGACTGGATGAAACCAGAAATATCTGGTTGTGTTTTGGCTAACTCAATCGAAATATTGCTACAAAAACCGAGGTATCAAGAACAAGTAAGACACTATGATGCCCCCAAATGAAAAAGACACCACAACTCAAGATTATGAAGATGATGAGATCGAAGAAATGCAAGAAGTGGATCTCAAAAAATTGATAAGAACATTAAGAAGTTTTCAAAAACAAATTCTTGAACTATAGAAATACCTAATGGTCAAGATAGAAAATCTCTCTCGTGAAAATGAAATATCAAGGAGGAATCAAAATGAAATGAAACAACTAGTGGAACAAGAAATGGTGATAGTGACGAGAAATCATAATGAAATGAAGAATTCAATAGATCAAATGACAAACACATTAGAGAGCCTTAAAAACAGAATGGGCGAAGCAGAAGAGAGAATATCAGACTTAGAAGACAGAGAACAGGAAAGGAAACAGGCAAACCAAAGAAAAGAAGAAGAAATTAGAAATCTAAAAAATATTGCCGGGAATCTACAGGATACTATTAAAAAACCCAACATTCGGGTTCTAGGAGTTCCTGAAGGCATGGAGAGGGAGAAAGGATTAGAAGGCCTTTTTAGTGAGATACTAGCAGAAAATTTCCCAGGTTTGGAGAAGGACAGAGACATCCTAGTACAGGAAGCTCATAGAACCCGTAATAAACATGACCAAAAGAGATCCTCACCACGACATGTTTTAATCAAACTCACCACAGTGAAACATAAAGAAAAGATTCTAAAAGGTGCAAGAGAGAAACGTCAGATTACTCTCAGAGGATCTCCAATTAGACTCACAGCAGACTTCTCAGCAGAAACCCTACAAGCTAGAAGGGAATGGAGAGACATAGCCCAGGTACTAAGAGAGAAAAACTGCCAGCACAGAATATTATATCCTGCAAAGCTCTCATTTGTGAATGAAGGTGAAATTAAGACTTTTCATAGCAAACAGAAACTGAAAGAATTCGTTGCCACTCATCCTGCCCTGCAAAAGATGCTTAAAGATGTGTTACACACAGAAACACAGAAACACGGTCACCAATATGAAAGAAGGTAAAGGAAGGAAACCTCACAGCAAAAGATCACAGGAAGCTCAATTTCTCTTTGACGTAGAATTAAACTCTGATGCTCTGCTAAAGCAATGTGTTAAAGTAATCTATTATGTGCTCATGATGTCTGTTAAATTCTAATTGTTCAAAAACAGCTGAATTTTTACTAAGAGCTATGGGTTATTGAAATATGTGCTTATTTTCAAAGATTTGAATAATCACCTTGTAACAATGACCAAATTTGGTCTATGTTATGTCATGATTTTAAGGAATCTTATTTCATCCAGATATTTTGGATTTTGATATTGGTCTATTATGCTATAACATAGCATATGTGCGTACATATTGTATGTCCACATGGGGAAATTTTATTAAGTGTTTTATTTTAAATGGCTTATAGATACGATTGTCCATAAATTTAAGCTGCTAAAATCAATCAAAGATACATTTTAATTTGTGTGACCTGAATCTGTGTATCATATGTTTTAAACTTGTTGGTAGAAAGAAACTAAAAACATTTTATATGGTTGTGCTTAAGTTTACTGGTTAAACAAACTACACCATCTTAGATATTTAAGAGGTGTTTTCAAATACATGATTCTTAAAATGTATAGAAGGCATTGGACCTTCTGGTAAATGTTTTCTTAAGTTGTTATCTAATGGTTGAAACGGTTTGCTAAGTATTCATGTAATATTGCTATTGTCAGCAAGCGATCTAGGACTTGCTCCCTCATTTCTCTATTCTAAGCACAACTTGTTCTTTCATTTCTCTATTCTCTTCAAGGTAGGGAACTAATTCTATTATGAAGGAATCTGTGGGACGCACAATTTAATCTTTAGACCTTATAAGAGATGGCTAACATTTTTCTGTAATAGCATAGCCAAAATAAGAACTTAACTAATAATCTCATAGCTAGATTCACATCGCCATCAGCGAAGTATACAGTAATAAAATAAAAAAAAAACCTCCCTTTCAGACCAAAGGGAAAAAAGTTTTAAAATGAGAATATAATTTTCCTCATGGGCATTGTCTACCTTAGAAAACCTACTACAGAACATGCCTGTGACTATAGACCTGTAGTTCAGGCCACCGACGATTAGAGATGGGACTTGGGCACTCCCTTGACTTGCATCCTCTGGTCTGCTTTAACACAAACCAGGAGGAAAAGAAAGCTCGGCATCAGAAGCAATGGGTGGCAGGCCTATTCATGGCTGATCTGTACGGTGATCTGCCCTCAAGGAGACCCAACAGGCCAGTCCACTGTAGTGGCTTTCAAAGTGGTAAGCCTGGGCTTCAGCAGAAGTCAGCTTGTGAAGAGCCCTGGCAGCTCTGCCAAGAGTTGGATCACTGGAAATGGACCTGCCCTGGAGTTGATGGATGCCCAGGTCAGAGCCACAGATCTTATTGGCTCCAAGCTGAAAAGCCCTTCACTCAGCCCAACTTCCAAAGTGACCACTGCAGCTGAGGGGATGGCCAAGTAGGGTCAGCAACATTGCAGGCAGAACTGTCAATTTCTTGTTAGACATGCCCCCTGCCTTTACCTGGCCAGCTCTCCTCCCAGGCCAGCGAAGTAATGAAAGTCAACAGAGTGCCTTCCCCTAGGAGGTTCACACCTCCCTTAGGATATACCCCATGTGAACAGATAGATAAGTCTGGGCCTCTTAACTTACAAGGCCTAAAGCCCACCAGATTATTATCAAGCCCCTTCTATCAGGTTCTGTTTGCCTCTCAATCAGAAAACTTAATTATAGCTTAGACAGCACCTTTCTTAGCTCCTCTAATAATGACTCTGTCCTTTGTTCTAGACCCTGTATAGTGCACTTGGGCCTCATTCCTTTGTAATCATAACCTCTACTCTACCACCAATGGCTCTACTCCCAACCTGTGTGTACTGATGGTCCTCTTCCCCACTTAATGCTGTTTTATTGTTCAGACCTGGTTAAGGCCACTCTTAGGATCATTGGTTACTATCCTCACCCTGTCTTTTATGACCTTGTCTAAATATGAGCAGAGTCGGCAAACTTGGAAGGCTTCCATAGCCTTGGCAACTCATGACGACAGCCTAGGGTGGTTACTGGTGCCATGAACTAGAGTGCCAATTTGTTGGGTCAACAACAGGAGCCACTGTGCGCTTGCTCCTGATGTGGGATTTCTGTCCTTAATATACTGTACATTTTGATTTAATGCTATAACTAGTACTCAAAGAGTATGTTTCACTTTCTGTTTCTATGTGGGTGCAAACTGTTGAAATCTTTACACTAAATTAATCTTCTGTATATGAAGAGAATTGAAAATGGATCTTAATGTGAATGGAAAGGGAAGGGAGCGGGAGAGGGGAGGGTTGCAGATGGGAGGGAAATTATGGGAAGGAGAAGCCATTGTAATGCATAAGCTGTATACTGGAAATTTATATTCATTAAATAAAAGTTAAAAAAATTGCTACAGACTCTTGTTTGTGTATTCCTGATATTATCCACGGACTTCATTTTTTGAATGTTTTTTTTTTCAGGGAACATTTAATTTTAATTTCTCAATCCGAAACTTTGTGAAAGCCGCTGTGTTTGTGTTTTGTGGATATTATAGATGGACTTTATTGTTTTGAATATTTTTATCAGGGAACATTGCATTTTGTAACGTTGAAACACTAATTGGTTCATCATGGGAACAACAGCTCTACACATTCGTATTTTCTAGGGAGAAAGCTAGAGGAACTGAGGCAAACAAACATGATATTTCTGATTGTCTAGATGACATTCTATGCACTTGCCTAACGAAAAGACTTTCCTTTTCTCCAAAATCATTTTTACTGTGATTTTCTCGGTACACTGCATACAAACTCCACACCAGTTTGGCAGGATATGACTGGATGAAACCGGAAATATCCGGTTTTGTTTTGGCTAACTCAATGTGAAATATTGCTACAGTGTCTGTGTTTGTGTTTTCTGAATATTATCGATGGACTTTATTGTTTTGAATGTTTTTATCAGGGAACATTTAATTTTGTACCGTTGAAACACTAATTGGTTCATCATGGGGACACCAGCTCTACACATTCGTATTTTCTAGGGAGAAAGCTAGAGGAACTGCGACAAACATACATGATATTTCTGTTTCTATAGCTGACGTTTTATGCACTTGCCTAACGAAAAGACTTTGCTTTTCTCCAACACCATTTTTACTGTGATTTTCTCGGTCCCTTGCATACGAATTCCACACAAGTTTGTCCGGGTATGACTGGATAAAAGTGGAAATATCCAGTTTTCTTTTGGCTAACTCAATCCCAGATATTGCTACAGCATCTGTGTTTGTGTTTTCCGGATATTATCGATGGACTTAATTGTTTTGAATGATTTTATCAGGGAAAATTTAAATTTACACAGTAGAAATTCTAATTGGTTTCACATGGAGACACCTGCTCAACACATTCGTATTTTCTAGGGAGAAGGCTAGAGGAACTGCGGCAAACAAACGTGATATTTCTATTTGTATCAATGATATTTTATGCACTGTCCTAATGAAAAGACTTTGCTTTTCTCCAAAACCATTTTTATTCTGATTTACTGTGATTTTCTCGGTCCATTGCATACGAATTCCTCACCAGTTTCTCTGGATATCACTGGATGAAACCGGAAATATCTCGTTTTGTTTTGGCTAACTCAATCCCAGATATTGCTACAGCCTCTGTGTTTCTGCATTCCTGATATTAACCACAGACTTTATTGTTTTGAATGTTTTTTATCAGGGAACATTTAAATTTGTACCGTTGAAACACTTATTGTTTCCACATGGAGACACCAGCTCTACACGTTCGTATTTTCTAGGGAGAAAGCTAAAGGAACTGCGACAAACAAACATGATATTTCTGTTTGTATAGATGACATTTTATGCACTTGCCTAACGAGAAGACTTTGCTTTTCTCCAATCCTTTTTTACTGTGATTTTCTCGGTCCATTGCATACGAATTCCAAAACACTTTGTCCGGATATGACTGGATGAAACCAGAAATATCCAGTTGTGTTTTGGCTAACTCAATGCGAAATACTGTGAAAGACTGTGTGTTTGTGTTTTCTGGATATTATCAATGGACTTTATTGTTTTGAATGTTTTTATCAGGGAACATTTAATTTTGTACCGTAGAAACACTAATGGGTTCATCATGGGGACACCAGCTCTACACATTCGTATTTTCTAGGGAGAAAGCTAGAGGAACTGTGAGAAACAAACATGATATTCCTGTTTGTATAGATGGGATTTTATGCACTTGCTTAACGAAATGTCTTTGCTTTTCTCAAACCCATTTTTACTGTGATTTTCTAGGTCCATTGCAAACGAATTCCACAGCAGTTTTTCCGGATATGACTGGATGAAAACGGAAATATCCAGTTGTTTTTTGGCTAACTCAATCCTCAATATTGCTACAGCCTCTGTATTTGTATTTTAAGGATATTATCGATGGACTTTATTGTTTTGAATGTTTTTATCAGGGAACATTTAATTTTCTACCGTAGAAACACTAATTGGATCATCATGGGGACACAAGCTCTACACATTTGTATTTTCTAGGGAGAAAGCTAGAGGAACTGCAGCAAACAAACATGATATTTCTGTTTGTATAGACGACATTTTATGCAGTTTCCTAATGAAAATACTTTGCTTTTCTCGAAAACCATTTTTACTGTGATTTTCTCGTTCCATTGCATACTAATTCCATATCACTTTGTACGGATATGACTGGATGAAACCGGAAATATCTGGTTGTGTTTTGGCTACTCAATCCCAGATATTGCTACAGCCTCCGTGTTTGTGTTTTCCAGATATTACCCATGGACTTTATTGTTTTGAATGTTTTTTTTTTCAAGGAACATTTAATTTTGTGCTTGAAATCTCTAATTCGTTCCACATGGAGACATCAGGTATACACATTCGTATTTTCTACAGAAAATCTAGAGGAACTGCAGCAAACAAACATGATATTTCTGTTTGTATCGATGACATTTTATGCACTTTCCTAACGAAAAGACTTTGCTTTTCTCCTAAATCATTTGTACTGTGATTTTCTCAGTCGATTGCATACGAATTCCAAATCACTTTGTCCGGACATGACTGGATGAAACCAGAAATATCTGGTTGTGTTTTCGCTAACTCAATCCAAAATATTGCTAAAGCCACTGTGTTTGTGTATTCCTGATATTATCTATGGACTCCATTGTTTTGAATGTTTTTTTTTCAGGGAACATTTAATTTTGTGCTTGGAAAAACTAATTGGTTCCACATGGAGACACCAGCTCTACACATTCGTATTTTCTAGGGAGAAAGCTAGAGGAACTGTGGCAAAAAAAAAAATGATATTTCTGTTTGTATCGATGACATTTTATGCACTTGCCTAACGAAAAGACTTTGCTTTTCTCCAAAACCATTTTTACTGGGATTTTCTCGGTCCATTGCATACGAATTCCTCACCACTTTGTCTGGATATGACTGGATGAAACCAGAAATATCCGGTTTTGTTTTGGCTAACTCAATCCGAAATATTGTGAAAGTCTCTGTGTTTGTGTATTCGTGATATTATCCAAGGACTTTATTGTTTTGAATGTTTTTTATCGGGGAACATTTTACTTTGAGCTAGGATACAGTAATTGATTCCACATGGAGACACCAGCTCCACATATTCGTTTTTTCTAGGTAGACTGCTAGAGGAACTGCGACAAACAAACATGATATTTCTGTTTGTATCGATGGCATTTCATGCACTTATCTAACGAAAAGACTTTGCTTTTCTCCAAACCATTTTTACTGTAATTTTCTCGGTCCATTGCATACGAATTCCACACCAGTTTGTCCGGATATGACTGGATGAAACTGGAAATATCCGGTTTTATTTTGCTAACTCAATCCCAGATATTGCTACAACCTCTGTGTTGTGTTTTCTGGATATTATCGATGGACTTTAATGTTTTGAAAGTTTTTTATCAGGGAACATTTAATTTTGTGCTTGGAAACAGCAATTGGTTCCACATATAGACACCAGCTCTACACATTTGTATTTTCTAGGGAGAAAGCTAGAGGAACTGCAGCAAACAAACATGATATTTCTGTTTGCATAGAAGACATTTTATGCACTTGCCAAATGAAAAGACTTTGCTTTACTCCAAAACCATTTGTACTGTGATTTTCTCGGTCTATTGCATACGAATTCCACATGACTTTGTCCGGATATGACTGGATGAAACCAGAAATATCAGGTTGTGTTTTGGCTAACTCAATCCGAAATATTGTGAAAGCCTCTGTGTTTGTGTATTCGTGATATTATCCAAGGACTTTATTGTTTTGAATGTTTTTTCTCGGGGAATATTTAACTTTGAGCTAGGATACAGTAATTGGTTCCACATGGAGACACCAGCTCCATATATTCGTTTTTTCTAGGGAGACTGCTAGAGGAACTGCGACAAACAAACATGATATTTCTGTTTGTATAGATGGGATTTTATGCACTTGCCTAACGAAATGTCTTTGCTTTTCTCCAACCCATTTTTACTGTGATTTTCTCGGTCCATTGCATACGAATTCCACAGCAGTTTTTCCGGATATGACTGGATGTAACCGGAAATATCCAGTTGTTTTTTGGCTAACTCAATCCTCAATATTGCTACAGCCTCTGTATTTGTATTTTAAGGATATTATCGATGGACTTTATTGTTTTGAATGTTTTTATCAGGGAACATTTAATTTTCTACCGTAGAAACACTAATTGGATCATCATGGGGACACCAGCTCTACATATTTGTATTTTCTAGGGAGAAAGCTAGAGGAACTGCAGCAAACAAACATGATATTTCTTTTTGTATAGACAACATTTTATTCACTTTCCTAATGAAAATACTTCGCTTTTCTCGAAAACCATTTTTACTGTGATTTTCTCGGTCCATTGCATTCGATTTCCATACCACTTTGTATGGATATGACTGGATGAAACCGGAAATATCTGGTTGTGTTTTGGCTACTCAATCCCAGATACTGCTACAGCCTCCGTGTTTGTGTTTTCCGGATATTATCCACAGACTTTATTGTTTTGAATGTTTTTTTTTTCAAGGAACATTTAATTTTGTGCTTGAAATCTCTAATTTGTTCCACATGGAGACATCAGATATACACATTCGTATTTTCTACAGAAAAGCTAGAGGAACTGCAGCAAACAAACATGATATTTCTGTTTGTATCGATGACATTTTATGCACTTTCCTAACGAAAAGACTTTGCTTTTCTCCTAAACCATTTGTACTGTGATTTTCTCGGTCGATTGCATACGAATTCCAAATTACTTTGTCCGGATATGACTGAATGAAACCAGAAATATCTGGTTGTGCTTTCGCTAACTCAATCCAAAATATTGCTAAAGCCACTGTGTTTGTGTATTCCTGATATTATCTACGGACTCTATTGTTTTGAATGTTTTTTTTTTTTTCAGGGAACATTTAATTTTGTGCTTGGAAACACTAATTGGTTCCACATGGAGACACCAGCTCTACACATTCGTATTTTCTAGGTAGACTGCTAGAGGAACTGCAACAAACAAACATGATATTTCTGTTTGTATCGATGGCATTTCATGCACTTATCTAACGAAAAGACTTTGCTTTTCTCCAAACCATTTTTACTGTAATTTTCTCGGTCCATTGCATACGAATTCCACACCACTTTGTCCGGATATGACTGGATGAAACTGGAAATATCCGGTTTTATTTTGCTAACTCATCCCAGATATTGCTACAACCTCTGTGTTTGTGTTTTCTGGATATTATCGATGGACTTTAATGTTTTGAAAGCTTTTTATCAGGGAACATTTAATTTTGTGCTTGGAAACAGCAATTGGTTCCACATATAGACACCAGCTCTACACATTTGTATTTTCTAGGGAGAAAGCTAGAGGAACTGCAGGAAACAAACATGATATTTCTGTTTGCATAGAAGACATTTTATGCACTTGCCAAATGAAAAGACTTTGCTTTACTCCAAAACCATTTGTACTGTGATTTTCTCGGTCTATTGCATACGAATTCCACATGACTTTGTCCGGATATGACTGGATGAAACCAGAAATATCAGGTTGTGTTTTGGCTAACTCAATCCGAAATATTGTGAAAGCCTCTGTGTTTGTGTATTCGTGATATTATCCAAGGACTTTATTGTTTTGAATGTTTTTTCTCGGGGAATATTTAACTTTGAGCTAGGATACAGTAATTGGTTCCCCATGGAGACACCAGCTCCACATATTCGTTTTTTCTAGGGAGACTGCTAGAGGAACTGCGACAAACAAACATGATATTTCTGTTTGTATAGATGACATTTTATGCAGTTTCCTAAAGAAAATACCTTGCTTTTCTCCAAAACCATTTTTACTGTGATTTTATCAGTCCATTGCATACGAATTCCACACCACTTTGTCCGGATATGACTGGATGAAACCAGAAATATCCGGTTGTATTTTGGCTAACTCAATTCGAAATATTGTGAAAGCCTCTGTGTTTGTGTATTCCTGATATTATCCACGTACTTTATTGTTCTGAATGTTTTTTTTTTCAGGGAACATTTAATTTTGTGCTTGGAAACTCTAATTGATTCCACATGGAGACACCAGCTCTACACATTCGTATTTTCTAGGGAGACTGCTAGAGGAACTGCGAGAAACAAACATGATATTTCTGTTTGTATCGATGACATTTTATGCACTTGCCTAACGATAAGACTTTGCTTTTCTCCAAAACAATTTTTACTGTGATTTTCTCGGTCCATTGCATTTGAATTTCACACCAGTTTGTCCGGATATGACTGGATGAAACCGGAAATATCCTATTGTGTTTTTGCTAACTCAATCCAAAACAGTGTGAAAGCCTCTGTGTTTGTGTTTTCTGGATATTATCGTGCGACTTTATTGTTTTGAATGTTTTTCAGGAAACATTTAATTTTGTACCGTTTAAACAAAAAATGGTTCATCATGGGGACACCAGCTCTACACATTCGTATTTTCTAGGGAGAAAGCTAGAGGAACTGTGGCAAACAAACATGATATTTCTGTTTGTCTAGATGAAATTTTACGCAGTAGCCTAACATAAAAACTTTGCTTTTCCCCAAAACCATTTTTACTGTGATTTTCTAAGTCCATTGCATTCGAATTTCACACCAGTTTGTCCGGATATGACTGGATGAAACCGGAAATATCTGGTTTTGTTTTGCTAACTCAATCCCAGATATTGCTACAACCTCTGTGTTTGTGTTTTCTGGATATTATCGATGGACTTTAATGTTTTGAAAGTTTTTTATCAGGGAACATTTAATTTTGTGCTTGGAGACAGCAATTGGTTCCACATGGGGACACCAGCTCTACACATTTGTATTTTCTAGGGAGAAAGCTAAAGGAAATGCGGAAAACAAACATGATATTTCTGTTGTACAGATGACATTTTATGCACTTGCCTAACGAAAAGACTTTGCTTTTCTCCAAAACCATTTTTACTGTGATTTTCTCGGTCCATTGCATATGAATTCCACACCAGTTTGTCCGGATATGACTGGATGAAACCGGAAATATCCAGTTGTGTTTGGGCTAACTCTATCCTAAATATTGCTACACCCTCCGTGTTTGTATTTTAAGGATATTATCGATGGACTTTATTATTTTGACTGTTTTTATCAGGGAACATTTAATTTTGTACCTTTGAAACACTAATTGATTCATCATGGGGACACCAGCTCTACACATTTGTATTTTCTAGGGAGAAATCTAGAGGACCTGCGGCAAACAAACATGATATTTCTATTTGTATTGATGACATTTTATGCACTTGCCTAAAGAAAAGGCTTTGCTTTTCTCCAAAACCATTTTTACTGTGATTTTCTCGGTCCATTGCATACGAATTCCACACCAGTTTGTCCGGATATGACTGGATGAAACCGGAAATATCTGGTTTTGTTTTGGCTAACTCAATCCCAGATATTGGTACAGCCTCTGTGTTTGTTTTTTCTGGATATTATCCACAGACTTATTGTTTTCAATGTTTTTTATCGGGGAACATTTAATTTTGTGTTTGGAAACACTAATTGGTTCCACATGTAGACACCAGCTCTACATATTCGTATTTTCTAGGGAGAAAGCTAGAGGAACTGCAGCAAACAAACATGATATTTCTGTTTGTATCGATGACATTTTATGCACTTGCCTAACGAAATGACTCTGCTTTTCTCCAAAACCATTTTTACTCTAATTTTCTCGGTCCATTGTATACGAATTCCAGACCACTTTGTCCGGATATCACTGGATGAAACTGAAATATCCGGTTGTGTTTTGGCTAACTCAATCCCAGATATTGCTACAGCCTCTTTGTTTGTGTATTCCTGATATTATCCATGGACTTTATATTTTTCAATTTTTTTTTCAGGGAACATTTAATTTTGTACCGTAGAAACACTAATTGGTTAATCATGGGGACACCAGCTCTACACATTCATAATTTCTAGGGAGAAAGCTAGAGGAACTTCAGCAAAGAAACATGATATTTCTGTTTGTATCCATGACATTTTATGCACTTGCCAAATGAAAAGACTTTGCTTTTCTCCAAAACCATTTGTACTGTGATTTTCTCGGTCCATTGCATATGAATTCCACACGAATGTGTTCGGATATGACTGGATGAAACCAGCAACATCTGGTTGTGTTTTGGCTAACTCAATCCCAAATATTGCTACAGCCTCTGTGTTTGTGTATTCCTGATATTATCCACAGACTTTATTGTTTTGAATGTTTATTATCAGGGAACATTTAATTTTGTACTGTTCAAACACTAATTGTTTCCACATGGAGACACCAGCTCTACAGAATCGTAATTTCTTTTTTTTATTAAACTTTTATTTAATGAAAATAAATTTCCAAAGTACAGCTAATGGGTTACAATGGCTTCCCTCTCCCACAACTTCCCTCCCACCGACAACCCTTTCCTTTTCCGCTATCTCTCCCCTTCCAATCACATCATGATTCATTTTCAATTCTCTTTATATAGAAAAGATCAGTTTAGTATAAATTAGGTAATGATTTCAACAGTTTGCCCTCATATAGCAACCCAAAGTGAAAAAAAATACTGTTGGAGTACTAGTTATAGCATTAAATAAGAGTGTACAGCACATTAAAGGCAGAGATCCTACATAATATTTGTTTAAAAATTAATTAATTTTCTATGCCGCTTCCAATTTAACACCAGGTTGTTTTTTTTTTTCATTTCCCATTATCTTTATATACAGAAGATCGATTCAGTATATAATTAGTAAAGATCTCATCAGTTTGTATTCATGCAGAAACACAAAGTGTAAAAATACTGTTTCAGTACTAGTTTTAGAATCACTGCACATTAGACAACACATTAAGGACAGATCCCACATGGGATGTAAGTACACAATGATTCCTGTTGCTGACTTAACAATTTGACACTCTTGTTCATGGCGTCAGTAATTCCATTCGTAATTTCTACGGAGAGAGCTAAGGGAATTGCGGCAAACAAACATGATATTTCTGTTTGTATCGATGACATTTTATGCATTTGCCTAACGAAAATACTTGCTTTTCTCCAAAACCATTGGTACTATGATTTTCTCGGTCCATTGCTTACAAATTCCACACCACTTTGTCTGGATATGACTGGATGAAAACAGAAATATCTGGTTGTGTTTTGGCTAACTCAATCCGAAATATTGCTACAGCCTCTGTGTTTGTGTATTCCTGATATTGTCCACGGACTTTATTTTTTTGAATGTCTTTTTTTCAGGGAACATTTAATTTTGTGCTTGGAAACACTAATTGGTCCACATGGAGACACAAGCTCTACACATTCGTATTTTCTATTGAGAAAGCTAGAGGGACTGCGGCAAACAAACATGATATTTCTGTTTGTATAGATGACATTTTATGCACTTGCCTAAAGAAAAAACTTTGCTATTCTGCAAAACCAATTTTTTTTTGTGATTTTCTCAGTTCGTTGCATACAAATTCCACGCCAGTTTGTCCGGATATGACTGGATGAAACCAGCAACATCTGGTTGTGTTTTGGCTAACTCAATCCCAAATATTGCTACAGCCTCTGTGTTTGTGTATTCCTGATATTATCCACAGACTTTATTGTTTTGAATGTTTATTATCAGGGAACATTTAATTTTGTACTGTTCAAACACTAATTGTTTCCACATGGAGACACCAGCTCTACAGAATCGTAATTTCTTTTTTTTATTAAACTTTTATTTAATGAAAATAAATTTCCAAAGTACAGCTAATGGGTTACAATGGCTTCCCTCTCCCACAACTTCCCTCCCACCGACAACCCTTTCCTTTTCCGCTATCTCTCCCCTTCCAATCACATCATGATTCATTTTCAATTCTCTTTATATAGAAAAGATCAGTTTAGTATAAATTAGGTAATGATTTCAACAGTTTGCCCTCATATAGCAACCCAAAGTGAAAAAAAATACTGTTGGAGTACTAGTTATAGCATTAAATAAGAGTGTACAGCACATTAAAGGCAGAGATCCTACATAATATTTGTTTAAAAATTAATTAATTTTCTATGCCGCTTCCAATTTAACACCAGGTTGTTTTTTTTTTTCATTTCCCATTATCTTTATATACAGAAGATCGATTCAGTATATAATTAGTAAAGATCTCATCAGTTTGTATTCATGCAGAAACACAAAGTGTAAAAATACTGTTTCAGTACTAGTTTTAGAATCACTGCACATTAGACAACACATTAAGGACAGATCCCACATGGGATGTAAGTACACAATGATTCCTGTTGCTGACTTAACAATTTGACACTCTTGTTCATGGCGTCAGTAATTCCATTCGTAATTTCTACGGAGAGAGCTAAGGGAATTGCGGCAAACAAACATGATATTTCTGTTTGTATCGATGACATTTTATGCATTTGCCTAACGAAAATACTTGCTTTTCTCCAAAACCATTGGTACTATGATTTTCTCGGTCCATTGCTTACAAATTCCACACCACTTTGTCTGGATATGACTGGATGAAAACAGAAATATCTGGTTGTGTTTTGGCTAACTCAATCCGAAATATTGCTACAGCCTCTGTGTTTGTGTATTCCTGATATTGTCCACGGACTTTATTTTTTTGAATGTCTTTTTTTCAGGGAACATTTAATTTTGTGCTTGGAAACACTAATTGGTCCACATGGAGACACAAGCTCTACACATTCGTATTTTCTATTGAGAAAGCTAGAGGGACTGCGGCAAACAAACATGATATTTCTGTTTGTATAGATGACATTTTATGCACTTGCCTAAAGAAAAAACTTTGCTATTCTGCAAAACCAATTTTTTTTTGTGATTTTCTCAGTTCGTTGCATACAAATTCCACGCCAGTTTGTCCGGATATGACTGGATGCAACCAGAAATATCCGGTTTTGTTTTGGCTAACTCAATCCCAGATATTGCTACAGCCTCTGTGTTTGTGTATTTCTCATATTATCCATGGACTTTATTGTTTTTAATGTTTTTTTTATCAGGGAACATTTAATTTTCTGATTGGAAACACTAATTGGTTGCACATGGAGACACCAGCTTTACATATTTGTATTTTCTACGGAGAATGCTAGAGGAACTGCGACAAACAAGCATGATATTTCTGTTTGTATAGATGACATTTTCAGCACTTGCCTAACAAAATTCTTTGTTTTTCTCCAAACCATTTATACTGTTATTTTTTGGTCCATTGCATACGAATTCCACACCAGTTTGTCCGGATATGACTGGATGAAACCGGAAATATCCGGTTTTGTTTTGTCTAACTCAATCCCAGATATTGTTACCGCCTCTATGTTTGTGTATTCCAGATATTATCCACAGACTTTATTGTTTTGAATGTTCTTTATCAGGGAACATTTATTTTTGTACCGTAAAAACACTAATTGGTTCATCATGGGGACACCAGCTCTACACATTCGTATTTTCTAAGGAGAAAGCTAGAGGAACTTCGGCAAACAAACGTGATATTTCTGTTTGTATCCATGACATTTTATGCACTTGCCTAATGAAAAGACTTTGCTTTTCTCCAAAACCATTTTTACTGTCATTTTCTCTGTCCATTGCATACAAATTCCACACCACTTTGTCCCGATATGACTGGATGAAATCTAAAATATCTGGTTGTGTTTTGGCTGACTCAATCCCAGATATTGCTACAGCCTCTGTGTATCTGCATTCCTGATATTATACACAGACTTTATTTTTTTGAATGTTTATTATCAGGGAACATTTAATTTTGTACCGTTGAAACACTAATTGTTTCCACATTGGGACACCAGTCTACACAATCGTAATTTTTTAATAAACTTTTATTTAATGCATATAAATTTCCAAAGTACAGCTCATGGGTTACAATGGATTCCATCTCCCAAAACTTCCCTCCCAACCACAACCTTCCCCTTTCCTGCTCCGTCTCCCCTTCCAATCACATCATGATTCATTTTCAATTCTCTTTATATACAAAAGATCAGTTTAGTATAAATTAGGTAACGATTTCAACAGTTTGCCCCCATATAGCAACGCAAAGTGAAAAAAAATACTGTTGGAGTACTAGTTATAGCATTAAATAAGGGTGTACAGCACATTAAAGGCAGAGATCCTACATAATATTTTTTTAAAAATTAATTAATTTTCTATGCCATTTCCAATTTCACACCAGGTTTTTTTTTCATTTCCAATTATCTTTATATACAGAAGATCAATTCAGTATATAATTAGTAAAGATCTCATCAGTTTGTACCCATGCAGAAACACAAAGTGTAAAACTACTGTTTCAGTACTAGTTATAGCATCACTGCACATTAGACAACACATTAAGGACAGATCCCACATGGGATGTAAGTACACAGTGATTCCTGTTGCTGACTTAACAATTTGACACTCTTGTTCATGGCGTCAGTAATTGCATTCGTAATATCTACGGAGAAACCTATAGGAACTGGGGCAAACAAACATGATATTTCAGTTTCTATAGCTGACATTTTATGCACTTGCCTAACGAAAATACTTGCTTTTCTCCAAAACCATTTGTACTGTGATTTTCTCGGTCCATTGCATACAAATTCCACACCAGTTTGTCCGGATATGACTGGATGAAACCGGAAATATCTGGTTGTGTTTTGGCTAACTCAATCCAAAATACTGCTACAGGCTCTGTGTTTGTGTTTTCAGGATATTATTGATGGACTTTATTGTTTTGAACGTTTTTAGCAGGAAATATTTAATTTTATACCGTAGAAACACTAATTGGTTCATCATGGAGACACCAGCTCTACACATTCGTATTTTCTAGGGAGAAAGCTAGAGGAACTGCGGCAAACAAACATGATATTTCTGTTTGTCTAGATGACATTTTATGCACTTGCCTAACGAAAAGACTTTGCTTTTCTCCAAAACCATTTTTACTGTGATTTTCTCGGTCCGTTGCATACGATTTCCACACCAGTTTGTCCGGACATGACTGGATGAAACCGGAAATATCTGGTTTTGTTTTGGCTAACTCAATCCAAAATATTGCTACAGCCTCTGTGTTTGTGTATTCCTGATAATATCCACACACGTTATTATTTTGAATATTTTTTATCAGGGAACATTTAATTTTGTGCTTGCAAACTCTAATTGCTTCCACATAGAGACACCAGCTCAACATATTTATATTTTCTAGGGGGAAATGTAGAGGAACTGTGGCAAACATGATATTTCAGTTTGTATCCATGATACTTTATCTACTTGCCTAATAAAAAGACTTTACTTTTCTCCAAAACCATTTGTACTGTGATTTTCTCATTCCATTGCATACGAATTCCACACCAGTTTGTCCGGATATGACTGGATGAAACTGGAAATATCCGGTTTTGTTTTGGCTAACTCAATCCGAAATATTGTGAAAGACTGTGTATTTGTGTTTTCTGGATATTACCAATGGACTTTATTGTTTTGAATATTTTTTCAGGGAACATTTAATTTTGTACCGTAGAAACACTAATTGGTTCATCATGGGGACACCAGCTCTACACATTCGTATTTTCTAGGGAGAAAGCTAGAGGAACTGTTGCAAACAAACATGATATTTCTGTTTGTATAGATGATATTTTATGCATTTGCCTAATGAAATGTCTTTGCTTTTCTCCAACCCGTTTTTACTGTGATTTTTCTCGGTCCATTGCATACGAATTCCACAGCAGTTTGTCTGGATATGACTGGAAGAACCCGGAAATATCCAGTTGTTTTTTGGCTAACTCAATCCTAAATATTGCTACAGCCTCCGTATTTGTATTTTAAGGATATTATCGATAGACTTTATTATTTTGAATGTTTTTTTTCAGGGAACATTTAATTTTGTACCGTAGAAACACTAATTGGTTCATCATGGGGACACCAGCTCTACACATTAGTAATTTCTAGGGATAAAGCTAGAGGAACTGCAGCAAACAAACATGGTATTCCTGTTTGAATTACGACATTTTATGCACTTTCCTAATGAAAAGACTTTGCTTTTCTCCAAAACCATTTTTACTGTGATTTTCTCGGTCCATTGCATACGAATTCCATACCACTTTGTACGGATATGACTGGATGAAACTGGAAATATCTGGTTGTGTTTTGGCTACTCAATCCCAGATATTGCTACAGCCTCTGTGTTTGTGTTTTCCGGATATTATCCACGGACTTTATTGTTTTGAATGTTTTTTTTCAAAGAACATTTTATTTTGTGCTTGGAAACTCTAATTCGTTCCACATGGAGACACCAGTTCTACACATTCATATTTCTACAGAAAAGCTAGAGGAACTGTGGCAAAAACATGATATTTCTGTTTGTATAAATAACATTTTATGCATTTGCCTAACGAAAATACTTTGCTTTTCTCCTAAACAATTTGTACTCTGATTTTCTCGGTCGATTGCATACGAATTCCAAACCTCTTTATCTGGATATTACTGGATGAAACCAGAAATCTCTGGTTGTGTTTTCGCTAACTCAATCCGAAATATTGCTAAAGCCACTGTTTTTGTGTATTCTTGATATTATCCACGGACTCTATTGTTTTGAATTTTTTTTTTCAGGGAACGTTTAATTTTTTGCGTGGAAACACTAATTGGTTCCACATGGAGACACCAGCTCTACACATTCATACTTTCTACGGAGAAAGCTAGAGGAACTGCGGCAAACAAACATGATATTTCTGTTTGTATAGATGACATTTTATGCACTTTCCTCACGAAAAGACTTTGCTTTTCTCCAACCCATTTTTACTGTGATATTCTCGGTCCATTGCATATGAATTCCACACCACTTTGTCGGATATGACTGGATGAAACCGGAAATATCTGGTTTTGTTTTGGCTAACTCAATCCCAGATATTGCTGCAGCCTCTATGTTTTTTTATTCTGAATATTATCCACAGACTTTATTTTTTTGAATTTTTTTAGGGAATATTTCATTGTGAGCTTAGGTATAGCAATTGGTTCCACATGGAGACACCAACTCTACATATTCGTATTTTCTAGGGAGAAAGCTAGAGAAATTTCGACAAACAAACATGATATTTCTGTTTGTATAGATGACATTTTATGCACTTGCCTAATGAAAAGACTTTGCTTTACTCCAAAACCATTTTTACTCTGATTTTCTCAGTCCATTGCATACGAATCCCAAACCACTTTTTCCGGATATAACTGGATGTAACCAGAAATATCCAGTTGTGTTTTGGCTAACTCAATCCGAAATACAGTGAAAGATTGTGTGTTTGTGTTTTCTGGATATTATCGATGATCTTTATTGTTTTGAATAATCTTTATCAGGGAACATTTAATTTTGTGCTGTGAAACAGTAATTGTTTCCACATGGAGATACCAGCTCTACACATTCGTATTTTCTAGGGAGAAAGCTAGAGGAACTGCGGCAAACAAACATGATATTTCTATTTGTATAGATGACATTTTATGCACTTGCCTAACGAAAAGTCTGCTTTTCTCCAACCCATTTTTACTGTGATTTTCTCGGTCCATTGCATACGAATTTCACACCAGTTTGTCCGGATATGACTGGATGAAACCGGAAATATCCAGTTGTGTTTTGGCTAACTCAATCCTAAATATTTCTACAGCCTCCGTGTGTGTATTTTAAGGATATTATCGATGGACTTGATTATTTTGAATATTTTTATCAGGGAACATTTAATTTTGTACCTTAGAAACACTAATTGGTTCATCATGGGGACACCAGCTCTACACATTCGTATTGTCTAAGGAGAAAGCTAGAGGAACTGCGGCAAACAAACATGATATTTCTGTTTGTATAGATGACATTTTATGCAGTTTCCTAACGAAAATACCTTGCTTTTCTCCAAAACCATTTTTACTGTGATTTTCTCGGTCCATTGCTTACAAATTCCACACCACTTTGTATGTATATGACTGGATGAAACCGGAAATATCTGGTTGTGTTTTGGCTACTCAATCCCAGATATTGGTACAGCCTCTGTGTTTGTATTTGGGGATATTAACCACGGACTTTATTGTTTTGAATGTTTTTTTTTTCAAGGAACATTTAATTTTGTGCTTGGAATCTCTAATTGGTTCCACATGGAGACACCAGCTCTACACATCCGTATTTTCTAGGGAAAACACAAGAGGTACTGCTGCAAACCAACATGATATTTCTGTTTGTATAGATGACATTTTATGCACTTGCCTAATGAAAAGACTTTGCTTTTCTCCAAAACCGTTTTACTCTGATTTACTCGGTCTTTTGCTTGCAAATATCGCACCACTTTGTCTGGATTTGACTGGAGGAAACCGGAAATATATGGTTTTGTTTTGGTTAACTCAATCCGAAATATTGCTAAAGCCACTGTGTTTGTGTATTCCTGATATTATCCACGGACTCTATTGTTTTGTATTTTGTTTTCAGGGAACATTTAATTTTTTTTTTGACAGGCAGAGTGGACAGTGAGAGAGAGGCAGAGAGAAAGGTCTTCCTTTTGCCGTTGTTTCACCCTGCAATGGCCGCCGCAGCAGGCGCGCTGTGGCCGGCGCACCGTGCAGATGCGATGGCAGGAGCCAGGTTCTTCTCCTAGTCTCCCATGGGGTGCAGGGCCCAAGAATTTGGGCCATCCTCCACTGCACTCCCTGGCCACAGCAGAGAGCTGGCCTGGAAGTGGGGAGACCGGGACCGGAGTGGTGCCCTGACCGGGACTAGAACCCGGTGTGCCGGAGCCACAAGGCGGAGGATTAGCCTAGAGAGCCGCGGCGCTGGCGGGAGCATTTAATTTTGTGCTGGAAAACACTAATTGGTTCCACATGGAGACACCAGCTCTACACATTCGTATTTTCTATGGAGAACGCTAGAGGAACTGCGGCAGACAAACATGATATTTCTGTTTGTATAGATGACATTTTATGCAGTTTCCTAACGAAAATACCTTGCTTTTCTCCAAAACCATTTTTACTGTGATTTTCTCGGTCCATTGCATACGAATTCCACACCATTTTGTACGTATATCACTGGATGAAACCGGAAATATCCGGTATTGTTTTGGCTAACTCAATCCAAAACACTGTGAAAACCTGTGTGTTTGTGTATTGTAGATATTATCAACAGACGTTATTGTTCTTAATGTTTTTTATCAGCGAGCATTTAATTTTGAGCTTGGAAACACTAATTGGTTCCTCATGGAGACACCAGCTCTACACATTCGTATTTTCTAGGGAGAAAGCTAGAGGAACTGCGGTAAACAAACATGATATTTCTGTTTGTCTAGATGACATTTTATGCACTTGCCTAACGAAAAGACTTTGCTTTTCTCCAAAACCATTTTTACTGGGATTTTCTCGGTCCATTGCATATGAATTTCACACCAGTTTGTACGGATATGACTGGATGTAACCGGAAATATCCAGTTGTGTTTTGGCTAACTCAATCCCAGATATTGCTCCACCTCTGTGTTTGTGTTTTGTGGATATTTTCGATAGACTTGATTGTTTTGAATGTTTTTTATCAGGGAACATTGCATTTTGCACTGTAGAAACACTAATTGGTTCATCATGGGGACAGTAGCTCCACACATTCGTGTATTCTAGGGAGAAAGCTAGAGGAACTACGGCAAACAAATGTGATATTTCTGTTTGTATAGATGACATTTTATGCACTTGCCAAAGGAAAAGACTTTCCTTTTCTCCAAAACCATTTTTAGTGTGATTTTCTCGGTCCATTGCATATGAATTCAACACCAGTTTGTCCAGATATGACTGGATGAAACCGGAAATATCCCGTTTTGTTTTGGCTAACTCAATCCCTGATACTGCTACAGCCTCTGTGTTTGTGTTTTCTGGATATTATCAATGGACTTTATTGTTTTGAATGTTTTTTTTATGAGGGAACATTTAATTTTGTGCTTGGAATCACAAATTGCTTCCACATAGGGAAACCAGCTCTACACATTCTTATTTTCTAGGGAGAAAGCTAGAGGAACTACGACAAACAAACATGATTTTTCTGTTTGTATAGACGACATTTTATGCACTGGCCTAACGAAAAAATTTTGCTTTTCTCCAAAAGCATTTTTACTCTGATTTTCTTGGTCCACTGCATAGGAATTCCACAGCAGTTTGTCCAGATATGACTAAATGAAAACAGAAATATCCGGTTTTTTTTGCTAACTCAATGCGAAATATTGCTACAGCCTCTGTGCTTGCGTTTTCTGGATAGTATCGATGGACTGTATTGTTTTGATTTTTCTTATCAGGGAACATTTCATTTTGTACCGTAGAAACAATAATTCGTTCATCATGGGGACACCAGATCCACACATTCGTATTTTCTATGGAGAAAACTAGAGGAACTGCGGAAAACAAACATGATATTTCTGTTTGTATAGATGACATTTTATGCAGTTGCCTAACGAAAAGACTTTACTTTTCTCCAGAACCATTTGTACTGTGATTTTCTCAGTCCATTGCACACGAATTCCACACCACTTTGTCCGGATATGACTGGATGAAACCGGAAATATCTGGTTGTTATCTCGCTAACTCAATCACAGATATTGCTACAGACTCTGTGTTTGTGTATTCCTGATATTATCCACAGACTTTATTGATTTGAATGTTTTTTATCAGGGAACATTTAATTTTTACCGTTGAAACACTAATTGTTTCCACCCGGGACACCAGCTCTACACATTCGTATTTTCTAGGGAGAAAGCTAGAGGAACTGCAGCAAACAAACATGATATTTCTGTTTGTATAGATGAAATTTTATGCACTTGCCTAACGAAAAGACTTTGCTTTTCTCCAAAACAATTTTTACTGTGATTTTCTCCGTCCATTGCATACGAATGGCACAGCAGTTTGTCCGTATATGAGTGGATGAAACCGGAAATATCTGGTTTTGTTTTGGCTAACATAATCCCAGATATTGCTACAGTCTCTGTGTTTGTGTTTTCTGGATATTATCAACGGACTTTATTGTTTTGAATGTTTTTTATCAGGGAACATTTAATTTTGTGTTTGAAAACAATAATTGGTTCCACATGGAGACACCAGCTCTACACATTCGTATTTTCTATGGAGAAAGCTAGAGGAACTGTGGCAAACAAACATGATATTTCTGTATGTATCGATGACATTTTATGCACTTGCCTAACGAAAAGACTTCTTTTCTCCAAAACCATTTTTAGTGTGATTTTCTCGTTCCATTGCATATGAATTCCATACCAGTTTGTACAGATATTACTGGAGGAACCTGGAAATATCCGGTTTTGTTTTGGCTAACTCAATCCCAGATATTGCTACAGCCTCTGTGTTTCTATTTTCGGGATATTATCAACGGACTTTATTGTTTTGAATGTTTTTTATCAGCGAACATTTAGTTTTGTGCTTGGAATCACTAATTGGTTCCACATGGAGACACCAGCTCTACATATTCGTATTTTCTAGGTAGAAAGGTAGAGGAACTGCGGCAAACAAACATAATATTTCTGTTTGTATAGATGACAATTTATTAACTTGCCTAACGAAAAGACTATGCTTTTCTCCAACACCATTTTTACTGTGATTTTCTCGGTCCATTGCATAAGAATTCCACACCACTTTGTCCGGATATGACTGGATGAAACTGGAAATATCCGATTTTATTTTGGCTAACTCAATCCCAGATATTGCTACAGCCTCTGTATTTGTGCATTCCTGAAATTATCCATGGACTTTATTGTTTTGAAAGTTTTTTATCAGGGAACATATAATTTGTGCTTGGAATCACTAATGGTTCCACATGGAGACACCAACTCTACGTATTTGCATTTTCTAGGTGGAACGCTACAGGAACTGCGGCAAACAAACATGATATTTCTTTTTGTATATATGATATTTTATACACTTACCTAACGAAAAGACTTTGCTTTTCTCCAATCCATTTTTCTGTGATTTCTCGGTCCATTGCATACGAATTCCAAACCAATTTGTCTGGATATGACTGGATGAAACCGGAAATATCCGGTTATGTTTCGGCTAACTCAATCCCAGATATTGCTACAGCCTCTGTGTTAGTGTATTCCTGATATTATCAACGGACTTTATTGTTTTGAATATTTTTTATCAGGGAACATTTAATTTTGTGCTTGGAATCACTAATTGGTTCATCATGGAGACACCAGCTCTACACATTCGTATTTTTTATCGAGAAATCTAGAGGAACCTCGACAAATAGACATGATATTTCTGTTTGTATAGATGACATTTTATGCACTTGACTAACAAAAATAATTTGCTTTTCTCCAACACCATTTTTACTGTGAATATCTCGGTCCATTGCATACGAATTCCACTCCAGTTTGTCCGGATATGACAGGATGAGACCGGAGATATCTGCTTTTGTTTTGGCTAACTCAATCCCAGATATTTTTACAGCCTCTGTGTTTGTTTTTCTGGATATTATCAATGGACTTTACCGTTTTGAAAGTTTTTTACAGGGAAACATTTAATTTTGAGCTTGGATACAGTAATTCGTTCCCCATGGAGACACCAGCCCTATATATTCGTATTTTCTAGGGAGAAAGCTAGAGGAACTGTGGCAAACAAACGTGATATTTCTGTTTGTATCAATGACATTTTATGCACTTGCCTAACGAAAAGACTTTGCTTTTCTCCAAAACCGTTTTTACTATTATTTTCTCCGTCCATTACATACGAGTTCCACACCAGTTGGTCCGGATATAACTGGATGAAACCAGAAATATCCGGTTGTGTTTTGGCTAACTCAGTCCGAAATATTGTGAAAGCCTCTGTGTTGGTGTTTTCTGGATAGTATCAATGGACTTTATTGTTTTGAATATTTTTATCAGGGAACATTTAATTTTGTACCATAGAAACACTATTTGGTTCATCATGGGGACACCAGCACTACACATTCGTATTTTCTAGGGAGAAAGCTAGAGGAACTGTGGCAAACAAATATGATATTTCTGTTTGTCTTGATGATATTTTGTCTACTTGCCTAATGAAAAGACTTTGCTTTTCTCCAAAACCATTTTTACTGTGATTTTCTTGGTTCACTGCATACGAATTCCACACCAGTTTTCCGGATATGACTGGTTGTAACCAGAAATATCCGGATTTTTTTGGCTAACTCAATCCAGATATTGCTACAGCCTCTGTGTTTGTGTATTCCTGATATTATCCAGGAACTTTATTGTTTTGAATGTTTTTTATTAGGGAATGTTTAACTTTGTGCTTGGAAACACTAATTGCTTCCACATGGAGACACCAGCTCTACATATTCGTATTTTCTAGGGAGAAAGCTAGAGGAACTGCGGCAAACAAACATGATATTTCTATTTGAATCGATGATATTTTATCTACTTGCCTAATGAAAAGACTTTGCTTTTCTCCAAAACCATTTTTACTCTGATTTTCTCAGTGCATTGCGTACAAATTCCACACCACTTTGTCCGGATATGACTGGATGAGCCCTGAAATATCCGGTTGTGTTTGGCTAACTCAATCCGAAATATGGTGAAAGTTTCTTTTTTTGTGTGTTTTCCGAATATCATCGATGGACTTTATTGTTTTGAATATTTTTATCAGGGAACATTTAATTTTATACCGTAGAAACACTAAGTTGGTTCATCATGGGGACACCAGCTCTACACATTCTTATTTTCTAGGGAGAAAACTAGAGGAACTGCGGCAAACAAACATGATATTTCTTTTGGTATATATGATGTTTTATGCACTTGCCTAACGAAAAGACTTTGCTTTTCTCCAATCCATTTTTCTGTGATTTCTCGGTCCATTGCATACGTATTCCAAACCAATTTGTCTGGATATGACTGGATGAAACCGGAAATATCCGGTTATGTTTCGGCTAACTCAATCCCAGATATTGCTACAGCCTCTGTGTTTGTGTATTCCTGATATTATCAACGGACTTTATTGTTTTGAATATTTTTATCAGGGAACATTTAATTTTGTGCTTGGAATCACTAATTGGTTCATCATGGAGACACCAGCTCTACACATTCGTATTTTCTAGTGAGAAAGCTAGAGGAACTGCGACAAACATGATATTTCTGTTTGTATAGATGACATTTTATGCACTTGACTAACGAAAAGAATTTGCTTTTCTCCAACACCATTTTTACTGTGAATATCTCGGTCCATTGCATACGAATTCCACTCCAGTTTGTCCAGATATGAAAGGATGAAACCGGAGATATCTGCTTTTGTTTTGGCTAACTCAATCCCAGATATTGCTACAGCCTCTGTGTTTGTTTTTTCTGGATATTATCAATGGACTTTATTGTTTTGAAAGTTTTTTACAGGGAAACATTTTATTTTGAGCTTGGATACAGTAATTCGTTCCCCATGGAGACACCAGCCCTATATATTCGTATTTTCTAGGGAGAAAGCTAGAGGAACTGTGGCAAACAAACGTGATATTTCTGTTTGTATCGATGACATTTTATGCACTTGTCTAACGAAAAGACTTTGCTTTTCTCCAAAACCGTTTTTACTATTATTTTCTCCGTCCATTATATACAAGTTCCACACCGGTTTGTCCGGATATAACTGGATGAAACCAGAAATATCCGGTTGTCTTTTTGCTGACTCAATCCGAAATATTGTGAAAGCCTCTGTGTTGGTGTTTTCTGGATAGTATCGATGGACTTTATTGTTTTGAAAATTTTTTATCAGGGAACATTTAATTTTGTACCATAGAAACACTATTTGGTTCATCATGGGGACATCAGCACTACACATTCGAATTTTCTAAGAGAAAACTAGAGGAACTGCGGCAAACAAACATGATATTTCTTTTTGTATATATGATATTTTATGCACTTGCCTAACGAAAAGACTTTGCTTTTCTCCAATCCATTTTTCTGTGATTTCTCGGTCCATTGCATACGAATTCCAAACCAATTTGTCTGGATATGACTGGATGAAACCGGAAATATCCTGTTATGTTTCGGCTAACTCAATCCCAGATATTGCTACAGCCTCTGTGTTTGTGTATTCCTGATATTATCAATGGACTTTATTGTTTTGAATGTTTTTTATCAGGGAACATTTAATTTTGTGCCTGGAATCACTAATTGGTTCATCATGGAGACAAAAGCTGTACACATTTGTATTTTCTAGCGAGAAAGCGAGAGGAACTGCGACAAACAAACATGATATTTCTGTTTGTATAGATGACATTTTATGCAATTGACTAACGAAAAGAATTTGCTTTTCGCCAACACCATTTTTACTGTGAATATCTCGGTCCATTGCATACGAATTCCACTCCAGTTTGTCCAGATATGAAAGGATGAAACCGGAGATATCTGCTTTTGTTTTGGCTAACTCAATCCCAGATATTGCTACAGCCTCTGTGTTTGTTTTTTCTGGATATTATCAATGGACTTTATTGTTTTGAAAGTTTTTTACAGGGAAACATTTTATTTTGAGCTTGGATACAGTAATTCGTTCCCCATGGAGACACCAGCCCTATATATTCGTATTTTCTAGGGAGAAAGCTAGAGGAACTGTGGCAAACAAACGTGATATTTCTGTTTGTATCGATGACATTTTATGCACTTGCCTAACGAAAAGACTTTGCTTTTCTCCAAAACCGTTTTTACTATTATTTTCTCCGTCCATTATATACAAGTTCCACACCGGTTTGTCCGGATATAACTGGATGAAACCAGAAATATCCGGTTGTCTTTTTGCTGACTCAATCCGAAATATTGTGAAAGCCTCTGTGTTGGTGTTTTCTGGATAGTATCGATGGACTTTATTGTTTTGAAAATTTTTTATCAGGGAACATTTAATTTTGTACCATAGAAACACTATTTGGTTCATCATGGGGACATCAGCACTACACATTCGAATTTTCTAAGAGAAAACTAGAGGAACTGCGGCAAACAAACATGATATTTCTTTTTGTATATATGATATTTTATGCACTTGCCTAACGAAAAGACTTTGCTTTTCTCCAATCCATTTTTCTGTGATTTCTCGGTCCATTGCATACGAATTCCAAACCAATTTGTCTGGATATGACTGGATGAAACCGGAAATATCCTGTTATGTTTCGGCTAACTCAATCCCAGATATTGCTACAGCCTCTGTGTTTGTGTATTCCTGATATTATCAATGGACTTTATTGTTTGAATGTTTTTTATCAGGGAACATTTAATTTTGTGCCTGGAATCACTAATTGGTTCATCATGGAGACAAAAGCTGTACACATTTGTATTTTCTAGCGAGAAAGCGAGAGGAACTGCGACAAACAAACATGATATTTCTGTTTGTATAGATGACATTTTATGCAATTGACTAACGAAAAGAATTTGCTTTTCGCCAACACCATTTTTACTGTGAATATCTCGGTCCATTGCATACGAATTCCACTCCAGTTTGTCCAGATATGAAAGGATGAAACCGGAGATATCTGCTTTTGTTTTGGCTAACTCAATCCCAGATATTGCTACAGCCTCTGTGTTTGTTTTTTCTGGATATTATCAATGGACTTTATTGTTTTGAAAGTTTTTTACAGGGAAACATTTTATTTTGAGCTTGGATACAGTAATTCGTTCCCCATGGAGACACCAGCCCTATATATTCGTATTTTCTAGGGAGAAAGCTAGAGGAACTGTGGCAAACAAACGTGATATTTCTGTTTGTATCGATGACATTTTATGCACTTGCCTAACGAAAAGACTTTGCTTTTCTCCAAAACCGTTTTTACTATTATTTTCTCCGTCCATTATATACAAGTTCCACACCGGTTTGTCCGGATATAACTGGATGAAACCAGAAATATCCGGTTGTCTTTTTGCTGACTCAATCCGAAATATTGTGAAAGCCTCTGTGTTGGTGTTTTCTGGATAGTATCGATGGACTTTATTGTTTTGAAAATTTTTTATCAGGGAACATTTAATTTTGTACCATAGAAACACTATTTGGTTCATCATGGGGACATCAGCACTACACATTCGAATTTTCTAAGAGAAAACTAGAGGAACTGCGGCAAACAAACATGATATTTCTTTTTGTATATATGATATTTTATGCACTTGCCTAACGAAAAGACTTTGCTTTTCTCCAATCCATTTTTCTGTGATTTCTCGGTCCATTGCATACGAATTCCAAACCAATTTGTCTGGATATGACTGGATGAAACCGGAAATATCCTGTTATGTTTCGGCTAACTCAATCCCAGATATTGCTACAGCCTCTGTGTTTGTGTATTCCTGATATTATCAATGGACTTTATTGTTTTGAATGTTTTTATCAGGGAACATTTAATTTTGTGCCTGGAATCACTAATTGGTTCATCATGGAGACAACAGCTGTACACATTTGTATTTTCTAGCGAGTAAGCGAGAGGAACTGCGACAAACAAACATGATATTTCTGTTTGTATAGATGACATTTTATGCAATTCACTAACGAAAAGAATTTGCTTTTCTCCAACACCATTTTTACTGTGAATATCTCGGTCCATTGCATACGAATTCCACTCCAGTATTCCGGATATGACTGGATGAAACCGGAAATATCCGGTTATGTTTCGGCTAACTCAATCCCAGATATTGCTACAGCCTCTGTGTTTGTGTATTCCTGATATTATCAATGGACTTTATTGTTTTGAATGTTTTTATCAGGGAACATTTAATTTTGTACCATATAAACACTATTTGGTTCATCATGGGGACACCAGCACTACACATTCGTATTTTCTAGGAAGAAAGCTAGAGGAACTGCGGCAAACAAACATGATATTTCTGTTTGTATCAATGATATTTTATCTACTTGCCTAATGAAAACACTTTGCTTTTCACCAAAACCATTTTTACTGTGATTTTCTTGGTCCACTGCATACAAATTCCACACCAGTTTGTGTGGATATGACTGGTTGTAACCAGAAATATCCGGGGTTTTTTGGCTAACTCAATCCCAGATATTGCTACAGCCTCTGTGTTGTGCATTCCTGATATTATCCACAGACTTTATTGTTTTAAATGTTTTTTTTTTTCAGGGAACATTTAATTTTGTGCTTGGAAACACTAACTGGTTCCACATGGTAACACAAGCTCTACACATTCGTGTTTTCTAGGGAGAAAGCTAGATCTACTGCGGCAATCAAACATGATATTTGTGTTTGAATCAATAATGTTTTATCTACTTCCCTCATGAAAAGACTTTGCTTTTCTCCAAAACCATTTGTACTGTGATTTTCTCGGTCCACTCCTTACAAATTCCACACGAGTTTGTAAGAATATGATTGGATGAAACCGGAAATATCCGGTTTTTTTTTTTTTGCTAACTTAATCCCAGATATTGTTACCGACTCTGTGTTTTGTATTCCTGATTTTATCCACAGACTTTATTGTATTGAATGTTTTTTTATCAGAGAACATTTAATTTTCTGCTTGGAAACACTAATTGGTTCATCATGGTGACACATCTCTACACATTCGTATTTTCTAGGGAGAAAGCTAGAGGAACTGCGGCAAACAAATATGATATTTCTGTTTGTCTAGATGACATTTTATGCATTTGCCTAATGAAAAGTTTTTGCTTTTCTCCAAAACCATTTTTACTGTGATTTTCTCCGTCCACTCCATACGAATTCCACAACAGTTTGTCCGGATATGATTGGATGAAACCGGAAGTTTCCGGTTTTGTTTTTGCTAATTCAATCACAGATATTTTTAATGCCTCTGTGTTTGTGTATTCCTGATATTATCCAAAGACTTTAATGTTTTAATGTTTTTTATCAGGGAACATTTAATTTTCTGCTTGGAAACACTAATTGCTCCACATGGAGACACCAGCTCTACATATTTGTATTTTCCAGGGAGAAAGCTAGAGGAACTGCGGCAAACAAGCTTGATATTTCTGTTTGTATAGATGACATTTGATGCACTTGCCTAACTAAAAGACTTTGCTTTTCTCCAAAACCATTTTTACTCTTATTTTCTCGGTCCATTGCATACGAATTCCACATCACCTTATCCGTATATGACTGGATGAAAGTAGAAATATCTGGTTGTGTTTTGCCTAACTCAATCCGAAATATTGCTACAGCATCTGTGTTTGTGTATTCCTGATATTATACACGGACTTTATTTTTTTCAATGTTTTTTTTTCAGGGAACATTTTATTATGAGCTTGGAAACAATAATTGGTTCATCATGGGGTACCAGCTCTACACATTCCTATTTTCTAGGGAGAAAGCTAGAGGAACTGCGGCAAACAAACATGATATTTCTGTTTCTATAGCTGACATTTTATGCACTATTTAAAAGACGTTGCTTTTCTCCAAAACCATTTTTACTCTGATTTTCTCAGTACATGGCATACGAATTCCACACCACTTTGTCCGGATATGACTGGACGAAATCATAAATAACCGCGTTTGTTTCCTAACTCAATCCCAGATATTGCTACAGCCTCTGTGTTTGTGTTTTCTGGATATTATCGATGGATTTTATTGTTTTGAATGTTTTTATCTGGGGACATTTTATTTTGACCTTGGATACAGTAATGTTTCCACATGGAGACACCAGCTCCAAATATTCGTATTTTCTAGGGAGAAAGCTAGAGGACCTGCTCCAAACAAACATGATATTTCTGTTTGTATAGATGACATTTTATGCACTTGCCAAATGAAAAGACTGCTTTTCTCCATAACAATTTTTACTCTGATTTTCTCACTCCATTGCATAAGAATTCCACACCAGTTTTTCCAGATATGACTGGATGAAACCAGAAATATCCGGTTTTGTTTTGGTTAACTCAATCCCAGATATTGCTACAGCCTCTGTGTTTGTGTTTTCTGGATATTATCGATGGACTTTGTTGTTTTCAGTGTTTTTATTAGGGAACATTTTATATTGATCTTGGAAACACTAATTGGTTCATCATGGGGACACCAGCTCTAAACATTCGTATTTTTAGGGAAAAAGCTAGGTGAACTGCAGAAACAAACATGATATTTCTGTTTGTATAGATGACATTTTATGCACTTGCCTAACGAAAAGACTTTGCTTTTCTCATAAACAATTTACTCTGATTTTCTCAGTCCATGGCATACGAATTCCACACCGGTTTGTCCGAATATGACTGGATGAAACCATAAATATCCGGTTGTGTTTTGGCTAACTCAATGCTAAATATTGTGAAAGCCGCTGTGTTTGTGTTTTCTGGATATTATCCAAGGACCTTATTGTTTTGAATGCTTTTATCGGGGAATATTTCATTTTGACCTTGGATACTGTAATTGGTTCCCCATGAAGACACCATCTCTACAAATTCTTATTCTATAGGGAGAAAGCTAAAGGAACTGCGACAAACAAACATGATATTTCTGTTTGTATAGATGACATATTATGCACTTGCCTAACGAAAAGACTTTGCTTTTTTCCAAAACCATTTTTACTGTGATTATCTCGGTCCATTGCATATGAATTCCACACCAGTTTGACCGCATATGCCTGGATGAAAACGGAAATATCCGGTTTTGTTTTAGCTAACTCAATCCCAGAAATTGCTGCAGCCTCTGTGTATGTTTATTCTTGATATTATCCATGGAGTTTATTGTTTGAATGTTTTTTAATAGGGAACATTTATTTTTGTGCTTGGAAACACTAATTGGTTCCACATGGAGACACCAGGTCTACAGATTCGTATTTTCTAGGGAGAAAGCTAGAAGAACAGTGACAAACAAACATGGTATTTCTGTTTGTATAGATGACATTTTATGCACTTGCCTAACAAAAAGACTTTGCCTTTCTCCTAAAGCATTTTTACAGTGATTTTCTCGGTCCATTGCATACGAATTCCAAACGACTTTTTCAGGATATGACTGTATGTAACCAGAAATATCCGGTTTTGTTTTGGTTAACTCAATGCTAAATACTGTGAATGTTTCTGTGTTGGTGTTTTCTGGATGTTATCGATGCACGTTATTTTTTTGAATGTTTTTATCAGAGAACATTTAATTTTGTGCCGTAGAAACACTAATTGGTGCATCAGGGGGACACCAGCTCTACACATTCCTATTTTCTAGGGAGAATGCAAGAGGAACTGTTGCAAACAAACACGATATTTCTGTTTGTATAGATGACATTTTATGCACTTGCCTAACGAAAAGACTTTGCTTTTCTCATAACCAATTTACTCTGATTTTCTCAGTCCATGGCATATGAATTCCACACCAGTTTGTCCGGATATGACTAAATGAAACCGGAAATATCTGGTTTTGTTTTGGCTAACTCAATCCCAGTTATTGCTACAGCCTCTGTGTTTGTGTTTTCTGGATATTATCGATGGACTTTATTGTTTGGAATGTTTTTTTTTAGGGAACATTTAATTTTGTACCGTAGAAACACGAATTGGTTCATAATGGGGACACCAGCTCTACACATTCGTATTTTCTAGGTAGAAAGCTAGAGGAACTGCGGCAAACAAACATGATATTTCTGTTTGTATAGATGACATTTTATGCACTTGCCTAACCAAAAGACTTGGCTTTTCTCCAAAACCATTTTACTGTGAATTTCTCGAACCATTGCCTACGAATTCCACACCAGTTTGTCCGGATATGACTGCATGAAACCAGAGATATCTGGTTGTGTTTTGGCTATTCAATCCGAAATATTGTGAAAGCCTCTGTTTTTGTGTATTCCTGATATTATCCACAGACTTTATTGTTTTGAATGTTTTTTTTTTCAGGAAACATTTAATTTTGTGCTCTGAAACACTAATTGTTTCCATATGGAGACACCAGCTCTGCACATTCGTATTTTCTAGGGAGAAAGCTAGAGGAACTGCGGCAAACAAACATGATATTTCTGTTTGTATCGATGACATTTTATGCACTTGCCTAACGAAAAGATGTTCCTTTTCTCCAAAACCATTTTTAATGTGATTTTCTCGGCTCACTGCATACGAATTCCACACCATTTTTTCGAATATGACGGATGAAACCAGAAATATCTGGTTGTGTTTGGCTAACTCAATCTGAAATATTTTGAAAGACCCTGGGTGTGTGTTTTCTGGATATTATCGATGGACTTTATTGTTAGGAATGTTTTTATCAGGGAACATTTCATTTTGTACCACAGAAACACTAATTGGTTCATCAAGGGGACACCAGCTCTACACATTCATATTTTCTAGGGAGAAAGCTAGAGGAACTGCAGCAAACATGATATTTCTGTTTGTATCGATGACATTTTATGCACTTGCCTAAGGAAAAGACTTTCCTTCTCTCCAAAACAATTTTTACTGTGATTTTCTCGGTCCATTGCATACAAATTCCATACCAGCTTGTCCGGGTATTACTGGATGAAACCGAAATATCCGGTTTTGTTTTGGCTAACTCAATCCCAGATATTGCTACAGACTCTGTGTTTGTGTATTCCTTATATTCTCCACGGACTTTATTGCTTTGAATGTTTTTTTTTTCAGGGAACATTTAATTTTGTGCTTGGAAACACTAATTGTTTCCACATGGAGACACCTGCTCTACACATTCGTAATTTCTAGGGAGAAAGCTGGAGGAACTTCGGCAAACAAACATGATATTTCTGTTTGTATCCATGACATTTTATGCACTTGCCTAACGAAAAGACTTTGCTTTTCTCCAAAACCATTTTCACTGTGATTTTCTCGGTCCATTGCATACGAATTCCACACCAGTTTGTCCGGATATGACTGGATGAAACCGGAGATATCTGGTTGTGTTTTGCCTAACTTAATCCCAGATATTGCTACAGCCTCTGTGTTTGTGTATTCCTGATATTATCCACAGACTTTATTGTTTTGAATGTTTATTAACAGGGAACATTTAATTTTGTACTATTCAAACACTAATTGTTTCCACATGGAGACACCAGCTCTACACATTCGTAATTTCCTTTTTTTATTAAACTTTTATTTAATGAATATAAATTTCCAAAGTACAGCTCATGAGTTACAATGGCTTGCCTCTCCCAAAACTTCCCTCCCACCGACAACCTTTTCCTTTCCGCTTCCTCTCCCCTACCAATCACATCATGATTCATTTTCAATTCTCTTTATATACAAAAGATCAGTTTAGTATAAATTAGGTAACGATTTCAACAGTTTGCCCCCATATAGCAACACAAAGTGAAAAAAAATACTGTTGGAGTACTAGTTATAGCATTAAATAAGAGTGTACAGCACATTAAAGGCAGAGATCCTACATAATATTTGTTTAAAAATTAATTAATTTTCTATGCCTCTTCCAATTTAACACCAGGTTATTTTTTTTCATTTCCAATTATCTTTATATACTGAATATTGATTCAGTATATCATTATTGAAGATCTCATCAGTTTGTACTCATGCAGAAAAACAAAGTGTAAAAATACTGTTTCAGTACTAGTTTTAGCATCACTACACATTAGACAACACATTAAGGACAGATCCCACATGGGATGTAAGTACACAATGATTCCTGTTGCTGACTTAACAATTTGACACTCTTGATCATGGCGACAGTAATTGCATTCGTAATTTCTATGGAGAAAGCTATGGGAATTGCGGCAAACAAACATATTTCTGTTTGTATAGATGACATTTTATGGACTTTCCTAACGAAAAAACTTTGCTTTTCTCCTAAACCATTTGTACTATGATTTTATCGGTCGATTGCATACGAATTCCAAATCACTTTGTCCGGATATGACTCGATGAAACCAGAAATATCTGGTTGTGTTTTCGCTAACTCAATCCGAAATATTGTGAAAGCCTCTGTGTTTGTGTATTCGTATTATTATCCAAGGACTTTACGGTTTTGAATGTTTTTTTTTTGGGGAATATTTTACTTTGAGCTAGGATACAGTAATTGGTTCCACATGGAGACACGAGCTCCACATATTCGTTTTTTCAAGGGAGACTGCTAGAGGAACTGCGACAAACAAACATGATATTTCTGTTTGTATCGATGGCATTTCATGCACTTATCTAACGAAAAGACTTTGCTTTTCTCCAAACCATTTTTACTGTAATTTCTCGGTCCATTGCATACGAATTCCACACCAGTTTGTCCGGATATGACTGGATGAAACCGGAAATATCTGGTTTTGTTTTGCTAACTCAATTTTATCAGGGAACATTAAATTTTGTGCTTGGAAACAGCAATTGGTTCCACATATAGACACCAGCTCTACACATTTGTATTGTCTTTGAGAAAGCTAGTGGAACTGCGACAAACAAACATGATATTTCTGTTTGTATAGATGACATTTTATGCACTTCCCTAACGAGAAGACTTTGCTTTTCTCCAAAACCATTGTTACTTTGATTTTCTCGGGCCATTGAATACGAATTCCACACGACTTTGTCCGGATATGACTGGATGAAACCAGAAATATCCGGTTATGTTTTGGCTAACTCAATCCGAAATACTGTGAAAGATGGTATGTTTGTGTTTTGGATATTATCGATGGACTTTATTGTTTTGAATATTTTTATCTGGGAACATTCAATTTTGTACTGTAGAAACACTAATTGGTTCATCATGGGGACACCAGCTCTACACATTCCTTTTTTCTAGGGAGAAAGCTAGAGGAACTGTGGCAAACAAACATGATATTTCTGTTTGTATAGACGACATTTTATGCACTTGCCTAACGAAAAGACTTTGCTTTTCTCCAACCCATTTTTACTGTCATTTTCTCGGTCCATTGCATATGAATTCCACAGCAGTTTGTCCAGATATGACTGGATGAAACCAGAAATATCCAGTTGTTTTTTGGCTAACTCAATCCTCAATATTTCTACAGCCTCTATATTTGTATTTTAAGGATATTATCGATGGACTTAATTGTTTTGAATATTTTTATCTGGGAACATTTAATTTTGTACCGTAGAAACACTAATTGGTTCATCATGGGGACACCAGCTCTACACATTCCTTTTTTCTAGGGAGAAAGCTAGAGGAACTGCGGCAAACAAACATGATATTTCTGTTTGTATAGATGACATTTTATGCACTTGCCTAACGAAAAGACTTTGCTTTTCTCCAACCCATTTTTACTGTGATTTTCTCGGTCCATTGCATATGAATTCCACAGCAGTTTGTCCAGATATGACTGGATGAAACCGGAAATATCCAGTTGTTTTTTGGCTAACTCAATCCTCAATATTTCTACAGCCTCTATATTTGTATTTTAAGGATATTATCGATGGACTTTATTGTTTTGAATGTTTTTATCAGGGAATATTTAATTTTCTACCGTAGAAACACTAATTGGTTCCACATGGAGACACCAGCTCTACACATACACATTCGTATTTTCTAGGGAGACAGCTAGAGGAACTGCGGCAAAGAAACATGATATTTCTGTTTGTATAGACGACATTTTATGTACTTGCCTAATGAAAGGACTTTGCTTTTCTCCAAAACCATTTAAACTGTGATTTTCTCGGTCCATTGCATATGAATTCCACACCACTTTGTACGTATATGACTGGATGAAACCAGAAATAGCTGGTTGTGTTTTGGCTAGCTGAATCCCAGATATTGCTACAGCCTCTTTGTTTATATTTTCAGGATACTAATGATGGACTTTATTGTTTTGAATGTTTTTTTCAGGGAACATTTAATTTTGTGTTTGGAAACACTAATTTGTTCATCATGGGGACACCAGTTCTACACATTCGTTTTTTCTAGGGAGAAAGATAGAGGAACTGTGGCAAACCAACTTGATATTTCTGTTTGTACAGATGACATTTTAAGGACTTGCCTAACGAAAAGACTTTGCTTTTCTCCAAAACCATTTTTACTGTGATTGTCTCGGTCCATTGCATACGAATTCCTCACCAGTTTCTCTGGATATCACTGGATGAAACCGGAAATATGTCGTTTTGTTTTGGATAACTCAATCCCAGATATTGCTACAGCCTCTGTGTTTCTGCATTCCTGATATTATCCACAGACTTTATTGTTTTGAATGGTTTTTATCAGGGAACATTTAATTTTGTACCGTTGTAACACTTATTGTTTCCACATGGAGACACCAGCTCTACACATTCGTATTTTCTAGGGAGAAAGCTAAAGGAACTGCGACAAACAAACATGATATTTCTGTTTGTATAGATGACATTTTATGCACTTGCCTAACAAAAGACTTTGCTTTTCTCCAAAACCATTTTTACTGTGATTTTCTCGGTCCATTGCATATGAATTCCCAAAAACTTTGTCCGGATATGACTGGATGAAACCAGAAATATCTGGTTGTGTTTTGGCTAACTCAATGCGAAATACTGTGAAAGACTGTGTGTTTGTGTTTTCTGGATATTATCAATGGACTTTATTTTTTTGAATGTTTTTATCAGGGAACATTTAATTTTGTACCTTAGAAACACTAATTGGTTCATCATGGGGACACCAGCTCTACACATTCGTATTTTCTAGGGAGAAAGATAGAGGAACTGTGACAAACAAACATGATATTTCTGTTTGTATAGATGGGATTTTATGCACTTGCCTAACGAAATATCTTTGCTTTTCTCCAACACATTTTTACTGTGATTTTCTCGGTCCATTGCATACGAATTACACAGCAGTTTGTCCAGATATGCCTGGATGAAACCGGAAATATCCAGTTGTTTTTTTGGCTAACTCTATCCTCAATATTGCTACAGCATCTGTATTTGTATTTTAAGGATATTATCGATGGACTTTATTGTTTTGAATGTTTTTATCGGGCAATATTTAATTTTCTACCGTAGAAACACTAATTGGTTCATCATGGGGACACCAGCTCTACACATTCGTATTTTCTAGGGAGAAATCTAGAGGAACTGCGGCAAACAATCATGATATTTCTGTTTGTATAGATGACATTTTATGCAGTTGCCTAACGAGAAGACTTTGCTTTTCTCCAAAACAATTTTTACTGTGATTTTCTCCATCCATTGCATTCTAATTTCACACCAGTTTGTCCGGATATGACTTGATGAAACCGCAAATATCTGGTTTTGTTTTGCTAACTCAATCCCAGTTATTGCTACAACCTCTGTGTTTGTGTTGTCTGGATATTATCGATGGACTTTATTGTTTTGAACGTTTTTTATTGGGGAACATTTTATTTTGAGCTTGGAAACTCTAATTCGTTCCACATGGAGACACCAGCTCTACACATTCCTATTTTCTAGGGAGAAAGCTAGTGGAACTGCGGCAAACAAACCTGATAGTTCTGTTTGTATAGATGACATTTTATGCACTTGCCTAACGAAAAGTCTTTGCTTTTCTCCAAAACTGTTTTTACTATTATTTTCTCGGTCCATTGCATACGAATTCCACACCACTTTGTCCGGATATGACTGGATGAAACCAGATATATCCGGCTTTCTTTTGGTTAACTCAATCCCAGATATTGCTACAGCCTCTGTGTTTGTATATTCCTGATATTATTCATGGACTTTATATTTTTCAATGTTTTTTTTTTCAGGGAACATTTAATTTTGTGCTTGGAAACACTAATTGTTTCCACATGTAGACAGCAGTTCTGCACATTCGTATCTTCTAGGGAGAAACCTAGAGGAACTGCGACAAACACACATGATATTTCTGCTTGTATCGATGACATTTTATGCACTTGACTAACGAAAAGACTTTGCTTTTCTCCAAAACCATTTGCACTGTGATTTTCTTGGTGCATTGCATACGAATTCCACACCACTTTGTCCGGATATGACTGGATGAAACCAGAAATATCAGATTGTGTTTTCGCTAACATAATCCGAAATATTGCTAAAGCCACTGGGTTTGTGTATTCCTGATATTATCCACAGAATTTATTTTTTGAATGTTTTCTTCAGGGAATATTTAATTTTGTGCTTGGAAACACTGTTTCCACATGGAGACACCAGCTCTACACATTCGTATTTTCTAGGGAGAAAGCTAGAGGAACTGCGGCAAACAAACTTGATATTTCTGTTTGTATAGATGACATTTTATGCACATGCCTAATGAAAAGACTTTGCTTTTCTCCAAAACCATTTGTACTGTGATTTTCTCGGTCCATTGCATATGAATTCCACATTACTTTGTCCGGATATCACTGGATGAAACCAGAAATATCCGGTTGTGTTTTTGCTAACTCAATCCGAAATATTGCTATAGCCTCTGTGTTTGTGTTTTCAGGATATTATCGATAGACTTATTGTTTTGAATATTTTTTTCAGGGAACATTTAATTTTCTACTGTTGAAACACTAGTTGTTTCATGATTGGAAAACCAGCTGTACACATTCGTATTTTCTAAGGAGAAAGCTGAAGGAACTGCGGCAAACAAATATGATATTTCTGTTGGTATAGATGACATTTGATGCACCTGCCTAATGAAAATATAAGACCCCTGCTAAAAGTAAATATTAAAATAATTTTAGCAAAATAATTTTAGCAAGGGTTAAAAAGTTTGGCTGCTGGCAGTAGCCATTCCTTAAGAAAACTGTGTCTCCACCTGCCTGCAGAATAACCTTGGGAAACTGCCTTGTGAAGCTGCTCTGTGTCTGTGTATCTGTCTCACGCGATAACACTTGCAGGAGTCCGGAAAAGAGTTACAATAAGGTTCTGTGACTGAAAGGGCTAATCAAGAGACAAGATGGGGGAACTAAGGTTAACACTAACCAAATTTTTACTTCTGTATAATGGCTAAGCTTGTAAAACATGTGTTATTTTTAGAGAACAAAGAAGAACAGAAAGTCTCCAACCCCTTATCTTGTGACATACTAAGGTTTTACTGTTCTACTGCCATCCTCGTCCTTGCTTGCTTTAGCTGATAAGAAGAAACTGCCCGCGACCCGCCTCCCAAGCCCCTTATCTAGCAACCACTAACTTACCCAATAAAATGCTAGTAACCTGTAGCTTGCCCAATAGGATTGTAACACAATCAAATATGCTAATGCTGTGGTTTTAAGCTTTAAATACTCTGTAAGCTATTGTTGGCGGCCGTTCTCTCTGCACCCTACCAGAGGGTGCTGCTGAGACAGCCCATTTGCAAATGTAATAAACTTTCCTCTTGCCTTTTGCATTGATTGGAGTGGAGTCTGTGTTTCTGGGGTCCGGTTTGTGGGACGCCTGCTTAAGGGGTCTTACATTTCTTGGTGCGTTGGCCGGGAAGTGGACTCCAGATCCACCCTCCATCTCCCAATCGGAGGTGAGTCTTTCCTGTTCTGTGTATTTCTGTGTGTTCTATTGTTTGTCTGTACGAGCGCTAGGCATCCGGGTGCTAGGCGCCGAAAGAGTAGAGCCAGTAGTAGGAAGGGACAGACGTGTCCGGGACCCCTGGCTCTAGCCCTGGAGGACACTCCAGCGGTGTTCTGGGAGAGGCTGTCTAGGCCGCTCTCCCACCTGGCTGGGAAGAAGGAAAGGACTTCATCTTCCTCCTTCCCCAGGAGAGGCTTGCTAGGCAGCCGCTCCCATCTGAAACTTTGGTTTCACTTTTGTCCTGTTCTGTTGTCACGCACAGTGTCTCTGTGTGTCTTGTGATTGTGTTCTGTGTTATAGTTTACTTGCCCTTTGTCGTTAACATGGGGCAGGGACTGACTACACCTTTGAGCCTCACTTTAGATCATTGGAAGGAGGTCCGAGAGCGGGCCTGGAACTTGTCTGTGGAAGTGCGGAAGAAAAATTGGATGGTCTTCTGTACCTCCGACTGGCCAGCCTTCAATGTTGGGTGGCCACGGGATGGAACTTTTGACTCTTCTATTATCTCACAGGTCAAGGCACGAGTCAGGTTAAAAAAAAAGGTGAGCCATAGAACAGTTCATTGATGCCATAGGAATAGTCAGTCCTTGGTTCGCAGAAGGAGTCCTGGATGAGCAACATTAAAATGTACTCAAAAAAAGATTTAAATGTGCATTTAAAAAAACAAAGCAAGCCGTGACAAAGGCTGGAAAAACTTTACTACAAATGTAGAGGATAGGGTTAAAGAAACAAACTGTAGAGCAAGAACCTTAATCCATTAACCCTTTCCAACCTGATGGGCATTTCTCTTTGCAGTTAATGGAAGCCTAAGCAATGGTTCATATGCTGATGTCTAGTTCTTTTCTGTGCTGCTGTCCCTGAATTATCTGATGAGAGTGTTCCTTCACGTGCTTTGAAGGTTTCGCGTTTTTCTATTGCCATTATGAGTCTTGGTTGGGAAAACTGCAACGCGAAGTTGTTTATGTTGTTTATCTGTTTTCAGTGTTTGAGTGATTACCCAACTGATCAGAAGTGTACTAATTGTTGGCTAAACAGCTTGACTCTGACAGCTTAAATTCTAAACCGAGTCTTCCAACTTTGGGCTTCCAGTCGGATCCCTGGAACTCTCAAAGGATGAGACTCTAAAATTTGTTAAAGTAACAGCTGCTTGAGTCAATTCAGATTATGTAAAATGTATTAAAATGTTGTAAATGGTGTCAGACCTATGTTATATTCATGTTTTTGCTTTCCAGCTAGAGTGGTCTTATAAAAATAAGAGTAAATTCTGTGTATACAAGCCTTTATGTTGTTAACATTGGTTCAGAGAATTAAGTTAATGCCAAAGCCCTTTGGTTTGCTTGGTAGCTCACTTGCTCGGTTTTACATGTCTTTGATATGCTTTAAACATGTTTCTCTTAACGATGAAGATCTTTTCAAAGTTGTGTCCATGTTTGCTGTCCAGGAGCAGTTATTCTTATGTTACTTAAAAACATAAAAATGTAATTTTGACTTTTAATTCAGATAATGGTGTGGTATTCATTAATAACTCAGTGTCTTAAGCCATCTAGGCATCAATGATAAGCAAAATGTGGAAAAATGTATTGTACTTTTCACATCTTAAATTCGATAAGACAGACTGTTTAAGTTTGTTAGCATGTATTCTCATAGATTGTCCATACATGAAAATTCAAGACTATGTAAAAGTAACTACAGGTATAAAGTTTCAAAAGGTGTGAGCAAGTCATAAAACGTTTTAAAAGGTTTACAACTTTAAAATTGTTTACAGAGTTTTCTTTAAGTGCTAATGCCAAAATTAGATTGACCTAAAGTTGAAGTCTAATCTTCTGTTACAACAATGAGGTTTTAAAAAAATGTGCACTAATGTTAGTAAATATCTGGAAATGGTCTAAGTTGTAAATCTTGGAATCTGTTTTTGCAAAAACTGTAATGTCTATTTTAACTGTATCTGCTTAATCGGTTGCTCTACCATTTCTAGAGTTAGGTCCTGTAAGCTCTTTTTGACTCTGTTAAATAGTTCTAAATTATGTAAACCCTTATGTTCAAGGTTTTTATTTCTGGTTTATTCAACAAGAGACATAGAATTCATGTTCTGCCAAAGTGATCTATTGTGTACTCTACTGTCTCTGTTAAGTTCAGGTTAATAAAAAGCATTGTTAAGTATTATGATCAGATCTGGTTTAAAAGTGTAAAAATCACCCTGACTAATAAATGGCTATCACTTCAGGATGTTAAGGAATTCTATTTTGACCAGATACTCTAAGTTCTCTTGGCACCTTTAACAGACTTTCTAAAAATCCAAGTTCTAAATTATCCGAACTTTTGACACCCCCAGAGGGCCCCTGGAGATGTCAAAAGAGATATCTCTCATCTTGCAGAGATAATAACCAATCGGCTGTTGAAGATTAAAAGTGGTGCCAAGATGTAAAATGATGCTAAACTTCAGCTATAAACATGTTTCTTTCTAGCTGCTCCAGTCTCTGGCTCAGAAGCCAGATCCTTTAAAGAGGAACTGATGAAGTCTCCGTCCAGCTAACGCTAAACAACCAGGCGTTGCTAGTTCAAATGTATTGCTAGTTCAAATGTGGATCAAAGGGGAGGTCTAGCCAAAAGGGAAAAAGTATTCTGCAAATAGTTAAGATTGTACAAACCTACAAGAATGTAACAATTACAGATAGTAATAGGCTACTATCATTATGGCTAAATGGTTACCCACCGTGTTCCATCCACTAAATAATTTGTTGTCTTATCAAAAAAGATGTTACAAATATTTAATGAAACCCAAATCACTAATTTCAGAGTAATGCAAAATGTTAGCACATTTGTTAATTGGACTGTGTGTGCCTCAACATGTCTGTTTAACAAGTAACAGTGCCTCAGATCTCCATGTCATGGGATTGTCTAGCCAGTTCTTAGGCTGTCTGCAGCAGCTTGAGTTGTTGTATTGAAATGGTACTGTTTTTTTATGTCCCTGACATTGGTGCCCAAGAAACTAATTCCCCCTCAGATATGTTTCAATTTATCCTTAAAATGCCTTAAATATTATTGTGTTTGCTAAATGTATACTTGTATAAAAAATTTGTATTACATTCTTATAATGTGTTAATTATGTCTACCTCTCAATGTAACCCTAGGGCCAAATGTAAGGACAGATTTTTGGGATGGAGAGGCTTGTATCTAGGTTCAGCTCTGGTAGACAAGTAACTTTGCTGCCAGATGACCTTCTCCTGCTCCTTGGGAGCCTGGCCAGTTCCCGGGGAGGAGGATAAAGGAATGTTTCTGATAAACAGGTGGGCATGCTTCGTGTCTTGGCTCTCTGGCCAAGATCCGGGACCGGACGCACTGCTTGCCTAAAATCTTAGCAATGAGCCACCCTTGTCCTTGGGGCTTTGAGAGGGAGCCAGAGCAAGCCTCTGCTGCTGCTGCTTCATCCCAGGGAAACACACAGTCAAGCTGAATGTTAAACATGCCTGTAATGATTACTGATGATGTTTAATTCTCAGTATGGATCCTTTTCCGGTACTGTGTAAAGATTGCCTAGTGATGCCCACAGTACTATAAATTCTGCTAAACGTAAGTACAATGTAAACATGGATCGATTGGCTACTGTGGCTGAGGTGTTCTGTGACAGTCCCTTTAATAAGGGATTAACAAAATGGATTCACTTAAAAACAGGACATTCAGGACCTGCTGCTCTGCAGGGACATGTACAAAAAATTGTCCAAAAGTCAAAAATCAAAATAAGGCTCCTCCTGGTATTTTCCCCCGGTGTTAAAGGGGAAGGCATTGGGCCAATGAATGTTACTCCAAAACTGATAAAGAAGGTAATTCATTAAAAAAAACAGAGTTCAGAAAACTGGAAGTGGGGCCAGCCTTGGGCCCTCCCTACAGGGATCAGAGGACCGTCTTGCTATAGTATCATTAAAGCAATGGAGCCGTATTTATTGCAACATTCTGTTAATCTATGCTCCTTTACCATCTTTCCTCTAAATAATTTTAGTGTGCACTACAAGGCTTGCAGCGTATTTCTTGCAGATTAAACTAAAAGTAACTAAGTCTGTGCACAGCAGACAACAAAAAAAATAATTTGCTGTCACAAATTGACAAAGTTGGCAGGATCTGCAAGTATACAAAGCAATGCCTTTCTTTAAAAAGAAAACTGAAGTTGCATATGTAGCCTGTAATGTTCCTGGCTGGAAAGACCCTCAGTTGGCCTCTTTGGCAAAGGAATGGGCTCTCTGCTCAGGATTAAGTAAAAATTGGGATGGCAAGTTATGGAGTGCACAGCCTCCACAAGTTATTAAGGTTTACAATCGGTGCCAGTAAAAAAAAAAGAAAATGACTGTAAATTACAGAAGGTTTGAGTAAGTTACAAAAGGTTCGAGTAAGTTACAGAGGGTGTAAAAAAGTTACAAAATGTTAAAAAAACAATGGTAAAATGGAGGGATCCTATCACCAATCAATGGAATGGACCTGATCCGGTACTAAAATGGGAAGCGGGCTCCTAAGGAATGGGTTTTTCTATGCAGCCAATATGCCTTTACATCATTAGCCTCTGATAACTTCTGCAATTGCTCCCTGGGCCATGTGGCCCCGATGCTGACATCTGTATTTACAGCGGCAGATAGAGCGCGTCAGCGGCGTGCTTCACCTGAAGACTGTAATGGCAATGTCATCCTAATAGGAGAGGACACTGCCCTTGCCGTGGCTGTATCAGTAGTAAGTGTTCCTGGACTGGCCTTTGGAAATAACCGTGGACTGCGAAGGCTTGCATGTTTAGTGACCAAAACAATCTTACTGCTACTGGACTGTCCAATATAGCCGAAGAATTGGTTCAAGTTTGCTACCAAACCTCCTTTGTAATCAAAAATAATTAATATTTGGCTGTATGTTTCATCTCTCACCTAATGTCAGGCTGGAATGGTACTCAAAGATGGGTAAGACACTCAGCATCCTGTACCAACCTAAGACAGGGCTCTAGGCCAAGCTGCCAGAGTTACCGATGACGGGTAAGGACAGGAATGACTGAGGGCAACCTAAGACAGAGGCCATTCTCAATTAAATAAAAAGGGGGTTGCGGCATGTGTGGAAACAACACCGCCGCCCTTGCAAAAAAAATAATAATAATCAACGCCAAAAATATCAGGCCCTTCATAGAGCAGTAGAAGACGATATACTGGACTTAAAGAAGACCATTGGTAAGCTAAAACAGTCTTTAAAGTAGTATTGCAAAACAAAAAAAAATGGACTTATTGTTTTTTTTTTTTTTTTAAAAAAAGGGTTTGTGTGCTGCCTTAGGAAAAAATTGCTACTTCTACACTGATCCATTCAGGGATCATCAGGGACTCTATGGCTAAACTAAAAAAAGCCCCGTAAAATTTTAAGATTAAAATTAGTACAAAAAGAAGAGCAGGGAATATAAGACCCCTGCTAAAAGTAAATATTAAAATAATTTTAGCAAAATAATTTTAGCAAGGGTTAAAAAGTTTGGCTGCTGACAGTAGCCATTCCTTAAGAAAACTGTGTCTCCACCTGCCTGCAGAATAACCTTGGGAAACTGCCTTGTGAAGCTGCTCTGTGTCTGTGTAACTGTCTCACGCGATAACACTTGCAGGAGTCCGGAAAAGAGTTACAATAAGGTTCTGTGACTGAAAGGGCTAATCAAGAGACAAGATGGGGGAACTAA